>NC_090925.1:534848389-535151419 GCF_040938575.1 Ambystoma mexicanum | reverse complement strand
GCACGTGTATCACGGGAGGTTCTGCATTCAGAACCTACATGTAATCGCCACACTTGCTGCCGATGAGGGGCAAGCTGCGGCTAGGTGTGGCCAGGCTACTGTGCCACGTCCTCCTTTCCAGGATGAGCCAGGCTCGGATGACCATCTATCTCCCACATAGGTCAGGCTGTGCAGGCGTTGAGCCCATGGAGGTTTTTTTTTTTGGCTCAGCATCATCGCATGTGGGTGTTGAGCAGCACCCTGTACTTCCCCCCTCCTGGGTGCCCCCCCTGGGTCATATGTGGCCAGTTTTGATTTTTCTTTTAGTTTAGTTAGTTAAGTTTCTGTTTGATAGTTAGTTTAATTAGGTAAAGTAGGTTTTTCGTAGTTAGTGTAATTAGTTAATATAGTTTAAAATTGCTTGTCTATTGTGCTTTCATGTGACAGTGTGTTGCTTTGTGGCTTTTGAAAGCATCCACTGTCTGTTTCAGCTGGGCCCTTCAGGCTTGTCTTGTGTATGTGTTTGCTCCTTGGGGTCCTTGACTCACATATGCCACTCCTGCTTCCCTTATCCATGGGCTCGCAAGGATGGTTCGGTGTAACAGCCTATTACACAAGGGCTTTGGACTGTCATATCTGTGGCATGTCTGATGCTGTGGAACTTGTGTTAACACCCCTATTGGGGTGTTTGGGGTGTTATTGACCACTGTTCTGCTTTTGCTAGATGGGGTGTTTCATGATTCATGTGTACATTCATTGCCATGCATTGTGTAGTATGTTTCTTATCTTTACTGTACATGTGCTTGTTGCAATTCATGCCGTAGATAGTGTGTTCCACACTTTGGCTGTGAAAGACGGACTGTGGTGTGATTTCTGATTTACATCTCTGACATGGTCCAGTGATGTGATGCCTGAAGAGACACACACAGATGAATCTAATGCATTAATCATGTGTTTCATGCCCTTTCTGCAGGGGGATGAGCCTCCAGACCACCTTTGCCAGCAGACATGGGCCATTGGACGTCTGGAATCTGGACACGTTTGGTGGTACCCACATGCACATGTGTGCGCAAGCAGAGGCACAGGGATTGCAATCATACATCCGAAAACTGCTGACGTGTTTCAAGGGACTCCAGGCAAGGTGAGCAGCACAGGGGAGCCACAACACAGCAAACCTTCCACCAGGCCAGTTGCACATGCATGCTTGCTAGCAGCACTGAGGGTGAGCTTGGACGAATATTGGTGTTGAAAAGCACAATACAGCTCAGATGTGTTAGTGGACACATGGCTAGTTGATTGTAAGGTTGTCTGGGGCACCTGCAGGGGCAGTGGCACATTCCCTCCGGTCCACCATGGTCCATTGAGGCACTTGTATCACCCAAGTAGTGTTCCGAGACATGGAAAGAAGCGGCTGACAGGGACAGACGGCAAGGGACAGACTCGGGTGCAGTGCATTTCATTTCCATGTAGAATTTGAAATATGCACTGCCTACTTTATTTGGGTCATGGTGGAACACAACTTGTTTGGAAGTCATACCTTGCTATATGCGTCTGTCTGCTTACCCAGGGAACATTGCATGTTGTGTGATTCGTGACACATTGGTGTTCCATTTGCCACGCACCCACCGGCGCCTGATTTACTGCATTGACTGTGTATGAACCATCACAGGGGTATCCACACCAGATTGTCTGTTTGTAGAGTAGTTTGTTACTTTGGGGCATATTTGGTGGAGTGTTTGTGTGTTATGGGCATGCACAGATTTTTAACTGTGGCTCTCTTTGCAGCATTGAGGTGCTCCTGTTACCGGACCTGAGAGTGAGCAGGCAGGAGGCCAGCACTCACCCCAGAGATAAGTTTCTCTTTGACTTCCATTTCAGTGAATTGCTGCTATGTTTATGATGAACAAGTTTGGTATGATTGTGTATGTGTTAATGTGAGTACTACATTCTTGGCCATTCCCTACTTTCCTGTGTCAATCCTACTCCCCTCTCCTGCCCCTCATTCCGGTTATCCAGTATGCCAACGCCTGTCCCGACTCCATATACCTGACTCTCCTTCCCCACCAGGTCTCAGAGGCCTGTGTGAGTTTGACCTTGCAGCCACCCAGACCACAGTGGGGGTGGTTGGTTCGTGCCACTCTTGCACCTGTACACGGGAGCAGTGACAGTACACATCCGTTTGTGGTGCCTCATTCTATGTTATGTACCACACATGGTACACATCCTGTTGTGACATTGTTTTACTGTGCTACCTTGGTTGTCACGTCATTGTGGTAGTACTTGGCCTTTGTGAGGTACTGCTACTTCAAGTCATCTACAGGAGGCTGTTCTGGTTAGTTTTTCTGCCTGCAAGCTTTTTGCTTGGCTTCGGTGTTGGCCTGCTTTGAGTTCTCTTGGATGTAGTGTTTTTGCAAATCAAGGTGGACTCTGAGGGTGCAGGCAACTTTTTACACACAAGGTGGGAGAGGGTGACAAAGGGGAAGGGTGATCCTGTGGCCAGGTGAAATTCAAGGATGTAGGCTCCATAACCCCGGTGCAGTTTTTCAGTGGGTCATGGTGATTTGGGAGGGGTGGTGCTTGGTTGGTGATAGTTGCCTTGCCCTGCAGTGTGATGGGCACCCTGATATTGTAATTGTGGTATCCTATGTACATGATGTGTTCGGCTGATCAATGCCTGTTCATGTGTTGTGTTTACCTTTCAGGTGTGAGGGGATAGTTGTGGTTTGACATGCTGGGGTGTACACATGGTGAATGTTCACATGTGATGTGTAGAGGACACTGATGGTCACTTGATTGCACATGCATATGTTGAGTGCATGTCCCTACTGACCCACACACTCACACTATAATGCACTACATGTGCAACCACCTTTCCATGTCCACGTGTACACTCTGTTTTCTTTCTGGTGCACACTGTATCCCTGCAGCACATGTCCTATGACCAATTGGGGATCCTGTACATGCCTAATTTGCTTTTTGATGTGGTTTGTCGCTTAGATGTGATGCGCAGGGTGTGCATCACACGCAATGGCTGTTAACTGTGCTGTGCACTGAGCAGTGTGTTGCAGGAGGTGGACACGGCACACAGAAGCTGCAGTGTTGATTTTTCAATGCACAATGTGCATGTAGACAGGCATTCATTGTTATGTTACAACTTCGACTTTTGGAATGCATTTGGGTATGACTTATTTTGGGTGGAAGGTTGTTGGTCAGTCATTTCATCTGATTCCATGTCAGGTATCATTGTCTGATGCCAATTTACATTTTTCACATGGCAATGTGTACCTTATTGGTACTGTGTTGGTATATGGCTATTGCTTGCCATGTCATGTTGTGCTTTGGGAGGGTTTGAGTGACATACCAGTGATACTCATGGCCTGTTTTGCAGGTGTGGGTTATTCACACATTGCATGTGTGCCTTTTGGTCACACAGGATTGCTTGTGTTTAAGTAGCTAGGGATGCACACAATGTGGCACTTCCATGGCAACAATCTCAGGGTGGTAAGGTTGTGACAGTTGACTGTCTCTTTGCCATCATCGATTGTCACCTGATATGTGCCAGGCCTGTGTGCACTCCGCAGGGGTGGGAGTTTATGTGAAAAATGTTTCCACAAGCTGGGTCCGGGCATCCTCGCCACGTGCCCTATCCCCACCCATGGGCAGCGCCTGTGCCTGTGGTTGGGGATGTGGGGGCACCACCATGTCCAACGGTACGCCCTGCCGTGTTGCAACATTGTGCAGGACACGTGCTGCCACAAGGATCCTGCACACTACTGGGGGTGCATAGAGTAGCTGCCCACCAGAGCGGTCAAGGGAGCGGAAGCGTGACTTGAGCACTCCGAATGTGCGCTCCACTATGGCCCTGGTTGCAATATGGGCCGCGTTGTATCTTACCTGGGGTGGTGTGGTGGGGTTCCGGATTGGCGTCTTCATGTGGTTACTCAGAGGGTAGGCACTGTCCCCTGGAGAGGTGATAATGGTTGTTATTATTGGGGTTTGTGTATTTGTGTGTGTGTGTGTGTGACATGCATGCATGTGCAAGGGCATTTGTACTCACCTAGGAGCCATGTGTCGCCATGCTGCCCAGCTTCCAGGGCCCGGCTCAGGGCAGACATTCTGTATATGAAACTGTCATCGGTGGAGCCAGGGTAGTTTGCATAGACAGAGGTGATGATTCCCTTTGCATCGCATACCACCTGTACATTGATGGAATACCAGTGCTTGCAGTTTTGGTAGATGTGCTCAGTGGCCCTAGGTGGACGTAGGGCCACATGGGTGCAATCTATGGCACTGAGCACTTTGGGGAAGTATGCCACCCTGTAAAAGTCCTGGACAACGGCCTGCCTTTCTGCTGGTGTTCTGGGCATGTATATGTGCCTGCGGACTGAGGTGCGTGCAGTCATGATTGCCAACACCTGGTGTAGGCAGCGTGACTGCGTGGCCTGTGAGACCCACCCCACTATGGCAGTAGTCTGCTGAAATGACCCAGTGGCCAAAAAATGCAGGACATTGAGCACCTTCTCCAAGGGGCTCAATGCTTGGGAGCAAAGGGTGGGGGATGTAAGGTCATCTTCCCACTCCCTGACCAGGTCTAGGATGATACGGGGTGGAAACCTATACCTGCCGTAGACCTGGTCGTCAGGCATCCCAAAAAGGCTTGTCCGTGGTCAAAAAATGCATGCCCTGGCTATTCTCCTCCTCCTTCGGTGTCCCACGATCAGTGCTGCGACAAATGGGGCATTCATCGTAGCTGTATATATGTGTTTGTTGTTTGCGCACACTTTTATACTGTGCGCGGGGACACTTCCGCCAGCCTTCGTGTGGCGGACGCATTCACGCCTGTGTGCGTCTTTTGCCGTGCGCGGGTTTCCCGTATTCGTATCCATGAATACGGGTTGTTCGCGTGCGTGTGCGCGTTCCGTGTAGTTCCCTGCAGTACTTCCCCAGTTACGCCTTCTATTTCACGCGTTATTCCCCATTCTGCATGTTACGCCCACTGTTCCGCCTACTTTTGTTGTGTGCGCTGCGCTATGTGCGCTTTTGCTGTGCGCGTAGCGCACGCTGTTTGATGACGGGTGTGCCCGCGTGCTACATGCACCGATTTGGCGCACAACCAGTGGGAAACAAGCGCAGGGCCTTCCTTGAATCGCACACGTGCGCGTGCGCTTGCTTTCTCACGCTTGCGCCACCTTGCACCTGCTTGCGCTGGGATTGCCGGCGCACGTTTGTTCCATGAATCGGCCCCTTAGATGTTAACTGTTAGTCTGCTGAATGTATTAAATGCAAGAGCCTTGTGTTTGTCTCTGTCTGTAGCAAAATGCATAATATCTCAAAATGAGTGGTGGCCTCAGTCAATAGAAAGTAAGCAAACAACAATGGGAGGTGAAGTGATTGCGGAAGATATTATAGTTATCAATGTCTTAAAACATTCACAAATTAGAAAAATGTGGAGTCTCCTGGTGGGATGAGAATGAGCACTTTGACTTGGTTATGATTTAACAGACTCAGACGAGGGCCTATTTATATCTCAGCGGGTGGTAGTTAAACCTCTGAAACAGGTTTCAGAGGTTCCAAAGTTCTCTTTCTGTTGCAGGGATGTCTAAACTCTAATCAAACTAATCAATAAATTCCCCCAAAAAGCATGGTGTAATGGAAGAGGCGATCTTACTTGTGGACCAGTTTGTGAGGTACTCGAGTTCTTAGGGGCCCATGAACGACGCACCACAGTGGTGGAGACAAATAGAGAGCGTGAAGCTGGGCTCCCGGGAGACAATCGACAAAACGGAGACAGAGGCACTGCAGCTGGAATACCTCGATAACAAAGCTAGGAGAAATAAGCTCTGCATTTTCAACATTCATGTAAATACAAAAGGGAACTTTTCAGACAGGAGACTTTGCTGTGGAACTGCTTGCAAGTACAATAACCAGTGAGATTTTCCCAATGCCTACTGCAAAAACATACAGAGTCACAAGGTCCCCAGAGTATGACATATTAGGAAGGAAAAGCCGACAGTCATCGTTGTTAATTTGATTTCATCTGATAGAGAGTTTGATTTCCCTCTTCAAAGAAGCAAAAGCACAATTTCTTTTTAAGAATACAGGGATTCCAAGAACTATGCATTCATTAACAAAGAGTAAACTGCACACTAAATAGAATCTTTGGAGAAAAAAGAGCATTTTAGTTCCATATTAAGTATTCGTGATCTGTTACTCACATAATATAGTTAAGTAACAAGGTGAAGTATACTTTGGGTTGTATAAATTTGGCAGCAATTTTACGCAAATTGGTAATAATGCAGTTGTATTTTAAGAAGTAAAATGAATGATTCTCTAGTGGAGAGAAAAAGGGGCTGAGAACGGGGACGAACAGGTAAGACAAAGGAGAAAGGGCAGAAGAAAAGTTTGGATGCTTGGAGAAAGCGGGCATAAGAGGGGATGTTTTGAGTTCTATTATTTTTGTGTCATGCTCGTTCCCTAGACATCTGCATCACATAGTAATATAGTAATTAGTGAATGACAATAAAAATAATAAATGTATATACTCTTCTTTGGCATATGCCATTAGTGTTCATAGAAACGTCGACAGCAGAATTCATCGATTCATAGATACACATTAAGTACAATTCATATAGCAGCAAACATATGAGATAGAAAGACCTGTCAAAACAGATGTAATCAAATAAAAGAAATCTAAACACACTGACATACACATCTGCAAAAATCTCACATTCAATATTAAGAATGGCCATTGCAAATTAAATCAGGCATAGAATACAATTCAGAAAGCCACAATGCACTTTCTCAATATCCCCTCATAATATCAAGAGTCCAGAGATACTATAATGACAATTAGTAGCTGGTTATAGTAAACCATTTCAGTTGATGATAAGTTGATGATAAGTAGGTAAAATCAGACCAATACATAGGGCCTCATTACACGGATGGCGCTAAGGGATTACCGGCACCGGTAAGGGCACTGGTGCCGGTAATCCCTTAGAGCCATACTACGAGGTCCCTCAGTGGGTCCCGTCCTTAACGTCTGGCCAGACCACACTTTAAGGAAGGGACCCGCTGAGGGACTTCAGGGCAAATAACGGTACCGCTAATAGCGGTACCGTTATTAGCTCCTTCCCCCTTCCCATTGAGCCCTATGGGGGCTCAAATGGGAACGGGGAAGGGCCTTGGTGAATGGGGAATTACCACCCCGCCAAGCTTGGAATGGGGCGGTAATTCCCGCATTCACCAAGGCGGAATCGGTAAAATACTGGCGGCAACCATGGCGCTGCTAGCGCCATGGTTACCGCCGTCTGTGTAATGAGGCCCATAGACTTTAAGAAAAATCAGCATTTCGGTTACACGCCTATGTCCCCATCTATTGAGGATAGGGATACTCCATGGCTTTCCCAGTTACCAATAGAGAGGACAAAACAACGACAAATCGATGTCTATTCCAATCTCATTTACACAGTAAGGACAGCTACTAAATGTTGGAGAGTGCCACTTAGAAGCAAAATCTGCCATGCTCAACCAGAGTTCTGAAAGAAAAATCTTAATATGAGAGTTTTCTTTTAGATCTTGGCATGTGTTCAGGAGGTGGTTTATGTGCTTAGAGTACTCCCTTTTGATTTTGTGGACTTATGTGTAAGCTAAGTAGTTCGAACTTGGTGTTATAAATCTTCTGTGCCACACGTGTTCAAAGGGCGGTTGTATCATTGAGTGCCTGGTATGTGTTGTGGTACTTAGAGTCATGGTTTCAAGTTTAATGTCTTTCTGTTAGGTTATCACCACTATCAGTAATGTAATGTTTTCAGAAAATGTTATGTAGAATTTACGCCGTGATATACTGCATCTCAAATTCTTTGTTTACACCCATTACAGGTAATGATGATACGTAGGTTAGGTGGGAAGGATTCTATTTAAATGTGTTGCCTTTACCAAGATGTTATTTTGTCCTATCTCTTCCAAACACTTTCCCTGATGTCAGCACATTGTGATCGTAATGATTATACCATAACATCCTTAAGTGTTAGAGTTTCTTACTAAATCTAGTCCACAGGAGTGTGGATACATATCTGGTGTACAATGGTGTGTGCATGTGCTCACATGCACTGTGTTACATGGGTTGAATCTGTATGTGCATGACCACGTATGTGCATGACTTACTGAAAGGTGTCTTCCTTGGTAATGCAGTAATGAGCTTAATATTGTCACAGTGGTAGAAATGCTTGTGGCTGTCCCCTCTTGTTGGACAGTGACAGGTCCCAGGCGGGCAGACCCAGGTGCACATGTGCTTAAATAGCTGAGTGTGGCAAGTCTGGGTGTGGCTGACCTACAAGATTGATGACAGTTGATTCCCAGGTGTGTCCTGCTTGACGTCTGTTAATTAGTCATACAATTACCTTGAAGGCTGTTTGTGGCTCTTGCTTGTGTGTGTGTTGGATTTGCAAATTATGTGTTTCCAACGGTGGGCAAGTGTCCTCCTTATATGTAAGATGTGTGAGTGGACAAGGATTCCTTCTCTGGTTTGTGGGAGATACCAGGGGTTTGTTGCCTTTATTTCATTCTTAGTAGTTTTAACATGACTGGGTGACAGCACATATCCTTGTGTTTTCCTATTGATTGGCACTGAATGAAGGTATATGTGGACTTTTGCTTCTGCATGTTGTGAGTCATTGGATGAAGGAAGCTATGCGTTGTAGTGTCAGGTATTGGGCATACATCTCCCATGTCCTGGTTCTGCGGGATGTTTTGCTGTCCTTTATTCCCCTGTTGGTGTTCTTTGTTGGTAGGAGAGACATGTTTGGTCAGGTTCCATGAGTGCTATGTGGTGTATGCCTATGTGAGGATGAAAGGAGTATTGTGAAAGAGGGTTGACTGTGAGTATAAATTGTAATTGTATTGTGTTAATGCGGCTGGAAGAGGTGTTATGTCCTGTTCCTGCTGGCCATTATTAAAGGCAGGCAGAATATTGGTGAATGCTTCGTGCATAAGAGTTCATCGAAGGTTGGGGGAATGATTTCAAAGTTTCATGTGTGTGACAGTTGGGTATTTGGCTAGTATGAATAAGGAGGTCAGTCCGTGTTTCCATATCTTAGTGTAACTTAAAGGCTTCTAATGAATTTAAGGCACTGAAGAACAATGCCTTTGTAGAGGAGCAGCCAACTGCCCCTGCAGGAAGTCTGGCCCCCCTGCTACCTGTATGCTGGCAGCCTGAAATAGTGCCATGATTGACACCAGCAGTTGTGACTATTCCGCGTCAAGTCTTCGAGAAAAGGTATCCACTAAGAAAACCGTATCAGATTTATTCCTGAAGAGATGACAATCTTTTGAAAGAGATCCCTGAAGGACCATGAAAAAGAGAGAAAGAGAAGCTGGTGACATCAGAAGAAAAAAGTGTGATGCACAGAGAAGACTGGCTGAAGAAGAAAATGTATAGACCTTATAGAAACTGATGACGAAGTAACGAATCGAGTAAAATTTCATGTGCGAAACAAAGATTGTACGTGTGAAGAGCACTGTAGAAAATACAAATCATTCAATAACTGTACAGATGCAGCAACACAAGTAGATCAAGTAATCGTAGAAGCTGGCTATATGTAGTGAATAGACTGCAGGCGGAGCCATCATTAAATAAAAGCTGGACATCTGTGTCACAATTTTACTAAGTTCAGACCATGAAGAGAAGGGCTGAAGGTGGTACTGCAGCAAAGAATTTCCTGGGAGCATGGAAGAATCGAGAAGTGCTGTCTGGCCTGGTGTTCAGACTAAAGGCAGCCAAGACCAGTTATCTATTCTTGAAGACAGAGAACTTGAGAAGCTGATTCATCCCTTGATAAGGTGCAAAGAAAGAACACCATGAGTGCCAAGTTTATTAATTTGAGACAATTAAATACTATAAAATGGGCCGAATTGCAGTCTCCTCTCACGTGAGCCCAGGATGAGAATAGAGTTGAGTATGCAGTTCTAGAACTATGATATGCAAGTGCTCACACTCTGTTACATTCCAAGAGATGACAATACACTGCAAGGCCAAATTCAAAGACAATCTTCATGGCAGAAGGCAAGGATGATGAGAGATGATGGGCTGATTGAGTGGGGAGGTAAAGTCAAGTCCACCTCCTGCCACCTGGGTCTCAGCTCACATGCTGCTAAGTGAACCGAATGTTCAAGAAGGGCACAAGCATGCCAACCAATTGTAGAGGGCCATATAACGAAGGGCCTTATAGTTTGAGAGCCAATGATGTGCCACGTTTCTAATAACTGTTGAAGATGACTTGCACTAAGGGTGGGCATGAGTTGTCCACCTGACTGTAGAGACCCAATCACAACCTGACCCCTTATAGAAAGTATACTTAGATATTCACCTTGAGCAAACCGCAATCCCCCGTAGGTTTTCCTTATTTGCCACGTAGTATGACATCACGTATGATGAGTCTTTGCTATAAAAGTGTTGTTTTTTATGAAAGGCCTTGAGAGAACGCTGTGCGATGTTCGTTGTAACTCCCTGTTTTAGATAATTGATAATACAACAGTAAAATGACTTGGCCATCTTCCTGAGTTGATCTGATTATTGCTGTACAAAGTTATTCTGTTTCCCATCCACCTTTATGACACGCTACCCTACAAGGGTCCTAAGCACACCTTCGTATTTGTGTTACATGAGTCCTGTGGACAGCTATCGACTATGACTTGTGCCATCTGGTACACAACATCCCTTTGCATCCCCTTCACTGTCCCCATTGACCAGCATTTCAGGGGAGTGCATGAGGGGACCTCAGAAGAAGCAAGACATAAAAGTACCAGATGCTCTCTCTCCTCACTGCACAGCAACCCACAATTCAAGTTAAAGAAATTTAAAAATTGGCTCAAAAAAACAGTATACATTTTGAAATAATCAGAGCAGTTTTTAAAATCTTGTAATACTTAAAAAGTGTGAAACTGTTGGAAGATAGGGTGAGACTTTGGTGGTCATGAAGGGACTCCAATATGTACTGTGACAACAACTGGTTCCTGAGTGTACAGACAGATCCCCTCAGCTACCAAGCCATGGGGCTAATTTCTACCCTAGGGATATGTAAGCTCCCACCTTACATTGTCAGTCTCAAAAGCAACAAAATAAAAGGAAACACAAATAACGCAATCTCACAAAAGGCATTGGAGGAAGTAAAAGTCCAACACAGCTCTCAAGGTAGCCATCTTTTCAGAGAAAGGAAGGCATTTCATTGCACTATCAATGTTGTGATTACGAATTCAGATGAACTTTAAGTAGGTTTAACGGAGCCAGACAGGCTTCAAAATATTGTTCATTGGCAGTACACTTAGATGCACACACTGGAGAGAATGCAAGGTAAAGGTGCTGTTTATTTCTCTTTAGGTTTATCAGTGATGAGGAAAAAAGACATGGCATCCCCAGAGGCTGCGTGCCGAGGGAACGGGGCTCCTAACTGCGGAAAGGGTGAATCGCTTGTCGGCTGATATTACAAACATCAGTGATAGGTATTGTAGAATGCACTTAGCATTTTTCTACTTTTGGAAATTCACTTTTTCTGTCACGTACCTATATTGCATCTGGCACACTGGGCCTCATTACAGGTTTGGTGATATTCTGCTGGTAAATCTGCCAGAATACCACCAAACGGATTTACTGTTACTGCCACTTGGTGTAGTGGAATTACTGCCGGATCATACGTGGTGAAATGGCTGTTTTATTCCCCATTTATGGACAACATGGGATTTCAACAGAATTACCGCTGCCGATTTTGCCCATTTTTGGCAGTAAGGAAGCATAATTAACTCTATCATTTTGCGGGAGGTTTTCCTTCACCTCACCACCAAACTTGTAGTACCGCAATGTGGTAATGCATCAGTAATGGAGTTACCTCCATTTTACTACTGTTTATTACTGCACCGCCGTACTTGTAATGAGGCCCAGAATTTCCTGTGTGTTACTACCGAAAAAGTGTAACTTGCATCACAGAAAAGACATTTCGATCCAAGAAATTAGATGATGCCATACCTCATAGGACACCTTCATTGACAAGTACCATCCGGCTTCGAATCTTTGTCACAATCAGAAATCTTCCCATAGACTTCAATGAAATCGGCTGGCCAACAGACTTTCATCGCCCTGCAAACACAAATCAACTCAATTCACTTCAAAGGAGCCATTCACCCAAAACAACTTACTCCACTCTACTTCGAGTCCAAATTGTTGAGGAGAATGTAATTTATGTTAACCACTAGACCTGCTCTCTTCCAGGCTTGCAAAGCAGGAAAAAAGAACTGTGGGCAAGAATTTGGGAATTTTCTGGCGCAATTGGAAGGGATGTTGGTGATGTTGAAAAAAATGCTTCCGTCTCTAAAGATAGAAGGTAGTTCCTGCGGAGCAGTGCCAAAACCCAGAGAGTTCCCAGTCAAACCAATTCACTTCTTTGATTGCCACTCACTATTTGATCCCCCTTCACTTGGCCTCAACGCAGTGGATCTGCAAAGAAGGGACTGTAATGGAGAAACGGGTCTCTTTGCTGCTCACTATACCTCATCTTTCAGCTGCTTTCTCCACGGTTGTTCAGAGAAAGAAAAGAAGGACTCCTTTATTTTAAGAGGGCATATGTACATTCTAAAGGCATGGGCAGGCCTGCCATTCTCTAGAATGTACATTCGAGCTCACAAAGGCCACACTGATGTCCGTCTGCTGCAACATTCAGGTGGTACATTCCACTTGAATGCATCATCTGCCCAATTCAGAAAACTCTACTACTGATATTGCAGGGACGAAATGGTCTAAATGATCGGTAATTCTGCCGGTGCTAATTCTGCCAAAAAAAACATAGGGGACTCCACAAAATGAGGATTTACATCGCCGACTACCAGGGGCGTTGCTAGGGGGGGGCTAAGGGGGCTATAGCCCCTGATCTTTTGGTTGTAGCCCCGGATAGAATCTCAGGAGCTACAGCCAAAAGACTAGCTAGCCCCCAGTCCCAACAGTTCCGACATCAGCTTAGCCCCGGGTCTTTTCCAGACCTAGCAACTCCCCTGCCGACTACCACTTGTAATCCCATGGTAAACCCACGGGAACAAGTGGCAGTAACAGTCATTCCATTAGGCAGTATTTTGGCAGATTTACCAACGAAATACTGACACCCATTATCTGTTCTTAGCTTGCAGAGTGAACTGAGCACCAACAATTCTTCAAAATCATAACGGTACATTTTGCCAGAGGGCATCCAAAGTCTTTTAAGGCTTAACATGCCCCTGTAGTCCAGTCCCAATAAAAAAAATGCACAAAGATTTCTGAACATTTTTTTATTGTCCAATAAACCACTTTGAGCTCCCATTACAAATCATTACAAGAAACACCTATTTTCTTCATCATAAAATGAATGCAACCATCTGTGTTTTGTATTCCAGTTTGCAACAATGATCTCCTACTAACGTCAGTTTATATAGTTGTACTATGTTTATATCATGCTTCTCTTTGTTGCATTGTGCTTGTCTGTTTACTGCAAAACCGAGCATCTCTGGTGAGGTTAAATATTGGCCTTGGCAAAGCTATCAAAATGAGGCTCCAGGGGAAAAAAACACTTGCGGCGAGACCGGCTGTTTCGCTTATCAACTGATTATGCATTTGCATAATTTGCACAGCACCTTGTGTACCTCAGGATTTTGATTTTACTTTTAGTGATGGTCTTGCATGTGAATGGACTGAGCTGTGGTCCGCTGGTTAGCGAAAAAGAAACTGCAACACGTGTCAAGAATTGTTTGTGCCATGTGTGTACTGACTGTGCTTAACATATTTGAATGCTATAACACATAACTTAAATGTTAAATTCTTCTCTTCGTTTTTTAGAACCGAAGTAAGATAGGTTTGCCAGAAACCATGTATTTAAATTGCTAAAAGAGAGTGTTGGTAGTGGATTCATGCATTTCAGTGGTAAATCTACTTCTCCAAAATGGGAGTTTCCCAACAATAAATGATATACTCTCATACCTCTTAGGTCTCCCTCACTTGCAGTATTCGAGGCTTTATCACGATGCAAACAATGGGGCGTCATTATAAGTTTGCTGGTTAAACGTTAAACGTTAAATGTGCCAATAAATCCATACACCAGCATGGTGTCAGTGATCTGGGAGTCATGTGTGTGGCCTTGCACCTCACTCATGCAACATTGTGTGTGTCCTGCTCTTGCCACGCGGCTTCTATGGTGTGTAGGGTATGATGTGTGCATATACATGGAGGTGGTGGGTGTGCACATTGACTGTTGGTCTGGCAAGGTGGATTGTGGTTGTGTGCAGTGGGCCTACGATCCGTGTTATGCCCTCCCTTGGCACACATGGGCACTCATTGTGTGTCCATGTATGGTCTGTACATATTGGCTATGGTAGTTGTGCATGGCTACTTCTACCCGCATGCCTATGCATGCATCTCTGATCAGGGCATTTGCTGTGGAAGACATGTGTTGGCCACTCTGACTAGGGATGCATGTTAATGGACGCAGTGTTGGCATTCACATGGGGGGTTTTGTACTTACCACCATCATCTTGGGTCCTGGCTCCTGCCTCAGCCATCCCAACTCCATTGATGCCCTCCGTGTGCAAGTTGTAGCTGCACCTCTCCTCCCAGGGCAAGAGGATGAGGGGTGCCACCATCCCTCCTCCTGTGGCTGAGGTTTCCCTTCTGTTGGTGGCAATCAGCTTGCACACTCTCAGCGCAGGTCATCCCACTGCTTGTGAAAGTCCCTCAGTGTGCCGGGGACAGTTACCACTGCTGTCATGCTGGACACAACCTCTCGCCATATGGCTGACTTCTGGTGGGTGCTGGTCTTGCGGGTCCAGACCCAAATAGCACACCAGCCTGCTGTACTACATTTTCACCTAATGCAGTGAGTTCTGCCTCAGAGAACTTAGGCTTCCTCACTTTGACCTCAGGTACACATCCGTTCTGGCCCTGAGGCATGTTTTGTTGATCCGCTGGCATTGAATGGCAAGAGGAAGTGGGAGATTAGAGTCAATTGAGTTTCTTAAGATGACCGACAGTGAGCTTTCAGTTCCAGCGGTGGCAGTAATCCCAGCGCTGGTAATTTCAGCGCCATTAACTCCAGCAATTTGTTTGCCGGTTTTGGCCTTACCGGCACATTTATGCCAGTAATAACGGTGGATTGCTGTTGGGCCGGTATTACAGTTACCTGCGGGGAAGAGGGGGTGCGTGTTTCAGCAGACTTGTGATATACCGATAATCTCGACCATTACCCCTGCTGGTAACGGTAATTCTGGCAAAATGGCATTACCGCTGTTTTACCGGCAAACTTGTAATGAGGCACTCTTCCAAAGTCTTAATAGACAGAAATTAAGGAGACTGTCTAAGCTGTTGGTTCCATTGTGTTATGGGAGCTCAGGAAGAGTAAGGTAGGACTTTCTATTCTCTGCATTGTACTTATCAGTGGCATTCTTGTAATACACTAGTTACAACCTTATTCTCCGTGGCCTGAAGTTAGGGAGGCAAATTCCCGAGTATTTTCCCTGTTAGCCTCTTATGCCTTCATTACAAAATTATTCATTCCACGTAGAAGTGAAAGGCATGGGAACCCAAGTAGATCCCAGATGCTCGTCCCTTTCACGGTAGAGTGCAGTGAATCTTGAGTGATCTCACCATGTACATTTGCGGCCCCGGTAGAAATTTCCAAGAGCAGCCACCATTCCTTATTGATTTTTCTGTATTGCCCGCTTGTTTTTACCTGGCACAGAAATGGCAGGTGCACGCTACATATACCCACCCTCTCTATTGGGATCAGAATATTGATCTCCATGGTGCGGTTTGGGGATTATGGTATGGTGCAGAAAAACGGCCCAAGGACTTTAGTCAAAGATTTCAGATGCAAATAATCCACTTTCCTTTAATTATTATGGACGAGAGGCAGATGACGGTGTAGGAAAACCTGCCCTCATTTTTCTCCCGCCTCAGCTCCCATTAGAATGAAAGTCTCATTCAGAAGTGTAAATGGATACACCAGACACACATATTCCTGAATTCGTGAAAAAGCAGATTGGGAGCTTATAGAATGGCCTTAATTACGATTCAAGATCAATGTAAGATCCAGAGAATCCCTAGGATTGTTTTCTATATGGAAAACAAGTCTAATATGATGGGCGCTTTGAAACAGAATTCACTTACTGTATAAACGCCTAACAAATGCACAATAAATAAATAGTAAATAAAATTTGCAGCAGTAATTGTAATTGTAATTGTTTATTTGTAAAGTGCTTATACACAAGTGAAGTGCTTCAAAGTGCTTCAAGGTGGGAAGGGAACAAGGGAATGCAGAGTCATTCTTAGGCCTTGAAGTTTCCGAATGATCTAACAAAAAATTACTAGAATACTAGGCCTGACAGCATTACTACTAGTGAAGTGCATGACATGAACAAAGACGAATGGGGGAGGAGAGGGAGAAGAACATACAATCCATAAACTACCGTACTAGGCCAGCAACGCTTCAAATAGTGCAAGTGCATGACAAAAAATGAGGTCATAGGGGGGGAGAAGGAGAAGAACAAAAAACGACCGTACTAGGCCAGGCAAACAAGACCTAGTGCAGTCTAGTTAATGTAAGTGTGCAGACAGGAAGTGAAAGGGAGGGGGAGGGGAACAAGTGCACACAGCCAAGCAGTGCCCTGGGTTAAGTGCAGAGAAGTTACCCTTCTCATGGAACCAATTCCAAAAGTGCAGTAGTGGTGAGCAGAGTGCAGAGGCCCGGGGGCAAGTGCAATCCGCAGACAGGAAGTGAAAGGGAGGCGGAGGGGACAAAGTTTGTTTTGGAAATTATCAAACGAAAATCTGGACAATTTAGTGATAAAAACATGATAAGAAAGCAAGGCTGGTGTCATTTATGAGATTTTCAATAGCAGATTATCAGGAAACAATAGTAATGGCATTCACAGTGTAAGGAGAACCATTTTAGAAACAATCCTTGGTGAGTGATCACTTTAGAGATTATGGGCCTCATTACGAGTATGGAGGTAGCCGTGGTGCTATTAGGACCATGGCTGCCTCCATACCGGGCTCCAGAACCGGGTTCCTTCAATGAGGAATAACCGGGTCATTCCAACATTGGAGGACCCGGTAATTCTCATTGAAGGAACCATTCCCCATTCCCATTTGAGCCCCCATAGGGCTCAATGAGAATGGGGAGAGAGCTAATTACAGGCACGTAAATAATGGCCCGTTATTAGCTCCCTGTTCCCCTCGCGGGACCCGGAAAGGACGTTTAGTTTTACCAAACGTCTGTTCCGAGTCCCGCAAAGGGAACCTCGTAATAGGCGCTCCCGTAATGAAGGGTGCCGGTCCCGTACCGGCACCGTTCATTACGGGAGCGCCAGGGTCGTAATGAGGCCCTATGTCTCCATATCACTTATTAATTTATAAACTGAATGTTGGTGAACTGTTACTCCACTTAATGATATTCTTATCACTATTTATTAAGCACAGCAAACTTGAACGCATCAAAACATAGATGAGTCAGCATGTCATAGATGACATAAATTAATAGAATCCACTATTATTCTACTCATCCCACACCCGCCTCCAGCATGGGGACAAACTACTCACTAATATTGTTAGCACTTATTCCTACACACATGATTACAGTGTTATGGCCCAAAGTAGCCACTCATTTGTGACTTTGATTGGTCTAAAATACCAACGCAGCGCAATTACTACCAGAGACGGACTGCCATTTTGAGTAACGGTTAGCCTAGAATGGGGATGCCTGTATGGTGCACCATGCAATGGCAACCATCACACATAATAGTGTTGGAGAAAACAATACTATATATACTTTTGGAATTTGTAACTGTCCCATGTTTTTCTGCGTCTGTTTCTTGTTTTTTTTCCCTCTCCTACCCTGCTGTCTATCAATACATACGGTATGCATCAACAATATGATTTGCATATTGACATGTATCTGTTTGTATCATTTATACCACATGGCATGTTTTATTTGTGATGATGTAATTTGTACCACAAAAAATGTTTGTAATGGCTAGCCCTGCGAACGACCCATGGTCGAAACACGTGTCGGCTGCAAGCAGTCAACTACTGCATTTTCTTTCTGATTAAACTATGTAATTGAGGAAAATTACTACATTAATGGATTAATCTATACAGGAAACATTGGCTAGTATAACTTTCCATCGGATATTAACAAATCGGTCTGCCCTGCGCGATTCACCAGTCCAATAACCATTTGCTAATTAGGGCTCCCAGGCTTTGGTGAAGCTGTGGGTGAGGACAACAGTATGAGATCACTTTTTAACTAATTTGAGAGCCAGCGCGCACCCATCGGCGTTTCTATCCTAGCAGTATCCACAACTATGCTCAGGTAGTACTGTGAAGACAGTGCTCGGCAAATGCCTGTCCCGTGCCTTCACAAAAGCCAAAAGATCTGGCTTTGCCACTGCTTGCTCCATATTCCAGCACAGATACTTTACTGTTACCTCCGGGTTTATCGCTTTTTAAACACATGCCAGTGCGTGAATATGCCATTTACCATACATTGACACACGTGCATCTTCAGAGTGAACACTATTGCATGCCCAAAATCATGTTTATTATAATTAACCTCTTCCCAAACTAAGGGTCGGAGACCTCTGCTTTCATTGGGCCTTTCCAGGTTTCATAGATACACGTGCCACAGATTAGCAATCACAGGGCTTGGTGAACAAGATGACGTGCCACAGCAAATGTACTGATTAAAAACTAATTAGGTGTCTACGCGCTCATCTCCAAAAGAACTGCACTTTCCAGATAAGCAAACACACATTTTTAAGCCGTTGTGCGAGTTTGGACGACCGCAAGGAATTCAGGCCTTGGAAGAAACACGTGTGCCTGTTGGGTTAGATAAGTGTATATGGGGAATAATAAATAATGTACAATGAAAGCGCTAGATAAATTGGCGCGATAGATTGGGGGCCTCAGGCCTCCAGAATTATGAGGCTTGCCTTGCTTGGTTTGACCAAGCAATGTCAACAGGGTGAGAAAGTAGAGCTCGCCTTCTTTGAAAAGTTCCATCAGCAGTGTTCAGAAGGAAGAGTGAAAAAGAAAACTGGAAAATGCCGGTTTCGCCAACTTATTTTACTTACTTGCCATACATATAGAATTGATCGGAATCGAAAGGCAACTAAGGTAATACAAATAAAAAAAGAATGAAAAAGAACAAATAGTTGAGCAGGCTTTAATTAATAGAAATCAAGGGAGGGAAGGCAAAGTGGCGAGGCCACAGAGAGCTATGGAGAGAGGCAGCCTCATTAATGAAACATGAAAACAGAAAATGATTAGCCAGCAAACACATTCATTAATTTTGCTAATTTTCAGAAGTTCGGGAAACAAGACATTTCGAAAAAAATGCCATGGACCCAAATCAGCTCTCAAGGGCAAGGTGTGCGAGACATGGCAGGCGTCTTGTAGTTTCTCTGGAGGTGAACACGGGTTCAGAGATGCGTTTTCAATGGGTGGGTCCTTTTTTAAAAGTTCCCTTTTGCACATAGTAATGAAAATAGGTTTATATTAAATGATAATGCTACGTTTTCAATAGAAATGCGTTTTATTACCCATTTGACCATGACATGCACTGCAACAATGACTGGCCATCAGAAGTGTTTTCTAGTGCCCAGGCTCTGCATACAATTGTGTGGTGAGAGTCATTTACTCCTTACTTTTGGAGGTGGGGAGCATAAGGATTTTTAATGGAGTAAAGGAGTATTTTCCATTCTCTGTTGGGTTAATACAAGTAAACATGCGTTTTAATTTTAAAAACATAAGCATTTTATTGTAATACATACTTTGCTAAAAAACGATCTTTCTACTGAGCTAGATCAGCGCCAGCATGTGGCCTGAAGCCCACACTGGGGGCCTGATTCACAAAATAATGCAAACATAGCATAAAGCCGTAGCATCAATGCTAATATTGTACCGCACAAAACTATTGCACGCTGAGCTTATTTACAAAATTAACGGCACAGACACCCAAAGGCTCAAAGGAAAAACTGTAACTCTGTATATGCCCACAAAACTCTCCCAGGCGGGCCAACCCAGCACGGCTGCATGGACCCATACTGTGACGCAAAGGAGGTGCATTGGACCCACATTGTGCTGCGATGACAAGCACCAGGTGATTGCAGCAAGTGATTGGCACAATCATGCAGAACGCCTCAACGAATAACTGACCCCTCGAGCTCCAATCAAATGTAATCTATGGGTGGCCCTATCCTGCAAGTGTTCACCACGTGTCTCTCCCACACATGGACTTTGGTCCCGGGGGGGGGTTCCAGCCACGGGGTGCATCCAGGCCATAAAAATTGGGAAGGGTCACTATATAAATGATGAATACAATACAAAATGAGGCCAAGAGATATTTGTCTCCAATTATCTGGACCGACTGTGCTAGACTTGTAACCCAAACACTAATAGCACTTATGTACCAATGCAATGGCTGAGTTTGATCATTATCCCTCCAGATATGCACTACGCTATCAGTCCAGGAGAAACCCATCCTTGCAGATCCGAATCTTCACTAATAACTTTTGCTAATCCTACCTATCGGGAATGCATCTAGCAAAACTACTGACCGAGTGCCTCTCCAGCACCTATACTGAAACAATATGATTTGGGCTAGATCTGGCTGTCATCATTCAACAGACAGTTCTACTTATTGCAGACCCAACAAGACACAGGGAGGATCTACCCTACTAGAAGAAGGAAGATGCTATCCCCTCAACCGGCATTGGAAAATCATCAGGAACAGGATCCCCCTCAAATCAACACAAACACTCAAACGCAACAATATGCTAACTTTTTCCTCTGCACCAACAAATGATAGAAAGCAGCTATACCGCTCGATTAATTCAGCCAAGCTGCACATATACGTATTATCACCTCAACAGCCTTTAGAGTGCAGCTATACCACACGTAATTTGGCCTAGCTGTACACATACTCCCACTCACAAACTCTGCTGCCACCAGAATGCAGCTACCCAAATCCAACTGGCCTTGCTGCACACAATCCACTGATCTCACACAAACACTGCACCACACCTAGCACTAGAATGCAGCTGCACACCACGTAAACCGCTCTGACTGCACACATACTGAGTGCACCCACTTTACTACACTACTCTCTCCACTGACCTGGACCATGGTGCCCAAGGGTGTTCAACCCACAGTGCTTTGGAAGGCGCTATACAGATGCCCAATAACATAACATAGCATAACATAACATAACATAACATAACATAGAAACATGAGTACAGCTGAAAGAAGGATTGGAAAATGCGAACCACCCCCAAAAAACAGCATTGTGTTGTCAAAGCTAATTATATCATGAACAGGTCGAAAACAGTACTGAAAGTAAGGGTTTTTGTGCAGCATCAAGCTCCACGTGCTGTTGATGTCCTACATCTGTTGGAGGTCATGCATGGCTTCTGCATCCTCAAGGAGAAAACCTAGGAATGCCAAATTGATGACGGGCTAGTACTTGATGAGCTACTTGGGGCCCACCCCTGCTTACTTGAAAATTCTCAGCACGTCCCAGGTTGCAGTTTTCGGGTGATTGTGTTGTGGATGAGGGAGCTGTGCATGATTTGGGATGATTGCTGCATGTGGAAGGGTCTGGAGTACGCAGGAAGGGAGGAAGTTCACCATGGACAATGTGCCCTTCAGTGAACATAGGCAATCATTTGTGCTCGTGCTGACTCGTGCATCTGGACCCATTACAGCAACAACAACATGATGATACATTACATCATGTTGGAATCCTCCAAGGACCGCAGTATGTGTGTGTGTAGTAGATACATTTCATGTACTGTCGCATAGTCCCAAGAGAAATCTACCTTTGTCGCACACATAACATTTGGCCTGTCACTAGTCAACAGTTCTCTGTGTGTAGCGAACACTTTCCTGACATGCTAATGCATAAACCTGGTGCTGGAAACTGCCTTAGGCACTCCCTCACTACTGATGCCAAGATCATAGAGGTAGAGCTCTTCAATGTACCAGGCTGCAAAAGGTCAAGGCTACAGTCACATGGTTCTACATTGCTTGGAGTAGGAACTTCCAGTCATGGCGCTTTCATTGGCATCGGGCCATTGGAGGAGGCAGTTGCAGACAGTGAACACATCGAAGCCAATGAATCATCTAAGTGGTTGTCTGCTGCCTTGATGTGCCTGATTGGGCTGGTGTGACTTGGGTGAAAGTCAGTTGTGACATTCACCAACAAGTACAGTGGGAATGGACACCCATGACTGAGGGGGTGTATAATGCACGTGTTGAGGAAGGGGCCACCATTTTTCATTTGCGTCATCTCCAATGGACACTGAGAAGTCTTTAATGGAGCATTGATTATACTTTGGTGGGGCTCACATGATGTTTAAACTGACTGTGTCGGTTGATGAAAGCATGAATATGCAGATAGTACTAACAAACAGCTGCTGGTTTTGAGGGGACATGGGCATGAACTAAAATGAACAATAGCAACACTTCTCTCTGCCTTCTATGGACAGTCTCTTCTTAGTAAACTGTAGGCATTGTGCAAAAAGGTTTCTGGCCTGAGGCATATGAGGCAGTTAAGTGCATACATAGGAACATCATGCCTCATTGTCGCAGTTGCCGTGGTGATGTGCCCTATGGTCCTATGGTTATATGTGTGAGGTATTTGCATATGGCTGGACCCCTTTTGCAATGGTGCAGACAGGCTAAAAAACGGTGGTGTGGAAGGTTGCCCAGAGCAATGCCAGTGGTTTAGATTCATGCAAAACCTCCCACCCATCACTTGTGTGCTTACAGTTTGTCTCACTATGTGAGAGAGGGTATGCCCAGACGTGGGTCCCTTGCTCGCTGCACCATAGGGAACCAAGCTTCACCTCACTGAGGAGGCCCAACAAGGCCGAAACATGTCTGGGGTTGCTTGTGTTTCCATGCAGAGGGGACCTGGCTTAGCAGCTCGGGCGGGGCTGCTACCATTGGTGGCAGTACCAGACTGATTTGCATATGACTAGACTCCTTTTGCAATGGTGCAGACGGGCTAAAAAACGGTGGTGTGGAAGGTTGCCCAGAGCAATGGCAGTGGTTTAGATTCATTCAAAACCTTCCACCCATCACTTTTGTGCTTACAGTTTGTCTCACTATGTGAGAGAGGGTATGCCCAGGCGTGGGTCCCTTGCTCGCTGCACCATAGGGAACTAAGCTTCACCTCACTGAGGAGGCCCAACAAGGCCGAAACAAGTCTGGGATTGCTTGTGTTTCCGTGCAGAGGGGACCTGGCTTAGCAGTTTGGGCTGGGCTGCTACCATTGGTGGCAGTACCAGACTGATTTGCATATGGCTGGACCCTTTTTGCAATGGTGCAGACGGGCTAAAAAACGGTGGTGTGGAAGGTTGCCCAGAGCAATGCCAGTGGTTTATATTCATTCAAAACCTTCCACCCATCACTTTTGTGCTTACAGTTTGTCTCACTATGTGAGAGAGGGTATGCCCAGACGCGGGTCCCTTGCTCGCTGCATCATAGGGAACCAAGCTTCACCTCACTGAGGAGGCCCAACAAGGCCGAACCATGTCTGGGGTTGATTGTGTTTCCATGCAGAGGGGGCTTGGCTTAGCAGTTCGGGCTGGGCTGCTACCATTGGTGGCAGTACCAGACTGATTTGCATATGACTGGACCCCTTTTGCAATGGTGCAGACTGGTTAAAAAACGGTGGTGTGGAAGGTTGCCCAGAGCTATGCCAGTGGTTTAGATTCATTCAAAACCTTCCACCCATCACTTTTGTGCTTACAGTTTGTCTCACTATGTGAGAGAGGGTATGCCCAGACGTGGGTCCCTTGCTCGCTGCACCATAGGGAACCAAGCTTCACCTCACTGAGGAGGCCCAAAAAGGCCGAAACATGTCTGGGGTTGCTTGTGTTTCTGTGCAGAGGGGACCTGGCTTAGCAGTTTGGGCTGGGCTGCTACCATTGGTGGCAGTACCAGACTGATTTGCAAATGGCTGGACCCCTTTTGCAATGCTGCAGACGGGCTAAAAAACGGTGGTGTGGAAGGTTGCCCAGAGCAATGTCAGTGGTTTAGATTCATTCAAAACCTTCCACCCATCACTTTTGTGCTTATTATATGTGTGAAGTAGCCACAATTACATGTCATTGATGTTCCCTGTGACCTGGATGGAGAGAGCGGGCTGTTGAAATAATTGAAGGGAGCAGACCTGATGTGTGGGGCTTGGAAATCTGGTGTGCCACATCCTGGTTCAAACAGCTGTGCACAGGAAATATCTTATATATCTGTACTATCCTCTGGACAGCTGGGAGATGGATGTACAGTGACATAACTGAATAAAAGGAAAGCAAGGGACATGGTAGCACAGGAAGGTGTGGTAGCGGTCATGTCTCCAACAATGAATTGCACCAGCTTTCGACCTCTGCAAATTCACTTTTCTCCCACAACTTCAGACTCTTCTCCTTCGAGGTACATATATGAACCAGGCAGACACATGACTGTGAACATGCAACCATAATGAAACACATTTCCCTCATACTAGGTATATAACCACACCTGCCATCAATACCTTCATACCTTCCCACCTAGATGTGGTCCATACTCCCTGGGAACTATCTGGACACCACAGCGACAGACCTGAAAGGTGTCCTAGATGCAGTATCATCATTCAGCAAAGGACTGATAAGTCAAACACAACTAAACAACACCGCTTCAAAACCATTGGCACCCACCTCAAAGACAGCTCACCTCCAAAATAGCAAGCACCATAAACACGGTTGTCTCCATCAAGTCCACAACCCACTTTGCTGATAACCTATTCATCTGTTCAGCCCTGCCATCCACTAAGAGCAAAGGCATGCACAGACCTCCACTCTGCTGGGCCTGGAATGAAAGAATGGGGCCACAGGCCTTCCCTGTCCATGCCCATAGACACTCTTCATGCCATGACATCCATGTTATTGTTACAATGCAGGAGCCAATTTGTTTTGTGTACCTAGCAGCAGCTTTGATCTGGACGCACAGGTCAAGGACATGGGCACAAAGCAATGGTTTAATTTTCTCCAGGATCCAGACCTGCAATGGGGTTACACAATAGCATTGAGAATGGACCTGAACACTATGTCCTTTCTCAATGGATGCCCTTACCTTTTTCTAGCTCCAGATTGTCATGTCATTCAGCTCATCTTGACCATCTCCCCAGTACAGGCTGCCACACCCCGGCCCTGGCATTGATAGCAGCCATGATATCATCCCAGATCCGTAGACAGGAAGAGTTTCCAAGCTGCTTGCCACCAACAAGGAGGGTCTTGGAATACATCAGTACCTGATCACCCAGAATACCAACTTCATTGGCTAAGAAGTTTACAGGCCTCAGCCTCACCACGTTGGCAGTGTGAGATGATGGGGAATCCATTGCAGAGGTGGGGCTGGCAGGGGGGGCAGTGGGTCCTGAGAGTACCTGAACAGAGGATCTGTGATGGTATAATAGAAGTGTAGGTGCCCAGAAGAGGCAGGTGAGGTGGTCAGGGGGACTAAAAGCTCTAACCAGAGGTGACATGCTATAGTAGTCAAACAGTCACTCCAGGACACTGCAAGTGGCCAATCCCCAATGACAGACTACTAGCAAGGAGGACCTGTTATGCGGAGAAGACAGAAAGAGGCAACATATCAGGGGAGACAGGAGGAAAAACAAGGTACATGTGACATCAGGAACACTACTAAACAGCAGAACGAGAAAAAATGGAAGAATTGGCCTCAGCGTAAATTTTGCAAGGCATGCTATATGTGCTATTTTTTATTTTTTATTTGGTTTGGTTGCAGTACGACTTTTCAAATATTTATACATATAAAAACAGTAATCAATCATATATACATACATACAATAGCATAACATAATACAAAACCATAAAGTCATACTGATATTAATGATCACACTAGGGTACAAGTTACATTCATCAGTTTCATTACCTCAGCTGAGAAAGTATTCATCAGTACATAATTACAAAATAATAGCACTACCTCACACACACATGCATTCCCACTCTATGGTAAGAACCAAATATCGCGACGTACTTAAATACAACCACAGGTCATACATAACCCATGACTGAATCTGAATTACAGATAAATAGATGTGCCACTGGAAATGATATCAATCTTTGTTCCCAAGGTCTTTATGAGTTTCTTTGACTCGAGGTAGTACAATTTTTAAGATTTGAACTATTGCTGTCTGTACCCTCTCCCTTGGATTCGAAAACAACATTTGCCATATTTGATCATTTGCCACCTCAGTGTGGATTACAAACACACTATCAAAGCATCAGGCCCGAACATTCTTTAGAGCACAACAATCCACCAACAAATGTTGTAGGGTTTCCCTTTTTTCCGCTGATAAAATTCCATTAGAATCAGTTTCCGCCTACACAGGACATCGCGGGTACCCCATATATTAAATCTGAACCTTAAGTAGTCAGCCTGAACCTTCAGTGACAGACATTTCACTAGATACGGCGCCATCATTCCATGTCGCTTTATTCCAAATTACCAGTTATTTAAATCTTTATATTGAGTGCACTTAGCTAAATTCCTAGCCCAGTCTGCTTGAAAGAGTTTCTCTTTCGCATGGTCAGGGTTTGAAATCAACAAATCAAGGGACACATCAGCCTCAGCCAAGTGATCTAGCACATAGTTCCACCATGTCTTAGGTAAAACATTTCTAGATTTTAGGCGATTATAACCAATTACTTCTAGAATAGTTCCGCTTTTTACTCCCAGCAGGCATTTGCATAGAAAATCACATTGTCTCCACAAAGCCTGAGTGTGAATGGATAGCAACCCAAATTCATGGCTTATTAGAGCGATTGGTACTGCATTGGGTAGGACTAAAATCTGCTTCCGGTACCTTGCGTCCAACACCTCCCAGTAATGGCATTTATCGAGCAGCCTACCCTCCACACCATAAAGGATAATTGGCAACACCTTCCTTTTATAGAAAGCGACCGCATGCTTCAGGGAAAATCTCCCAAATGTATTCATTAGAATTTTAGACTGTGAAATTAAGTGCTCCAATTTATTCCCGGCAGATGCCACCTCAGCAGATTTAATTTGTCTATTGGTAATGTCAATCCCCAAATATTTGTATTTGGACACCCTTAATAATTTGATATCTTGAAGCGTCCATGATAAAGCAGGGAAGAGGGGCTCTTAGATCCCGCGGTGGCAGAACAACTTAATATTTGGGATTTGGTGACATTAATCACGCTATATGCACTAAGCATACACTATGCAATGACATAATTATATGAAAAGGGAGTGCATGCACAGGTTTAAATTACATTGTGCAAACACAGGGGATGCATACCCAGATTGCTTTACTGTTGAGCAATTGCTGGGATTCCGTCACACTATCGCAGGGGGTGCATATGGGGATTAGGTATGTGTGACTCCACTGCATGTGCTATTAGAACCGAGAGCAGCACCATGAGTCAGAGGGAACTGCCACAGAAATAGAAGGGGGCACAGAAAGAGAAGGTCCAGCAATAAGAGAAGGGCCCACCTAAAGAGAGGTTAAACAAATGAAAAGGGGCAAGCAAAACAAAGGGGGCCATCACTAGAGAAGGGACCAACAAAAGAGAAGGGGCCATGAAGGAAAATAAGGTTCACAGATGAGTAGCTGGTGATCCCCTCAGACTTTGTGGAAGAGCATTAGGGGGCCTCCATACTTGGGCGGGCAGTACCGTCTCACTTCAGAAAAGTGAGCACCTGTGGCAGGAGGTGACATAAAATACATATTGCCCAGGAGGTATTTAAATCCATTGGAGATCTGACTAGAAGAACAAAGGACATGTTTGGGAGGAATGCCAGTTCATCCCAGGCAACCATTGGAGGATCCCCACCAAATAGAGGCGCTGACTGAAATCGAAGAAGTGTTGAGTGGCTTCATATTGAGTGAGCAGGATGTGGGTTTGGAGGCATGGACAATTATGTAGCCACATTGGGAGAGTGACATGTGTGCATGAGGTCTTTTTTATTGGGCGCACAGTCAATGTGAGCATACATAAAATGGATATTTTTCAGGGTCCTTCATTTTCTCCACTCATTCCTCATCTCATATGAAGATGCCCTGTCCCATGTTATGGGGTGTTGCACATATGATAAAGGCACCATTCCAGGGACAGTGTGACATATCTGTCCTTTCACTCAAGACTCTGTCTTTCAAACAAGAGAGAAAGGCTACCTGGTAAAGTGCCCTTTTAATGCATCACACATTACAGTGTACCATCCCAGTGTCAGGTCAGGTATGGGCATGTGGCCCGTAGGGAAATTGTGGTTCGGAATTTCAGCTGGGGCAGAATGTTATCAGATTCAGACAGCAAGAGGTGTGAGACTCTGGTGGGTATATGGTGCAAGTCACTACTGTGAATTTGTATAAAAAAAGATAAAGGGGTGTTTGAACCCAGCTTTGCATAGTAGCTATACCATAGCATAGTGCATCACACCATGGTATTGTATGGACTGAGTTGCAATGAAGCATAAGACTAAAATTATTTACCAGTAACACCCTAACATACTAATCTTAATCCCTTACTAATATTGAAAGCAGATATGTCCATAACTCAGTCCATAACTCATTGGTGCAAATCATTGGTGCTGATCATTGAGACAAATTGGCCCACTTAATGAGATTGCAGGCGTAGATTAGACCAGAATGCACCCCAGGTGGTAAGCATCGCTGGTCCCCTATCCCCAAAAACGACAACAAAAATTGCATGTTACAAATGTTGATAGGTAACTCAATAAAGAACTAGATGGAAATGCAATACAAAATGCATAAATTAGATACTAGGCGACAGTCTTAGAATGTTACCTGTATTATGTGTTCAAAAAGTAACTTTGTAACTGCCGTCCTCTGTTTCCTCTAGTATCAAAGAATGAGGTCTCTCACTGTAAGATCATTTCCTGTGATGTAAATACAAATGCAAAATAGGGAACCCTGGATGCCCCTTGCCACACAGCAGCTCACAATACCTACAACCATCCCTGGGCATTTCAACCTTAACCTAGTGGTAACAGCTTGCTTTCCTAAATCCAAGCAACGTTTAAAAGCCACATTTAATTCCATCTCATGGCCTACAAGCTATCTGAAACCGAAATCAGTGCACTTCCATTTGTGTTCATTGTCTCAGAGGGGTCATCGTACAGGCTCAGAAAAGGGCCCCTGAATGACAGAAGGGGCTACTTGCATTTTCATAGAGGCAGTGCTGGACTGGGAGTGAAAAGTGGCCCTGGAACATTTTTTTTCAAATTGCCTCCATATTGCACCAATCAGGCGAGCGTATCAAGTGAGCCTCAAACACTGTAAGGGGGCGATTGGGGAATCTCACAAAAATAATATTTTCATATGGACTAAAAGAGTGAATTATAGAGCATTTTTTCCTAAATCTGGGGTCATACCTAGCCACTGTACAGAGCACAATATTCATGCCTGGCATTCTTCTTCCTAACAAAACAAGACCTGCGCCTGCCGTGCACCTACCCCTGACATAAACGCATACCTGCTGCTGTCCTACCTTCCACAACACACAACCCGCGCATGACATCCCAATTTCGGAAGACACAACACAATGAGATGAATGAATCATCAGCACAGTATCACAGAAGTCAGGAGGTGAATCTGAGATGTAAGCCCAGTTTGCACTTGAGACACTTGAGCACACTTCATCTGAGCACTAGCTAACACATGTGTGTTAATGAAGCTTTAAAGTGACGATTGAAACCTACACAAAACACATTATACACCAACCAAATATAAAAACTTTGATATTAAGCAAAACGTGTATGATTGTGTTACCACCCTGGGTGCGCTGTGTGTTTATGCATTTATTCCAATACCTGGGGTTCTGAATGCTTTTGTAAGGTTGCTAGTGCCTGGCGGCAGTACTGTTACAACATCCTTATGTGGTATTCATTCCCTCTGTGCCACTGCCCACACCCGTGCTTACTATCTACCTACAAACATATGTTGTCTTACTCAGCAGGTGCACAGTATTAAAAGAAGTCTGCAAGTTTTAATGGTTCAAAGCTGTGTTTATACAAAGAAACAACTTTGCAGAATAATGAAATGCAGCTGCTCATCTCTGTTCAACTCTAAGCCACCACAATATCAGCTCTCAAGAGCTCTCGGTGCAATGGGGAATGTAAATAGGGAAGGGCTTACACAGAGAAGACCAAACTACTAAGCAAGCACCTTCTCCCTTTTTTAATATTTATACAACATTGCAATTGGGCATGGTTTCTCAGAACCCTAGATGTTTAAGTGAGCATCGACCAGACCCACACACATTGCTACAAATCAATACCAATGAAAGATGGCCGTTATATAAGCACCAGTGATGTAACATAACCCCCCCCCCCAAGCTGCCTCTGTGTTCCGTCATCGTTTTGGTTTGGCCTTCCTGTCTTACCCTATATCTGATGCCCCTTACTATTGTTATAGCTCCACTTCTTGATGTACAGATGTGGCATTCTATTTATCAAGGGGATATGTGTATTGCTGTCACTATCTTGCGTCCTGTGCTTCCTCTTGCTATGTACAGTTCTCTCTTTTTCTGCCCCATTCATTGATGTACTTAACTTGTTGTAGCATGAAATGCACAAACTGATACATTCATTAGGACGAGAGACAAAGAGTCTGTCTGAGTGACCCAACACAGGAAACAAGGCTATGAGTATGCAGATCCGGACCACCCAGACCCAGGCTGGTGATGTAGAGATGCAGTGCACATGCACATCTCTTCCCCACACAGGGGGCCCGCTTTTCAGAGGGGTAACCTTTCACATTTTGAGAGAGGTGATCCCTTCAGAGACTGTGAGGGAAGGGGACACTTATTTGTGGGGGAGCATCTAACCTCTTTACACATTCTAATGAGACTATTCTAGTGCAGATTCAATGTTACAGGCAGTTAACTCTCATTTCTGAACCCACACACTTAAGCACTGCTTTGAGATTGAATGGCCTCCTAACCCTACCTTCTTGACCTGTAAGTACTAACATCCAATCACAATTTCAATTGCCGAACAATGTATGCATTTGATTGCAGGATGCAGCTGAGCTGCTAACAATAAAACGTTTACATTAGTAAAAACCAGGCATTTGTTAACTGTCCACCGTGTCTGTGACCTGTTCCTCTTACCAAACACGATGAACAGAAGAGGGGTGACCGCTGGAGTCTGAAATGTACTAGCAAGATACGCGCAGGGTCATGGTGTGTGGTGTGCTTTCTTAAGATTGCAGGTGTCTTCCTTAGTGATGGAGGTGGGTCAGAAAAGGAAAGGGATTTGGGGCTGGAAACTCCCTGCATACATCTTGAGGGACCCGGTGCTCAGGGAGGATATTGAAGAGAAGATTAGGCTCTTTTTTGACACGAACAAGAAGGGGGATACTGGGGAAGATATGCGGTGGGATGCCTTTAAGGCCACCCTTAGGGGGGAACTAATAGCTATATTGGCCTATCGGGTGAAACAACTGCAGAAGCTTGAATCACAGTTGGAAGCTGAAGTGGAGGTGGCTAGGAAGGCGGCTGGGGATACTCCCTCTCGCAGGGCAATGCGGGTATATAGGAAGGCGGTTGGGCAGTTGGAACTGTTGCGCACCAAGAAGGCGGAAGGGGCAATGCTGTCGGTGCGCCAACAATATTACGCAAAGGCCAATAAATCGGGCACTCTGCTGGCGCGATTACTGAGAGGCAAAAGGGCGAGGAATACGATTACGGTATTGAGGCTGCCTGGGGGGGAGCGGGTCTCGGATCAAGGGGAGGTCCAGGAAGCATTTGCTAAGTTCTACGAGTCGCTCTATGCTACCCAATATCCCCCAGGTGAGAAACAAGAGGACTTCCTCCGGAAGGTCCACCTGAGGAAAATAAGTAGTGCAGTACGCGAAGCCCTTGATCGGGAAATTGAAGAGGACGAAGTGCGGGGGGTGATAGGAGCCCTTCCGCCGGGTAAGGCCCCTGGCCCAGATGGTTATACGGCCGTTTTTTATAAACTGTTCAGTGTGCAACTAACCCCAATCCTCACCTCGCTGTTTAATTCATTTCGCCTCACGGGCCGCATTACGCCTTCCATGGAGGAGGCCAAAGTCACCCTACTCTTGAAGCCCAATAAAAATCCGGAAGACCTAGCATCATATCGCTCTATAGCATTGATCAATCTGGATGCTAAGATTTTTACTAAGATACTGGCCGATAGGCTAGATGCCATCCTCCCAGACCTGGTACATCCAGATCAAGCCGGGTTTGTCAAAGGTAGACAAACCGCGGACAACATTCGTCGGGTGGCTCATGTAATCGAGAAGGTTCATAAAACGAGCACCCCCGCGATCCTGGTAGCTCTGGACGCGGAGAAGGCTTTTGACCGCGTCGAGTGGCCCTTCCTCTTTCGAATAATGGGGAAAATGGGGTTTGGGGGGGAATTTTTGAGGATGGTCAAGGCTAATTATCAGACTCCCTCCATTAGGGTGATGGTGTACGGGAGTGCCTCCAGGGCAATTTCTCTACAGAGAGGGACAAAACAAGGCTGTCCCCTCTCCCCAATATTATTTGCTCTCTATCTAGAACCACTCCTCCAAGCCATCCGGGAGGCAAGGGATATCCAGGGGATTCCATTTGGAGGGGATCAGCACAGAGTAGCAGCCTTTGCTGACGACATGTTGCTCATGCTTACCGCCTCGCGAACTTCACTGCTGGCCTGTGTGGCCCTTCTGGATGCTTTTGGGTCGGCCTCGGGTCTGAAGATTAATGCTAACAAATCCGAGATCCTGAACTTAACGCTTGACCCAGCGGAATGAGAGAACCTACGGGCGGCCTCTGACTTTCTGTGGAGCCCGGGAGGGATACGCTACTTAGGGGTGAGACTTACTGCCAACCTGTCTGGATGGTTTCGGGCAAACTTCCCCCCGCTTCTTAAGGCCGTTAAGAGGGATTTTCTAAAGTGGAGAGCTTTGAGGGTCTCGTGGCTGGGGCGGATAGCCGCAGTTAAAATGGTTACACTCCCCAGGCTCCTGTACTTATTCCAAGCTGTTCCATTGCCGGTACCGGCGAGTTATTTCAAGGAGCTGGAAACTCTAACCAGGGAATTCATTTGGGAAGGAAAGAGACCTAGGGTGGGCATTCTAATTTTGATGGCACCGAAGAGCGAGGGGGGCCTGGCAGTACCGAATTTTAGACGTTATTATGAGGCAGCTCAGCTGCGAATTATCAGGGAATGGTTGAAGGGAGAGGACGGCACGCAAGATAAATTGTGGGTGAGAATGGATAGGGCGGTAGCACATCGAAACCTGGCCGAAGTATTGTGGCTCCCGAAACGGCTTAGTCCGGTCTATCTTTATGAAAGCACCATCACCAAACTTATGGCAGATACATGGGATAGGCTAGCAAAATCAGAGGGGATCACCACATTCCCATCTCCCTTCACTCCCATATTCGGTAACGGGGACTTCTCCCCTGGGGTGGAGAAAGGCGCCTTTGTGAATTGGCAGGAAGGGGGCTGTCGGAAACTGTGCGATATGTTTTCTGGAGGAGAGGTGTTAGCATTCAGCGACTGTAAGAAGCTTTTTGCAGTACAAGAGAGGGAGAGGCTGAGATATGCTCAGATCCGCCATTGGGTTCTTCATCCAGGGAACAGGAAAGCTGCAACAAGGGATCCGACTCCCTTTGAAAAACTCTTGCTTACGAGTGACGGGGTGAGAGGCCTTATCTCTAACATATATAAGACTCTGGCAGGCCCTAAGGAAGGGGCCCAATGGGCATATATGCGAGAGTGGGAGGAGGCCCTAGGACGCCGGATTAGCCGGGCGGACTGGGGGACACTGTGGAGGAAGATCCCCAAACTGGCTAGAGCGTCCCAATTACAGGAGACGTGGTATAAGATTATGTTTGGGTGGCACTATACCCCGACCGGCTGAACAGATTTTTTCCTACTGTGACAAACCTCTGCTGGAGGGGATGCGGGATGGTGGGCTCCGCGGAACACATTTGGTGGGACTGCCCCAAGCTAGAACCGTTCTGGGGGGAGGTGAGGGAGGCACAGGGGTTGGCATTTGGGCTGAAGGCCGGGAGGACCCCAGCGCACATTCTCTTGGGGGAGCGGGTGGTCTCCGAGGCGGGTGAACCTAGAGGAAGAGAAAAAGCGATTGTCATTACGACTCTGGCAGCTATGCAGCTAATAGCCCAGAGATGGAAAGGCTCGGAAGTTCCTAGAATACAAGATTGGTTCCGAAAACTGTGGGAGATAGTGGCTTTGGAATGGGCAACCTATGCCATGGACAATAAGGCCCAAAGATTCGCAGCAGACTGGGGGGAACTACTGCAAGTTCTTAATGACGATTATAAGGTGATGTGGTGTCCGCAGCGATTGAGGCTTCTGGATTTGCGATAACTGTGTTTTGTTGTTTTTGTTCTTATCTCGTTTAAGAGGGTTGGAGGGTGCAAGGACTTAGCTTGTTGCCGGGGGGGGGGGGAAGGCACAGGGGGGGTATGGTTTGTGTGTTATTTTGTGAAATCAATAAAAAGAGTTTACAAAGATTGCAGGTGTCTCATCTGAAAGATAGAAGGAACCTCACAAGTGGCCTTTCAAGATATAAGTTCTCATTTTGAGTAGGCTTTGAAAAGGATGAGAAGTGGCCACTATCAATTGCAGCCCTAAACATCTCTTCAGCAAGCCCTCAGCCTCTGCAAACAAACCGTTTAACAGTTTTGCCTTCAGTGTCCTCTGCGTCACTGAACAGACACCAGGGACATGCAGTGGTTTATCCAGCCACAGCTAATGAAGGGTTTACCTAATGCTCCCCTCTTCATCAGTCGGACCCTTGATAAACTGATTTCAAATAATGTCCACATGTTGCCCACTCTGTCAGTTCTGCACTTCAAAGGGGACTCACTGCCATTCTCTGAGAATCAACCACATGCTGTTCTTTGTCCTACTTCATCACCATTCCAGTATCACTGAAGGTGATCAGGGATATTTGCTTGGCCTGAGCTCTACTTGGTTCACTGGAGGTGGGCAGTCGGGGGGAAAGGATAGGGAGCGATGGGTGTGGGGAGAAAACAAGGTGGATCTAATGTATTAAAAGCAATATAGGAGACCACCGGTGGTCATATTTCTCTTACCGAAAATGTGACTGGTCGCTTTCTAAATATGTATTGCTTCTGAGGTCGGTAACCTAACCCCTCCCCAACCTTCCCTTGTGGTATTAGAAACGCCAGCGCAACTTCGCAAGTGCCGTCTGTATCCTGCTAACCCAATCAATCTCCCCATCTCTGACTGCCTGTGCACATGCACTGCGGAGGCGGAACATGCGGTCGGGCCTTGCCTGGGAACTGATAAGCAACACATGTTGCATTTAAGGTCTGCATTCTGAGGCTTGCTTGCAGAGACCCCAGGAGGAGCTAGACGGGCTTTAGCCACACCACTGCAGTGACAGAAATGCTGCTCAGACTGAGCGATTGCAAGAGAGTCTGATGATTTAAAGTAGCAGCGCTTCACTTTATTTCCAAATATCAATAATTAAATGATGAATCATGCATGATGACGGTCACAATGGTGTTTTTGGAGGTGGACTGCTGGCGCCCCCTAGAGGCTGGCACCTCAGGCAGCCGCCTGCACTGCCCGGTGTAAAGACCAGCCCTGTCTGTGAAAGATTCTTGGAGCCTTGATTCTCGATTCCGGCATATTTTGCCTATATGAATTAAAATAACAGCATTCCACTCTTAGGAATTGTTGGCCAACATCCTTTTTCCTAGGTGGGCTCATATTTTAGAGACAGGACCCATATCACACACCACCATCATCATCTGCAGTCCCACCTTCCTAAGCACTGATAGAAACAGTGGTGAAAATGGCTGCTAGGAATTGGGCTAATGTAACATCTCAAAGCACTCTGCTAAGGCCCACCAATTTCTAGAATTTCGTAGGAAGTCTTTACAGATTAAGGCACAGACCATAGGGCTGGTAGAAAAGATGCAATGGGGTAATTGGAGAGCACAATACTGAGACATCCGGTCATAGGGAGCCACAACATAGTGACATCTGGACAGTGGGACAGAAACTAACGGAAAAATATCTTAGAGGGTCAACAGTCTTTCTGGAGGGTAACAACCATGGAGTAACCATTTATCAAATGTATAATGGGAGCACAAATGGTGAGGCGCTACTTAGTCCTCCCCAATATGAAGTGCCTTATTTGAGGCGGTGGGCTTGGGATGTGATGGCCCTTCAGGTTGCAAAGTCTTCCTGGACTAAAACTGGTATTGAAGCTATCAGCAGAGCTCAATATTCAAATTAAGGGGGCCTACTGTAGAGATGAGTGGGGTTCGGTCGATGGTGAGATGGCGAATGGGCACATGCTCAGGAAACCAATCCACGTCAGAGAACTACACACCTTCACAAGCTAGGGAATGGTGAGATTTTCAACCTAAGTGTAAGGAATTTGGTATAAGTCAGGGCCTTCTGGGTATAACCACATATCTCATGCTAACTGCTTGTTTTGGCCACGTGAAAGAAGCCAGGGTTTTCTGCCATCTTGGATTCATTTTTGTGCGCCCAGTCATTTGGACATTTGACTACACATGTGCCTTTGGATCTCTAGCCCCGGAGCAAATAGCACCAAAGTCCAGTCTTACATAACTGTACACAATTATACATAGGGCCTCATTACGAGTTGTGTGGTATCCACAGTGGTAATACCGCCGGGGCCATTAGCATTACTGCCAGACCCCCAGCGCTGTTAGCGTGGGATCCCAGGTTTGGTGGAACTGTAAATCCCCATTCCCCATTGGGCCTATTTGGGAATTCCCCATTCCCCATTGGGCCCAATGGGTAATTTTATGCGCTATTACAGCCGGCTGTATTAGCGCAGCAGTAATAGCGCTGAAAATCGGTAAAATCAGAGCATATTTGCCCCCAGCTCAGAGCTGGGGTAAATCCAGCCAAACCCGTGATTTGGCGTACCCTTAAATGCGGCAGTAAAAGCGTTACTGCCACATTTAAGGGTTACCGCCAAACTCGTGATAAAGCAGTTACTCTGTTGAATTCTACATTGTGAAAGAGAATTTATGCATGGATTAAATGATTTTGACATGTATGGGTAACTAGCTGTCATACCCAGCATTGCACGGGATTTCATTCCCTCATATGTACAGGTAACTCTGCAAATTTTGGTGGAGATTGGTGAAACTGTGTGGAATTGTATAAGAAACAACGTTTCGCCAAGCCACAAAGTGACAATCAAATCTTAACTTTTGTTTTGTCCGGGGTACGGGGTGGTGCATACAAATATCATGTAGCCAGTGATGTCAAGAGGGTGCTAACAGACGGATGTTCAAAATGTGGTGCAATTTGGACAAATATAGTGTAGAATTGTATATGGAAGATTTGCAAAGCCACAAACCCACCCACATATTTTTGCTTTTGCTGAAATGTGGAGAAAGGGGTAGGGTGTCCGAATGTAATGTAGCCAGTAATGTCTGGAAGGCCTTAATAGGTGACTGTGCAAAATGTGGTGCCAATTGATGAAACAGTGTGTAATTGTATAGGGAACACATGAGAAGCCATAAACTCACACACACAGGCACTTTTGCTGAAATCCGGGGAAAGGGATGGGGTGTACATTCGTAATGTCCTGAGGGTCCTAACAGGCGGCTGTGCAAAATTTGGTGCAGATTGGTGAAACAGTGTGGAATTGCATACAGATCATACGCAAAGCCACAACCCCACCCACACATTTCCCCTTTTGCTGAAATCTGGAGAAAGAGGTGGGGTGTGCAAAAGTAATGCAGCCAGTAATGTCCAGAGGGTCCTAAAAGGTGACTTTGCAGAATTTGGGGCAAACCCACAAAGGCGCAGGGTGTCCAAATGCCATGTAGCCAGAAATGTCTGGGGTGGTCCTAAGAGGTGACTGTGCAAAAGTTGGTGCCAAATGCTGAAACAGTGTGGAATTGAATAGGGAATATATGCAAAACCACAAACCTAAGCCCAAATGTGCACTTTTTCTGAAATCTGCAGAAACAGGTGGGTGTCTAGATGTCATGTATCCAGTAATGTCCAGAGGGTCCTAACAGGTGACTGTGCAACATGTGGTGCGGATTGTTGAAACAGTGTGGAATTGTATAGGGAACATACATGAAGCAACAAACCCACAAACCCACACCCATATTTTCACTTTTGCTGAAATCTGGGGAAAGGGGTGGGGTGTCCAAATGTCATGTAGACAGTAATGTTCGGAGGGCCATAACAGGTGTCTTTGCAAAATGTGGTGCAGCTTGGTGAAACAGTGTGGAATTATATAGGGAACATATGCCAAGCAAAAAACCCACAAACCCAGACACTTTTGCTGACATCCGGGGAAATGGGTGGGGTATCCAAATGTCATGTAGTCAAAAAATGTCTGGAGGGTCCTAACAGTTGACTGTGCAATATTTGGTGCAGATTGGTGAAACAGTGTGGAATTGAATAGGGAACATACACAAAGACACAACCCCACAAGCCCAGAGACTTTTCCTGAAATCTGTGGAAAGGCGTGGGGTGTCCAAATCTCATGTAGCCAGTAATGTCCGGAGGGTCCTAACAGGAAACGGTAAAAATGTGATGCAGATTGGTGAAACAGTGTGGAATTGAATAAGGAACATACACAAAACCACAAACCCACACCCAAATTTGCACTTTTGCTGAAATCGGGGGAAATGGGTAGGGTTTCCAGATGCCATGAAGCAAGATATGCCTGGACGTTCATAACAGGAGACTGTGCAAAATGGGGTGCAGATTGATGAAATAGTGTGGAATTGAATAGGAACATGCGTGAAGCCACAAACCCACAAACCCACACCCATGTTTGTACTTTTTCTTCAGGAAAAGGGGTGGGTTGTCCAAATGTCAGGTAGCCAGTAATGTCTCGAGGGTCCTAACAGGTGACTGTGCAACATTTGGTGCAGATTGGTGAAATGATGTGGAATTGCATAGGGAACATATGCGGAGCCACACACCCACAAACCCAGAGACTTATGCTGAAATGCGGGGAAATGGGTGGGGTGTCAAAATTCAAAATTTGGTGCAGATTGGGTGAAACAGTTTGAACTTGTATAGGGAACATATGCGAAGCCACACACACACAAACCCATAGACTTTTGCTGAAATGAGGGGAAAAGGGTGGTGTGTCAAAATATCATGTAGCCAGTAATATCCGGGGGGGTTATAAGAGGTAACTGTGCAACATTTGGTGCAGATTGGTGAAACAGTGTAGAATTGAATAGGGAGCATGCGTGAAGCCACAAACCCACAAATCCACATCCATATTTGTATGTTTACTTCAGGGAAAGGGGGTGGGTTGTCCAAATGTCAGGTAGCCAGCAATGTCCCGAGGGTCCTAACAGGTGACTGTGCAACATTTGGTGCAGATTGGTGAAATTGTGTGGAATTGCACAGGGAACATATGCAGAGCCACACACCCACAAACCCAGAGACTTTAGCTGAAATACGGGGAAATGGGTTGGGTGTCAAGATTCAAAATTTGGTGCAGATTGGGTGAAACAGATTGGAATTGTATAGGGAACATATGCAAAGCCACACACACCAAACCCAGAGACTTTTGCTGAAATGAAGGGAAATGGGTGGGGTGTCCAAATATCATGTAGCCAATAATATCCAGGGGGTTATAACAGGTAACTGTGCAAAATTTGGTGCAGATTGGTGAAACGGTGTGGAATTGTATAGGGAACATACGCGAAGCCACAAACCCACCCACACATTTTCACTTTTGCTGAGATCCAGAGAAAGGAGTGGGGTGTCTAAATGTTATGTAGCCAGTAATGTCCAGAGGGCCCTAACAGGTGACTTTGCAAATTCTGGTGCAGATTGGTGATACGGTGGGAAATTGCATAGGGAACATAAGAGAAGCCACAAACCCACAGGTCCATTGACTTTTGCTGAAATCCGGGGAAATGGGTGAGCTGTCAAGATGTCACATAGTCAGTTATGTCCGAAGGGTCCAAACAGGTGACTGTGCAAAATTTGGTGCAGATTGGTGGAACAGTGTGGAATTGAATAGGGAGCATACATGAAGCCACAAACCCACACCCAAATTTGCACTTTTGTTGAAATCTGGGGAAAAGGGTGGGGTGTCCAGATGTCATGTAACCAGTAATGTCCAGAGTGTCCTATCAGGTGGCTGTGCAACCTTTGATGCAGATTGGTGAAACAGTGTGGAATTGAATAGAAAAGCCACAAACCCACACACCCACACCCAAATTTGGATACAAATGAAAAAAACTTTGTTAAAGGGACGTTATGTTTAAGTTGTGTTAATAAAAACCTATGATTTATTGAAAAAGTTATGATAGCTTACCATAACTGGTGTATTTCTGAGGTTTTTCGTTTTTACGTGTAATCATAACGTCCCTCTAACTATGTTTTTTCATTGAATATCATAGGTTTTTATTAGTGCAACTTACACATAATGTCCCTGTAACAAAGTTTTTTCAGTGACTAGATAAATAGATGAACGTGGCCGGGCGTATTAAAAACAAGACAAAATGAAGCCTAGGAAGGAATGTGGTACTTAACTTCACCTCGCAATGTAATAGCCTTACTATAACATACATCACAAGCCACGACCTAATAGCATAAAGGCTACTTCAGGAAAGAGAAAGAACTGGTTCAGAAGAGGTTCTGGTCACATGAATCTTACTCAGAAGAAAATACAAAGAAGGTTTTATTGGGACAGTTTCTGCCTATGACAGGCTCTTGTGATTGCAATTAAATTCAAGAGATGTTTTTGTACAAACGATACTCAAGATAGTGGTGATGGTGAACTATATAAATTTGTATCTGCTGCAACTCTGATTTCTAAAAATCACCACAGGCATAGGTACACATGGAAACGCGACAAAGTTGACCAATGCATGGACATTTTCAAACGGCATGACATTTGCAGTTACAGAACAGAGCAAAAACGGCATTTGCTCTACGTGACCAGCACAACGACAAACATTTTACCAGTTCAACAGCACAAGCACCAGTGTCAAACTGGGTGGTTACATTTAAAAATTGCAGAGGTCTTGAACAATGTATGTAATTTGAAACCGGTGCATAAAGTTCATTAGTGCCATGCAATATTACAATAGTGCCTGCTTCAGGAAGGTTTACAGTGACATTTGCACTAGCCAGCCCATGCAAAAATGCTATTTGGACCAAATGGTGAGTGCAATTTATTTGTAAGTTAAAATTCAGAATTAAAAAAGACAGTATAACTAATAAAACATCTTCTATAAAAAAACAAATTTCAGCGCTGGTACAAAATGCAGGCAACATACCTCACATTCTGGAAAATGCTTCCCCAAGTTCATTATATATTACATTTTAGTACTCCACTCATGAACAGTTACATACATATTATAGGGCGGCGGTCAACGCCATATGTAGTGGTCTGGTGGTGTTCTAAAATGGGTATTGGCCATGGCTAGTGCTCTGATAGTGATTTACATAATAAAGTGGGCGTGGCCAGAGACCGTGCCCACTGGCCATAGACAAGGGCCAGGGGTAATGGTCTGATACTGTTCTAAAAGGGACAGTGGGCAGGGCCAAATGATGGGCTCACTGGCCATGGGTGAAGGCCATGGCTAGTGGTCTGGCAGTGTTCTAAAATATACAGTGGTCATGTCTGAAGGCCTTGGCTAGCGACCACGTAGGGATTTTAAAAAACAGCGGGGGTCAAAGGGGATGGCTTGTGGGCTGGCAGTGTTCTAAAATGGACAGTGGACACGAATGAAGAAATCAATTACTATTTGTGATAACAATTCAACTTATGTTATGAACAAAGGTGTGATCCGTGAATTTAGAGCACTTTGATGTCATAAATTGACGAATTATTTGTGTTCAAGATTTACTATGTCATGAACTGACAAGGTATGTGATTTCAAGATTTACTATTTATAATTTAATTTAGAACACATGCATTAATAAATACATTTTACCATATTTTCTTCTGCACTTTCAAAATTGAGTATCTTTCTCAGAAAATACTAAGGGACTGTTCCCTACAAGAGTGCACAGCTATTTGTCTTATTAATTTCAGATAATTCACATTACGTCCTAAAATATACAGTGGCCATGTCTTAAGGCCGAGGCTAGTGACCAGGTAGTGATTTAAAAAATACAGCAGGCGCAAAGTGGATGGCTTGTGCGCTGATAGTGTTCTAAAATAGACAGGGGACATGGCCAAAATTCATGCCTACCAGGTAGTGATTTAAAAAAATACTGCAGGCATGGCCAAAGGCCATGGCTAGTGGTTTCGCAATGGTGTAAAACGGACAGTGGGCATGGCCAAAGGCCATGGCTAGTGTTCTGGGAGTGATTTACAAAACAAACTGGGCATGGCCGGAGGCCGTGGTGACTGGTGAAGGCCAAAGGCCAAGGTTAGTGATCTGGTAGTGTTCTGAAATGGACAGTTGGACCCGCCGAAGACCATGGCTACTGCTCATGGCCAAAGGCCAAGGTTAGTGGTCTGGTAGTATTCTAAAATTGACAATGGGCCCGGCCAATGGGCATGGCCACTGGTCATGGCCTAAGGCCATGGCTAGTGGTCTGGAAGTGCTCTAAAACATACAGTGGCCACTGCTGAAGTCGATGGCTACTGGTCTGATAGTGGTCGAAAATATACAGTGCGCACAGCCGATGTGTTGTAGCCTGCCAACGTGCAGTACAACCACTGCGTAGCACTGCTCATTTCCTGCTCCTGCAACAGAATGGTTCCTGGGGAAAATGCATGACAGTATATGCAAAACAGCATAAATCTATGACATGTCCCAGTGCCACATTATGGATGGTTGTGTTGGTCATGTGACATGAGCAGTAGCTGTCTGCCATCTTGGATCCGTTTTTGTGTGACCAGATCATTTGGACCTTTGACTAGACATGTACCTTTGGAAATCTAGCCCGCAAGCAAATAGTGCTAAAGGCTAATCTTACAAAACTGTACACAATAATACATACTCTGTTGTATTCTACATTGTGTAGGAGAATGTATGCATTGATTAAAGGATTTTGACATGTATGAATAATGAATGTGGCCGGACGTACTAAAATCAAGACAAATGATGCCTAGGAAGGAATGTGGTAATTGACTTCAGCTCACAATGTAATAGCCTTACTATAACATACATCACAAGTCACGACCTAATAGCATAAAGGCTACTTTAGGAAAGAGAAAGAACTGGTTCAGAAGAGGTTCTGGTCACATGAATCTTACCCAGAAGGAAATACAAAGAAGGTTTTATTTGGCCAGTTTCTGCCTATGACAGGTTCTTGTGAGTGCAATTAAATTCAAGAGATGTTATTGTACAAACGATACTCAAGTAAATGGCGATAGTGAACCATATAAATTAGTATCTGCTCCAACTACGATTTCTAAAATGTACCACAGGAATAGGTACACATGGAAAAGTGACAAAGTACACCAATGCATGGCATTTGCAACTACAGAAAACCGCAAAACGGCCTTTGCTTAAAGTGACAATGTTTTACACGTTCAACGGCGCAACAATCAGTGACAAACTGCCTCGTTAAATAACATTGCAGAGGTCTTGAACAATGCATACAATCTGAAACCGTGCAATTTTACAAAAGTCTCTGGCACCAGGAAGGTTTGCATTGACATTTGTACTAGCCAACCTATGCAAAAATGACATCTGGAGCAAATGGTGAGTGCAATTTTTTTAAAGTTAAAATTCAGAATTAAATAAGACAATAAAACCAATAAAACATCTTCTATAAAAAAATCTAAAAAAACAGCGCTTGTGTAAAATTCAGGCAACATACCTCACATTCTGGAAATGCTTCCCCAATTCATTCTGCAGATAAACATGCATTTTCCAAGTTCATTATATAGCCCATTTTAGTACTGCACCCATTAACAGTTAAATATTATGGGGCAGCGGTCGCCGCCCTATCATTAAGGAGAGTCGGATTCCCACAGGAAAAACGAAAAAATGAATTTGTAATAACGTTTGACTTGTGTGATGGATTTGTTTGAAAATGTGAAGACAACTAAGTGTACTTGGGCATCCCAGATTGCAGATATTTGGAATGATTTGTTAAAAAATAAAAAAGGTATTAAGACAACTATAATAAAACAAAAAACAAAGGTGTGACCTAGTAGCCATTCATTTTCTCATGGACAAAAAAGGTCAATATTTTTTGGACCGAACAGCCCAAACTGCTGGACGATTTTGGAGCAGGTGCGAAACAACTTGGGCATGAAGCGTTGACTTGAGGGCTTTTTGTGGTTTGGGGTTATTCCATCCAGCAGTTGTCATAATAGTTGATGGAAAAGGGGGTGCCTCTTCTCCAAAATAGATAGCTATACCTCAGTTATATTTCCAAGGAACCGGGTGTTTATAAATGAACCAGCCGCCATCTTTTTTTTCTCGATGCGAGAGATAGCAGCGGTTACAGCCCAGGTTATACCCACGGTTATAGCTGATGGTATTGTAAAATGAAACAGAGAAAAAAGCTATTTGCATGTCAAAAAACATGCAAAGGCCATCAGTGTAGAGGTGGGGGGAAGCAAGAGGACACCAGGTTACATTTTGGAGGTGTAAGGGGGCCTAGGAAAAGAAACAGCAAATGCTGTGGGGGGGAAATGGTGAGGACAGAGGCGGTGAGAAGGCTATCAGGAGACACACATGAGGGGGGGTACTTGGTGAAGACAGCACACATGAGGGGGGTACTTGGTGAAGGCTGTGGAGGGAAGGGTAGCATTATTTTGTCATTTTTTTTCTGATATCCGCAGCTATAATGACAGAAAATAACCGAGGGTAGGAAACAACTTTTTTTTTTTTTAATCGGGAGTTTATAACTACAGTGACATTGGGGTGAAAAATCACTGGCCATCCACGTGTGATTTAAAGTTTAAAGTGACGAGCTAGTGATTTAAAAAATAGAGTGGGCATGGTCGAAAGTCATAGCTAGTCACCAGGTAGTGTTCTAAAATGGGCATTTGGCATGGCTGAAGGCCGTGGTCACTGGCCTTGGCCAAAGGTCATGGCTAGTGACTCCAGGGTTTGATTTAAAAAATAAAGTGAGCATGGCCAAAGGCCATAGCTAGTGGTCTGTAAGTGCTGGAAAATAAACAGTGGGCATGGCCAAAGGCCATGGCTAGTGACCATCTAGTTGGATGGCATACTGGTAGTGTTCTAAAATGGACAGTTTGGCCAGCAGTCTGCTAGTGATTGAAAGAATATTTGCCTCTCGATTCCTAGCATCCAGAGGCACGGAAACTGCTCTTCTGAACACCGGTGAAGAACTGCTTGCATCGCTGGACTCCAACTCCCCAGCTGTCCTTATCCTTCTCAATCTCTCCTCTGCCTTGGACACAGTCAACCATTCCATCCTCATACAAAGGTTCCGACATACCCTTGGTATCTCGGAATGGGCACTGAAATGGTTGACATCTTTCCTTACTGAACGCTCTTCCCAAGTCATCCTTGACACTTTCTCCTCTCTTACTTCCCTCTCCACCTGTGGTGCCCCCCAGGGTTCTATCCTGTCCCCCTGGCTCTTTAACATATGACTTGCTCTGCTTACACGCCTCATCTCCTCCTTCTCTTCAAAGTTCCAGTGTTACGCAGATGGCACACAGCTCTTTGTCAAACTCCCTGCCAACCCTTTTTCACCCTCCATCATCCCTGACTGCCCATCTGCCATTTAGTCCTGGTGCACAGCCAATGATCTCTACCTCAATGCCTGTAGAACTGAGATCCTTCCCATCGGGACCCCTGCTCCCTCCTTCTTACCTTCACTCTGGCCTTCCTCTTTGGGCTCCTTGGGCTCTCCCCCAGAGCTCTCTTCAGAAGCCATAAACCTTGGAATCATCTTCGACTACTCTCTCTCCTTCATCCCTCAGACTCAGGGCATTGCCAAGAAGTCCCACTTTCAGCTCCTCTTTCTCAAAGGAATTCTCCTTTTTCTCACTTTGGCCCAGAGGCTCAATGTGACCCAAGCCCTGATTCTCTCTAGGCTTGACTCCCGCTACATTAGAGCGTTTCCCGGGTCAGGGACCCCGCCGGGGTGCCCCCCGGGACCACCACCGGGCTTTGGGCGACGGTCGATCCAGACATGAGAGAGTGGCCCAAGGCCGGTGGGGGGCCAGCAGCCCCACCCAGTCCAGCTGGAGCTCTAGCAAGGACCCCTTTAGAATTGTTTCCCTCTGAGGAGGGACGAGGACCCCGTCGGGGGTGGGGACCTTTTTAGAACCCCCGGCACCCAGGGCCGGGTTGCAGCACCTCCCTGGAGCTCTGGCCCGGGCTGCTATAGAGCTTCCCCCTCCACATTAGAGCTTCTCCCTCTGGGGAGGGGCAGGGACCCCACCGAGGCTCCCCAGGGCTCGCCACCGGGCCAGGGGGTGGTTGACAGGTGCCCAAGGCCGGGGTTGCAGCAGCCTGGAGCTCTGGCCTGGGCCACCTTAGAGCTTCCCCCCTCCACATTAGAGCTTCTCCCACCAGAGAGGGACGGGTACCCCGCTGGGGCCCCCCTGGGACCGCCATCGGTCCGGGGTACGGTCGATGCAGTGCCCAAGTCCTGGGTTGCAGCCACCTGGAGCTCTGGCCCGGACCACATTAGAGCTCCCCTCGCCACGTTAGAGCTTCTCCTGCCGGGGCTCCCCAGCACAGCTGCCAGGCTTGGAGACGGTTAACCCACTCACGAGGCAGGCACGCAAGGCCAGGGGATAGCCCCTCTAGCTGCCCCAGGGCTTCAGCGTAGTCCCTTTAGAGCTTTTCCATGTGGGGAGCAATGGGAACCCCGCCAGGGCCCCCTGCGACCACCACTGAGCCCGAGGACCTTCAAGACATGTGCCCAAGGCCAGGGGCTTGAGGGGGAAGCAGCCCCGGCCACCACCCTCGAGCTCTGGCCGAGCCCCCTTAGAGTTTCTCCCTCCACATTAGAACCTTGCCCTCCGGGACTAATGCCGTGGAACACTGGTCTGGCCACTACGAGCGCCCCTTGACACATGCACCCCGGTTTGGATTTGATTGCATGTGGGAGACACTGGGCCAAGGACCGGGAACAACCCATGCATGCCATGGAACTCAAGGCCGGAGGCTATGAGTGGCTACAGCCCCGTGGAGGGAAGGGGACCCGCTCAGGGCACCACCTCGACACACACACCCCATTTTGGACTTGACCGAGGACCGGGAGCAGCCCACAAATGCCCGCCGGCCGCGCCTGCCCCGACCCCATGGGCTTAAGGTTCCACCCCCGTGCTCTGGGAGACACTTCCACGCTGACTATTAAGCCCCCACACAGTGGGGGGCTTAAGGAACCTGGCCGGAGGAGACACGTGCAGGAGCCAGTCGTGCCGGCCACAACTCGGGCCATCTGGTTTGCCGGCCCCGACTCAGGCCATCTGGTCCTACTCCCCGGGACGTTTGGCCTGGCGGCCCAGCCAGCCGCACCTGCCCTGACCCCACCGTCCATGGGCACAGGGCTTAAGGGAGGTTCCAAGCCCCCCGTGCACCCTGGGGGTGGCTTGCAGCCTCTCTTCCCCTGCCCTGACTGGGGGTGGGTGGCTTAAGGTGCCACCTCTACGCCGGCCCGGGCCGATGCTACCTGGTTGGCCGGGCTGACTGGGAAAGGTGAGAAGAGCAGCTCTCGTCCCAGCCCTCACACCCCCACGGGTGTGCACACAGGGCGGGTGGGAATTTCTTGTACACCCCGCGGCGTGGTGGGAAGAAGGATGGAGACCCGTGGAGGGCCTTGCGACAAAAGCTTGGCTCAGAGGATGACTTTCAATAGATCGCAGCGAGGTAGCTGCTCTGCTACTTACGAAACCGTGACCCAGAATCAGGTTGTCTACGAATGATTTAGCACCAGGTTCCCCACGAACATGCGGTGCACTACAGGCATGAGAGGTGGCCCCCTTCTGTCCACACTCGAGTCCTGAGGCGAGCGGCTCTACGGCCCAGAGGGCGGATATCCTAGGCCAACCGAGGCTCCACAGCACTGCTGTATCATTACGGTTTAGGGGGGATTCTGACTTAGAGCCGTTCAGTCATAACCCCACAGATGGTAGCTTCGCCCCATTGGCTCCTCAGCCAAGCACATACACCAAATGTCTGAACCTGCGGTTCCTCTCGTACTGAGCAGGATTACTATTGCAATGACACATCATCAGTAGGGTAAAACTAAACTGTCTCACGACGGTCTACAGCCAGCTCACATTTGCTATTAGTGGGTGAACAATCCAACGCTTGGTGAATTCTGCTCCACAATGATAGGAAGAGCCGACATCAAAGGATCAAAAAGCGACGTTGCTATGAATGCTTGTCTGCCACAAGCCAGTTAACCCTGTGGTAACTTTTCTGACACCTCCTGCTTGAAACCCAAAAAGTCAGAAGGATCACAAGGCCCTGCTTTCACAGTCTGTATTCATACTGAAAATCGAGATCGAGCGAGCTTTTGCCCTTCTGCTCCGCGGGAGGTTTCTGTCCTCCCCGAGGTTGCCTTAGGACACCTGTGTTATCGTTTGACAGGTGTACTGCCCCAATCAAACTCCCCACCTGCCACTGTCCCCGGAGCAGGTCGCGCCCGGCCGGCGCTGGCCATTTGGATCCAGAAGCGAGAGCCCCACAGGGCTCGCCCCCCGCCTCACCGGGTAAGTGAAAAAACGATGAGTAATGGTATTTCACCGATGACCCGAGGGCCTCCCACTTATCTTACACCTCTCATGTCTCTTCAAAGTGCCAGACTAAAGTCACGCTCAACTGGGTTGATTTCCCCGCTGATTCTGCCACACCCATTCCCTTGGCAGTGGTTTCGCTAGATAGTAGGTAGGGACAGTGGGAATCACGTTCATCCATTCATGCGCGTCACTATTTAGATGATGAGGCATTTGGCTACCTTAAGAGAGTCATAGTTACTCCCGCCATTTACCCGCGCTTCATTAAATTTCTCCACTTTGACATTCAGGGCACTGGGCAGAAATCACATCACGTCAACACCCACTGCAGGCCTTCGCGATGCTTTGTTTTAATTAAGTGGCACTAGGTGTGTGCAGGTTTAATATGTTGACAGTACATACATACCTGCCAACATGACCCATTCCAATCTGTAGTTACTCATCAAGTCTTCTTTTATTTCTTTGCATTCTATGACTTGTAATTCCACTTTTCCCATTATAGAACTCAGACTACAAAGCCATAGTTACTACATAGTTACTACATGGTTACTCCCGCCATTTACCCGCGCTTCATTAAATTTCTCCACTTTGACATTCAGAGCACTGGGCAGAAATCACATCACGTCAACACCCACTGCGGGCCTTCGCGATGCTTTGTTTTAATTAAGTGGCACTAGGTGTGTGCAGGTTTAATATGTTGACAGTACATACATACCTGCCAACATGACCCATTCCAATCTGTAGTTACTCATCAAGTCTTCTTTTATTTCTTTGCATTCTATGACTTGTAATTCCACTTTTCCCATTATACAACTCAGACTACAAAGCCCACAATGCAAAGAAAAACAACAGGACTGGAATGGAATATTACAAAATTGTCACATTTATATTGAACGCAAAATATCAAATGTGTGTTTAAATGTTTTTCTTTTTAGGAACATTTTCATGAAAGTAAAAAAATGCATATGTGCATTTAGAGCAGCACTGTGAGTAACTTTTTCCTAAAAGAATGAAAAAGAAGATGCAAAACATTTCTACAACATTTTTAAGTGACACTTGGTATGTGGAAGTATCATATATTGACAGTAAACGCATACTTGCTAACATAGCCCATTCCAATTTGTAGGTGCTTATCCAGTCCTGCTTTCTTTCTGTTCAACTTGGAACTTGTAGTCTTAGTTTTAGAAAGGGAAAAGTGGATCTACAAGTCCCACAAGGCAAACAAAATAATACTGGACTACATAACCACCTAAAGATTAAAATGCATTATGTTGCCAAGTATGCATGCACTGCCAACATATTAAATGTACACACACCAAGTGCTACAAATCTTTACCATTGTCTTTTATTTTATTTTACAAAACAGTTGAACAGAGTATTCCTATAAATGCACATATGCATTTATTTACTTTCATGAAAATGCTCTTAAAAGGAAACATTTGTAAATGCTCAGCATTTTCCATTCCCTAAATATGTGACACTTTCCTACCTCACTCATTACACCCCTTACACTGCCACCATTAGCAGCCTGCTCACACATGTGTATACTGTCAAACTATCTATATACAACACTTCACCTTACATAAAAGTTCTCTTCTTTTCCAACCTCTACTATAATACAACAAACAGTGCTACAACAACAATCCGCCATTGCATTACCACTAGGCCACATTTTCCCTATTCTTAAAAAAACACTGCAACACATTACAAATACTTTTCTCCACAAACAAAGCATTTCTTTCATTAAAATGAGAAACACTAAAGTAACCTATGCATGCACCTTTTTGTTACACCAATTTCTGCACTGTTCTTTCTAATCCCCAAACACCACTACTCATACTCCAATTGTTCTAAGAACACACTTAACATACTTTATTATGCTATCCAAAGCACAACTTTATGAACTCTTTTTCCAACAAAATGTTCCACCGTACAGTTCTTCACAATCTTATCACAAAAGCTGAATAGTAATGATCTACCCTTAAAAACTAGCACAGGAAACTAATCATTCAAGATCTAATTGACAACACATTTCTACTAAGGTGAACGTTGTTTATATTGATTTTAAACAGAATGAAACCACTAACTAAATAAAATAAGACATTTTAAAAAGTACTTCTAAACATGTGCAATGTCAACATAGATACCTTTTAAAATTTCTGTCAAGGTCAATGGATTCACACAAGCAGCACATACCCTTATTTCGATGAAGAGGTTTATAAACAAAAACAAAAAAAAACTATTGCCATAGACAGTGATGGCCGAGAGTATGAAATGTTAGGAGACACCATTTTGGCAAAAGAAACCATTATAGAAAACATGTCCCCAACAAACTTTCAACCAATTGTTCCTTTCACCCAAACAAACCGTCCAGAGTACAACTGGACATGCAGCTCAATGTGTAACCTAAGGCAACAATCCTTCAAATGTTTACAACAATTCCTCAATCACTATGTCAAAGACAAAAGTAGAATGACAACTTTTCAAACCATGGACTCCTGTCCAGTGCGCAGCCACAATGGTCTGCAAAGACTTTCATTAGCCTGCATTTTGAGACCTTCTTGCAAAAGCATTTCCACCACATCAAAATGTTAGCAACACACCATTCCGCTATAAGGAATCTTGTGCATAGACTATATTAAGCAAAAACTTCTGTCCTAGAACTACAAAATGTAAATAGCATTCTCCTACATGGAATCGCCAAATAACTCCTTAAAAAAATAGAGCACATGCAAAGTAAATACTTTGGAACTGAAGTTGACTTAGACAATTGTTACTTCTGAAAACATTAACAAAGACCTCACACACACCAACTCCTAACAAACACATACACAATAGAAAAAGTTCAGTTTCAAAACACATCTGCTGAAATACCAGATGAAGTATGTGTATGTTGTCAGAGAACGTTTATAAAAAGAGCACAACAACAGTACATATGGCCTACAAAATAGAGGACAATGGAGACTTGTAATGGTTCCAATTAGCTTTATATCTAACAGCAGAAAATAAATACAAAATAACTGACCCCTCAATACTTTGCACGTACTGTGCAAGACCTGCTCTCCAACCTTGTCTCTAACATTCCCTCTGTCCTCATCCTTCTTGATCTCTCCTCTGTTTTCAACATGATCAACATACCACGCTGCTCAATCGTCTCCGTGACAACCTTGGTATCACCGATCAGGCTCTGGCCTGGCTGACCTCTTTCCTCTCTGAATGACCCTCCCAGGTAAAACTTGGGTCCTTCCTATCTTCTATCTCCCTCTCTACCTGTCATGATCTCTGCTTCCAAAAGGTCAGGGTTTTCCCAACTCCCTTGGAAGCAGATCCATAACCCAGGTTCCGAGTGCCAACCAGTCCCAATTGGGACCTTTTGGACCCAGTCCTGGTGCCAGTGGCACCAGCCTCATAAATATGCCCAGTCCCAGCGCTGGAAGCGCCGGGCTCATAATGCTTGGGTGGACTTACCTGCAGCAGACCATGTTGCTTACTTGCCTGCCAGTTGAGCCTCTGATCCTCTTCTGTTTGGAACTACTTTTCCTGTTGGGTGGGGCAGGAGCCACTCCCTAGATTCAGAACACTGGAACTCTTCTGGAAAGCAGGAACTCTTTTCTTACCTAGGCGTGGCTGTGGAAGGAGACACCTAAGCACTACAGGAGGCTATCTAAACCACACCCGATGGATGAATCTTGCTTTGCGTTATTCTGCATCCTCTGCAGCAGAACGCTCATCGTGTCTTCTGCATCTGATCCTGGGCCTAAGGAAAAAGGCTTACCATCCTGAATCCAGTCTTCAGCAACACCTATAAAGACAAGAAAGAACAGGTTAGCATTACGGTCTTCAGTGTCAGCTCTTCACTTACCTGGTCCATCGGCTGTCACCAACGCCTCGCGCTGCATTCCGGCATCTGAAAGACAAAGGCTTACCTACTCTCCGTGCGCTCCGGAGGTCTTCACACTGCATTCCGGCATCTGAAAGACAAAATCTTACCAACTCTTCGCACGCTCCGGAGGCCTTCGGCGCTGCATCCCGCATCTGAAAGACAAAACAAGGTGCGTTTAAAGACATTGGGGAACTTTAATACTCACATGCCTTTACTCCTTTCCACATCTAACCCAGTGGGTATTCCGGCACCCTGCAGCCGCTCCGAACTTGTACCTGCAAAATAAAAAGACAGTTAGAGCGCATCGTGAAGCAGGCAACAAGCGCTTACTTACGTGCTTCCAGGCGCTTCTATTCATCACACGGGCTCCATCTTCAACTCACTTCAGCCCGTCATCCGCCATCGCCGGAACCCTACAAAACAAGAAACATCATTACTAAAGACTTTAAAGACATTAGAATTACTCGAAACTTACCGTTCGTGCAGTAAACGACGGACAGCAGTCCTCTGAAGTCAAGAGGCCTGCTCCCCTTATCCAGTGAAGAAACTGATTACAGCACCCTGCCCCCAGGCAGATGGAGAGCACGGCGTTCACTTACCTAAGACATCTTACCCTTCAAGTCAGATATACAGTGCACAGGGGTCCAGCCCAAAGAGCCAGCCGTGTGTTACACATCACCTTTGAAGATACGGTACACGCCCAGTCAAGACCGGCGCCTCTACAGGAATCAGGTGAGCGTTACAGAACGCAAAGCCTACCACAAAACTCCCGTCCAGGCGCTATGGAAACCTCGGATACCGACCAGATAGCCCAGTTACTTGGGGAACTAAGGGCAGAAGTGCATGCAGCCTGTCAGGAAACGAACGCTCGAAGAAGGGAACTGATTATTTCCAAGGAGCGAACAGATGATCTCGCTAGAAAATTGCTACAGTCACAAGCCGGACAGACCCCGTTACCCGCATCTGGGGGAAATCTTCCTTCTACATCCTCTATGAATCCAGTGCAGATCAACCTACCTGGGAATGTACCTCTGGCTCCGCCCGAACGATTATCTGGTGACCCAAAGAGGTTTGCAGTATTTATCAATCAGTGCCGGTTGCATTTCTTATGCTGGCCAGCAGCCTTTCCAACTGATCAAGCTAAAGTAGCTTTCGTGCTTTTGTACCTTAGTGGCAATGCGGCAGACTGGTCGATCCCTCTAGTAAATCAAGATGATCCGGTCCTCCATGATTTTCAAGCTTTTCAGCTCAGTATGGAAAAACTGTTCGCAAGACATTCACAGGGGCAGGCCTTGGACAATGAGCTTCTTTCGTTGCGACAAGGTAATCAAGACCTTTTGGCTTATATTGTGTCTTTCAACAGACTGATAGTGGAAACTCAATGGCCTGAGGACAAAAGGATTACGCTGTTTTATAGAGGTCTACGTGGAGAGCTCAAAGATGTGTTAGCCCAAGTAGTGAATCCCCCACAAGATTGTTCGGACTACATAGACTTAGTCGTTCAAATAGATCACAGACTGCAGAACAGGAAGGCCGATCGTTCCAAGTTTGATGCTCGAGTATTTTCCAAACCGCCAACTCCTTCCAAAGGAGTAGACTCCGGGGAACCCATGCAAATAGGGGTTCTGAAAGGTCCTCTAACACAAAAGGAGCGGGAAAGGAGAAAACAGTTGCAATTATGCCTCTATTGCGGAAACTCAGGGCACTTTCTTCGAGACTGTCCGGTGAAACCTGCCAAGAAGGCAGTAGGAGCTGCAGTTACCAAAGTTACAAACTCTGAGCAGGGAAACGACCTCGCCCGACAAGAATAGAGGTCCTCTTGCCGAGCGTGAAAACCAGTTCTGTGACCTCGCATTTTGTGATACCTATGGTCCTCATTAGCCCTGATAATCCGGATCGATTACATGCAATTGAAGCTTACGTCGACAGCGGTGCCATCGGCAATTATGTGGATCATGAAATGGTTTTGAGGATGATTCTAACTCTTTCTCCCAAGGCTGTAAAGGACGTCATTACTACGGTGGATGGTACGGAGATAGCCTCCGGGCCAGTAACGCATACCACTCAAGAGGTGACGCTAGTAAGTCAAGATGGACACCATGAGAAGATCGTGTTCGATGTGATCAAGGCCCCTCAGTTTCAGATTATTCTAGGAATACCTTGGTTAGAGAAACACAATCCTCTGATCGATTGGCGAGCAAGAACGGTCCAGTTTCCAGAATGTGTCTCTACTTGTCACCCTCCACCTGGTGTTGCACTGGCAGCAATTTCTTCAGAGACTCCCCAGTTACCTCCCGAATACCTAGAATACCAAGATGTTTTCCGGAAGGATCAGGCTGACTCTCTACCTCCTTATAGGTCTTATGACTGCCAGATAGACCTGATACCTGGATCTACTCCTCCTTGTAGTAGAATTTATGCCCTCACCGAGCCTGAGAACCTTCACCTTCGACAATACCTGGATCAATACCTTGCAAATGGGTTTATTCGTCCTTCCACGTCCCCTGCTTCTTCAGCTTTGTTCTTCGTTCCAAAAAAGGAAGGAGACCTTAGAACTTGTATAGATTATCGCTCCCTGAACCAGATCACCGTTAAGAATAGATATCCATTACCTTTGATCCCTGAACTCCTGGACCAAGTCAGAAAAGCATGCATATATACAAAGCTGGATCTTAGAGGAGCTTACCACTTGGTACGAGTAAAAGAGGGCGATGAATGGAAGACGGCCTTCCGCACCAAGTATGGGCTATTTGAATATCAGGTCATGCCCTTCGGACTTTGCAATGCCCCGGCCGCCTTTCAATATTTTATGAACGATGTCCTCAGAGAGCTCATAGATGTGTGTGTTGTTGTTTACATTGACGACATCCTCGTTTATTCTTCATCGGAATCTGAACATCGGAAACACGTGAAAATGGTCCTCGAAAGATTGCGTCAACACAAACTTTTCGCTAAGTTGGAAAAATGTGTTTTCAACGTGACTGAAGTTGAATTCCTGGGATTCATATTATCACCTGGCGGAGTGCATATGGATTCAAAGAAGGTCGATGCAGTTCTCAAATGGCCATCACCATTCTCCGTAAAAGGTGTGCAAAGCATGTTAGGCTTCGCTAACTTTTACCGAAGGTTTATCCCCGAATTCTCCCGAATAGTCCAGCCCATCACTGCCTTGTTAAAGAAAAACAAACGTTTTGAATGGTCTACCGAGGCGGAACAAGCTTTCCAGGATTTGAAGACTAAATTTATCTCTGCACCAATCTTAAAACACCCTTGCCCCGAACTCCCCTACATCGTGGAAACTGATGCTTCAAGCCTTGCCATGGGGGCAGTTCTATCACAAAAGGACCCGGTAACCAATCAGTTGCATCCCGTGGCATTTTGGTCCCGCAAATTCTCGCCTCCTGAAATCAATTACACGATTACTGACAAGGAACTTCTGGCTATCATTACTATCACTTCTTGGCGGCATTATCTGCTGGGGGCCCGACACACCGTTACTGTGATTACGGATCACCGAAACCTGCAATATTTGAAAACCGCAAAAGCCCAATCCTCTAGACAACTCCGTTGGGCATTATTCTTTGCCGAGTTTGACTTCATAATTACCTATCGACCTGGGACAAAGAGCGGTAAAGCTGATGCCCTTTCTCGGATGGGACTGGAAGAACACTTGATCAACCCTAAACCTGTACCAATCATTCCCGAACAAAGAATTCTGGGTGTAATCGCCACAGAATCCATAGAGGAAGTTAAGGATAAAGCCAGGCAACTTGTAACTCCAGCAGACATACAGAATTGGCATCTGCAGGGAAAGGACTTTGCAGTAAAGGACAACTTATTGTATTTCCAAGAACGATTATACCTACCCAGCACAGATTTACAGAAAAAAGTAATCTCTTGTTATCACGATTCTTTAATGGAAGGACATCCCGGTATGGCCAAGACCTCAGAAAAGATCAAGCGCTACTTCTGGTGGCCGTCTTGGAAAAAAGATATCAGAGACTTTATAATGTCCTGTGGAGTATGCGCCCAAAACAAGAGTCAAAAGGAAAGACCTGCAGGCCTCTTACGCCCTATTGACATCCCACTTCGCCCATGGCATACGCTTTCTATGGACTTCATCACCGATCTACCTCCATGCTCCGGATACAATACGATTCTAGTAATCGTGGACTTACTCTCCAAGATGGCGCATTTCATTCCGCTCAAAGGCTTGCCAACAGCAGCAACTCTGGCCCGAGAATTTCTCGAAAACATCGTCCGACTGCACGGTTTTCATTCGGTTCTAATTTCGGATCGAGGTAGTGAATTTATTTCTCATTTTTGGCGAAGTTGCTGTCGGTCGGCTCAAATTGATGTGAGACTATCGACCAGTCACCACCCTCAGACCGACGGACAAACCGAGAGGACCAATCAAACTCTGGAACAGTATTTACGCTGCATGCTGCAACAAACTGAAAAAACTTGGAAAGACATCCTTTGGATAGCCGAATATGCCTACAATAACTCTGTCCATTCGGGAACTGGGAAAACCCCGTTTTTTCTTTTGTACGGCAGTCACCCTCGAACCTCGGAGTTGGATCCCCTCCAAGATCTTGAAACACCAGCAGTAGACTACCTGCATTCTACAATCACCCAAGCCTTTAAAGAAGCTGTTTCTCACCTTCAAAGGGCTAAAGAACAATACAAGAAAGGAGCAGATCAACATCGGAAGGAAGCCCCTCAATATCAAGTAGGGGATCAAGTCTGGTTATCCACCAAATATCTACCTCTAAAAGGGCCACGCACATTCAACCCAAGATACCTTGGTCCCTATTCCATCACTATCATAGTAAACCCAGTAGCGGTCAAGTTGGACTTGCCCCCGCACATGAAGATACATCCGGTCTTCCACGTCTCTCTATTAAAACCCGTGCAACCTCAAACCCGACTAACTAAATCTCCAAAACCTATCCTAGTTGATGGAGAACTCGAGTTTGAAGTCAAAAGCATTCTGGACTCCAAGATCTCCAAATCTAAACTATTTTACCTAATTGACTGGAAAGGCTACGGCCCCCAAGAGAGATCCTGGGAACCTGCTGAATATGTCCACGCTCCTCGCCTAATCAAAAGATTTCACCGAACATTTCCTGACAAGCCAAAACCCCCGGAGAAGGCCGGTTTGAGAGGGGCCTTGAGGGGGGGTACTGTCATGATCTCTGCTTCCAAAAGGTCAGGGTTTTCCCAACTCCCTTGGAAGCAGATCCATAACCCAGGTTCCGAGTGCCAACCAGTCCCAATTGGGACCTTTTGGACTCAGTCCTGGCGCCAGTGGCACCAGGCTCATAAATATGCCCAGTCCCAGCGCTGGAAGCGCCGGGCTCATAATGCTTGGGTGGACTTACCTGCAGCACACCATGCTGCTTACTTGCCTGCCAGTTGAGCCTCTGATCCTCTTCTGTTTGGAACTACTTTTCCTGTTGGGGTGGGCAGGAGCCACTCCCTAGATTCAGAACACTGGAACTCTTCTGGAAAGCAGGAACTCTTTTCTTACCTAGGCGTGGCTGTGGAAGGAGACACCTAAGCACTACAGGAGGCTATTTAAACCACACCCAATGGATGAATCTTGCTTTGCGTTATTCTGCATCCTCTGCAGCAGAACGCTCATCGTGTCTTCTGCATCTGATCCTGGGCCTAAGGAAAAAGGCTTACCATCCTGAATCCAGTCTTCAGCAACACCTATAAAGACAAGAAAGAACAGGTTAGCATTACGGTCTTCAGTGTCAGCTCTTCACTTACCTGGTCCATCGGCTGTCACCAACGCCTCGCGCTGCATTCCAGCATCTGAAAGACAAAGGCTTACCTACTCTCCGTGCACTCCGGAGGTCTTCACACTGCATTCCGGCATCTGAAAGACAAAAGCTTACCAACTCTTCGCACGCTCCGGTGGCCTTCGGCGCTGCATCCCGCATCTGAAAGACAAAACAAGGTGCATTTAAAGACATTGGGGAACTTTAATACTCACGTGCCATTACTCCTTTCCACATCTAACCCAGTGGGTATTCCGGCACCCTGCAGCCGCTCCGAACTTGTACCTGCAAAATAAAAAGACAGTTAGAGCGCATCGTGAAGCAGGCAACAAGCGCTTACTTACGTGCTTCCAGGCGCTTCTCATCATCACACGGGCTCCATCTTCAACTCACTTCAGCCCGTCATCCGCCATCGCCGGAACCCTACAAAACAAGAAACATCATTACTAAAGACTTTAAAGACATTAGAATTACTCGAAACTTACCGTTCGTGCAGTAAACGACGGACAGCAGACCTCTGAAGTCAAGAGGCCTGCTCCCCTTATCCAGTGAAGAAACTGATTACAGCACCCTGCCCCCAAGCAGATGGAGAGCACGGCGTTCACTTACCTAAGACATATTACCCTTCAAGTCAGACATACAGTGCACAGAGGTCCAGCCCAAAGAGCCAGCCGTGTGTTACACATCACCTTTGAAGATACGGTACACGCCCAGTCAAGACCGGCGCCTCTACGGGAATCAGGTGAGCGTTACACTACCTGAGGTGTTCCCTAGGGTTCCAACCCCTCGCCCTGGCTTTTCAACTAATACCAGGCAACTTTCGCCTACTGCATTTCCATTTTCTGCTCAAATATTCAGTTCTATGATGGTGAAACTCAACTAATGTTTATGCAAACTCAAAAGTGTCACCTCTAAGTCGTTGCGCAGCCCTAGTGCAAGTAATCAATACACATTTCAACTGTGTTTATAACAGATAAACAAGCACAATGTGACAAGTGGTATAGTACAATACATTCGTCAGCCAAAATGCTATTGGAACAAATTTTATGAATTGGTGCAAAAACAGAACGGCCGACACATGTTTCGATCCTGGACAATGGGTCTTTTTCAAGGAAAAACTGTTATATTGGCAAACACAAATATATATATATTAGTATTAAATAATATCACAAAATCATGTTGCAAGGATGAACTGAAAAAAAGGGAATAGAGAACGTTTACATGGAACAAAATTAATCAAGAACGGAGGGGATGGGGGCCAAGACCCATTGGAGAAAAGCAAAACGGAAAATAAATGAACATTGCGTCATGTCAAAAAACACACAGAAAACCATGTCGAACAACAATACAATCCAAGTTGCATATAAGTAAAATATAAAAATTAAATTTGTTATCATAAGTGGTTGAACCAGAGTCCCAGACAGAATATCCAAACGATTATGGCCATGCATTGGAGACAGAAAGTACGAAATGCACAATAAGCTAGGACCCTTATGGACGAACACGTAGTACATTATGGCACTTGCTATGCCGAATGTTATTGCATGATAAATGTGTTGTCTCTCTTATAGAAAGAAGAAGAGTGTTGTGCCAGAATTAAAACTGTTCATCCCTTAAACACCTCAAGAAAAGAACATTCGGTGATCTAAGAATTATTATTGTGTAACTGCCTCAAGATATAAATATGCAGTGATTAAAAGGAATATTGTTGTGTAACTGCCTCATGCAGCCCATGCGTGATAGGGGTGCATTAGTACATTTGATAGAACAAATATATTACTGTGTGTTGATCGATCTGAATGTAAATGCACTGAACCCGTCTTGAAAAATAAAATGAGGCCAAATTCTATAATGTCCTGTTCAGCTCTAACGATGTATGTGCTTTATAGCTGAAAAATGCATATACAAGAGACATTTCGAATGGAGCACATGGCATACATTTTACTTAGTAGCCAATGTCAAAACCAAGAGTATTGTCAGCTTCACATAGCCAACATGATCACATGATTAAATACTTTTTAAAATTTACTTTAGGTCATAACCAGTTTCTGTTCAACCATCAATATTATTTGAAAGTTGAAAACACGAACCTTTCGGAAGCCCACTGCAGTTAATGCAATGCTTCATGCCTCTAGCTGCCACAAGAAATCTCATTTCGAACATCCCGTTTGGGGAATTCTATCATGCTCGACGAAATTATAGTACTGGCATGGCTTTTGAACAAGAGTGTGGTATGATCAGGCGGAGGTTTTTTGAACGTGGATACACTAATCATTGCATCAATCAAGGGTTTAATCGTATCCACCAAATGACCCAGGATTCGACTTTGGTTACTAATAAAGAACCCACCGGACATCGATCTGACAATGTTCCGTTTATCACCAAATACTCACAAGATCACAGCATGCTTTATCGACTGCTTAACAAACATTGGCATCTTTTGAGACTTGATCCTGACTTGCAGCCTTATGTTTCTATGATACCCAAACTTATTTTCACTCGCAACAAAACTTTGCGCAATCAACTTTGTCCTTCGTTCTTACAACCAAAGCCTGCTCATACACAGCCTTTGACTTGGCTTCCACCCAAACCTGTTGTTTTTTTCAAATGTGGCTCATGCAACTTTTGCAAATTCGCTCTTAATCAAAATGTTTTCAGTTGTCATCAAGGTTTGACCATGCATATTACCAACTTTATCAATTGCAAATCCAAATATGTGGTATATGCCATATTATGCATATGCCAAATGGCATACGTAGGCTCTACTATCAGAGAGTTGCGAGTATGCATCCGTGAACATTTTGCACATTTGAAGAGTCAAGATCCAAAATTGCCACTTGCCTTCCATTGGCAACAACATCACCAAATGGACTCAGTAAATGATCTTAAGTTTATTGGCCTAATACAAGCACACTCTCATCCGAGAGGCGGCGATCGCCAACTGCTTCTACGACAGCTGGAGGCATGGACCATTGCTAAACTCTGTTGTACCAGTCTTGGTCTTAACACAGATACGGAACTAAATGTATTTCTGTAATGCACTCTGTTAACGTTGGTCCATATTCCCCAAAGTTGCAGTATAATTTCTTATATTATATCCTGTCTTTCCACATAGTGAGGTCAGTTAAGGTTCAATCGCCTTCATTTTCTGTTTTGGTCTGTAAGAGGATTCAATTCAACACTACAGCTAAGTCAACGCCTAGTCTATAATACTGAATGAAAACCCTTATTGATATATCTTTAGGTCCAGTTCATGCGTTCTGGATGACTACCCCTATATAACACCCCTCTCTTGGAATCCCCCTGACCCCACTGAGCCAAGAAGTAGTTCTGTTTTGCAAGTTTAAAAGGTTTATTTGATAATTTAAAATATATATATATCACACTTTATAATAAATTAATAATTGAATAGCACACTTAATCTGATATGATAAAGATCAACAACGGAGAATCTGGCACTAGCACACTTCTTATAATCACTAATGAGTTGACATGAAATGGATAAGGTAGCACACTGGTAAATAGGAACAAAAGTATAATGTGGTAGAGGATGCTTTATGTAAGCTCAGGTGGATGCAATATTCAATGAATGCAGTACAGAAAATACTCAATATGATTTCAACCAAACAATGTAATCACTTTTCTCTGGCAATCCCCTCCCCCCCTTGATGCAAGGCAAGGAAATGGAAGGAAAACACGCAGTTCTCAGAAATGCAATCAATGTAAATCAGTTCACCCCAGCAAGCTTACACTACAGAAAACAGATAGGAGTTTTGAAAACACAGGCCCAAATGCTTTGATATGTGCTAGCAATGGATGAGAAATATGCTGGAAATGCTTTTTAATTCCCTTTCAGAGGTTCAGGGTGAGTGGTATCTAGTTAATATTAGTCCCGGCTCACACTAGCAATGATGCAGGGATAGTTAGCAGGTTAAACGAATTTCTGGCAAATGGAAGGCAAGCAGCAGCAGTTTTTACATGTGAAGAAATTTGCAAATCGCGGTAAAATTCGCGGATGCGCCGAGCGCTATTACAGAAGAACCACAAGGACTATCTCTATCGTTCTGGGGTCCTAGGAAAGCCTAGGATCTCAGCTTCAAAATGAAAGTTACTGCAAGTCTCTAGCACAAACGGTTGCGGAGATATGAACGATTGAATAAAGGTCGTTTTTCAGATTTGAAATTTTAAACGCACACTTTTTCAGCTTTAAAAATGATGGCAGGATAACACAATTGCTAAGCTGCAGTTCTACTTAGGTTAAAATGGATTGAATTATATTATTTTAACTAAGAGATGGGTTCTACACAGTTTTACTATGTACTCACACTATATTCTTGAGTGAAATGAGCCTCATCACGGATCTGGTCAGGGTTTTAAATTCGCCTCTGGTCTCTGCACTTCACAGTGATCTGGGTCAGCTCTCTCTGGTTCTCTGGTCTGGGTCTCTAGTTCTGGATAGATTGAAGTCTCTAGTTTGGCTCTCTGGAGGTTTGATGGAGGTAAAGTATGGATTTTTCCGGCAGAGCGTCCCGCTGCAGATGGAATTGACAGTCCCTGTCTGTCCTGTCTGTCTGCTTTTATGTGTTTAGAATGTGGGTGTGTTCTAGCATCACTGACCCTACCTCTCTCTCAGCTTCTAATTGGTCAAACTTCCATTTATCATTTGATTGGGGAATGAACTGTGAGTCAGAGTGATGTCATTTTACAGCCTGCAGAAAGTCCACTCCTCCTGTCAACTTACACACAAATCTAGATTTGAAACAAATACATATTTGCAGAGGTACATATTGTTTTAAAATCATATGCACCCATCATGCATTACAGGAGGTATCCCCTGTTCAAACTCTGCTCTTCCTGGGAGCTTGCATTCAGAAATGGCACATATTTCACTTTTTAACTGATTTTGCAATTTCTGACATTGACCCAACTTTACATACATGTGCGCAGGGAGTACGGACATTAACTGATGAAGTTTCAGATTTTTAACATGCATACATTTAGAGTTATCCCCACTTTTCCGCTGACACCCCCCTGAACATACCACCGGTTCTAAAAACCTCTTAAACTGTGGGCAGAAAAATCACAAGAATTATGGTATCATTTATAAAATTTTCACATGTCCGCTCTATGAGTTATTCATCTTTTTAAAGTTATGTTCTGGCTCCAAAGGGGTGTGGTTTACCCTCAGCACAAGGTTGAATTTCTGGTTTTTCCAGTTCTGCCAAGCCAGCTTGCTCTCACAGGCAGTGCCCCTCCCCTTTCCTCAGGAGGAAGCCACTTTTTACGACCATTTACGACTCCTGCCAATAAAACCTTTGCCTGAGCCAGGACAGGGCTTTGTTCACTTTCCTGCAGAGCACAGGTAATTCAATTATCAGATAGATGGCATATCCTTAGTGTGAGCAGCAAAAGGGCAGCTAGGCCTGGGAACACAGCTGTGACTCAAGTTTCACTCCTGATGGGGGTAGTTGCCAGGCAGAATTCAGTTCCTTAAGCCAGGTTTCAGATAAAATGTCACTTTTTGTTCCCCAGTTCCTGCATTCAAATAAAACTAAACATTTTTACATATGCAGCTAGAATGCTGATTCTAAGTGCAAAACTATGACATTTCAACAGTTACAAAGGCATGTGACACCAAACATAGGTCACTCATTTAATCTAAACATTTTCGATTTTAGTGTCTTTAAATCCAGTGCAACTTAAACTGCTGACTCCATAGCTCAGCCAGTTTTGTTATAAGCATTGTTCTGGGCTCTTCATTTCCCAGATTTTGTAGGCACACAAAACTCCATTCTACCAAATGTCTGCTGGTGTTCAGTGAATATTTTGCACATATTGCAATGTTTGAAATAGGCACTTTGGCTTGCCTTCAGAGAAACACAGGGTGGTTTTAAACTGCCGGCTTTTGGATAGTGGTGAGTACTGGTACTGCACCCATTTTTGGGATTTAAGAAAATGAATTCCCCACAATTCTAGGTTGCATTTGGCAATCAGCATTGCCATTCCCAATGGTTTCAGACTACTGTGTGGGTAGTCCAATGGTGGTTTTAGGCAGTTTCCTTCTGTGCCCATAACATCGGCAAAAATGAGTGGCAGCCTATTCTTCATGCATTTCCCTGTGCATTTTCTGGGAAGCTCTGGCCATCATGATGTTTTCCATGTCAGTACTGCACAGTTTTGAGGTATGGCTCGGATGCATGGGTAAATACATCCCACAAGCCCCCCTCTTGCGATGGCCATTCTATTTCACGAATGGGACTCGCAAGACCTGGGATGTTTCCTCATCTTCTTCCAATAGATGGCACAGTTCAGCATCTTCTTCTCCATCCGGTACTGATCGATCGGTTCTCCTCGCCGGTCCTGATGGGAAGATTGGGCGGTACCCCCGGGCCCATTGGATCTTCGTTCCTGGTCTCCGGATCGCCCTCCTTGGCCCGTCTTCAGGTTTTCTTTCTCCTAGGACGACAAAGGAAGAGCGGCAATACCTACTCATAGACGTTTTTCCACCACTGTTGAGATGGTGGGATAGCATGTGCATTTCATCATGACGAAACATTACATTCTTATTTTGATAAAAAACAGTATAACTAAGAGACAGTTTCATGCAAATCACAATATTTTAGAGACTAGATGTGGTATGTTTTATGGTTGGAACTGAATTAGTCTGAGACAGTACCCGCTAGGATTCCAGAGGATTCCTCCAGTTGTTGCAGAGTGTGCCTGGGATGGCAACATTTCAACTGGTTTATGTGGACCCACTTGTCTTCCCCCTCTGCCGAACCGCCTTTGGGGATGTGGATTTTGTAGGCCACAGGTGAGATCTTGTCGATGATCTCAAAGGGTCCTTTCCATGTAGGCAAAAATTTGCGCTGCTTGGCCTGGTTCCTTTGGAAGTTGTATAGATAGACCCGGTCCCCCACCTGATATTCCTTCCTGGAAGTTTTCAGGTCATAGTGGGTCTTCATGCTATCAGCTGATCTTTCTAGATTCCGCTGAGCATAAGCAAAAGCATGTTGGAGGTGTTTCCTTAAATTCTCCACATACTCATGAGTAGTGGAGGCATTTATCAGTGTCTGCTCTTGGGTCCTGTAGAGCAAATGCTGCGGAAGCACCATCTTGCGCCCAGTCATCAACTCAAATGGTGACATTTTGGTTGCAGATGAAGGGGTAGATCTGATGGCCATTAGGACCAGAGGTAATCGGATATCCCAACTTGGCCCAGAATCTGCCACAAACTTCTTTAATATGCTCACAATTGTCCGGTTATATCTCTCTACTGCCCCAGAAGAAGCTGGTCTATAAGCAATATGCAGCTTTCTTTTGACCCCCAGTATCTCCCACATCTTTGTCATTACTTCACTGGTGAAGTGGCTACCTCTGTCTGACTCAATCCTTTGAGGTAGACCAAAACGGGAAAAGATGTGGTTAATCATCAAGGCAGCTGCAGTTTCTGCCTTGCAATTTGGGGCTGGGAGACATTCCACCCACTTGGTAAACAAGCATGTCACAGTCAACATGTACTTATTCCCCCTAGCCGAGCGAATCACAGGGCCTACAAAGTCGATTTGTAAATCTGACCATGGCAGTGTCATCCCCCTTTTTTGTAAAGGCGCCCGGTGTGCGAGGGATGTCGGCTGAAATTGTGCACACACAAGACACCCCTTCAAGTATTGGTCGAGGTCCTGCCCCATGTGTGGCCAGTATGCAACCTCTCTTAAGATTTCCAGTGTTGTGTGAAACCCCCTATGACCGGCAGTGGCCGCATCATGGGCGTGACTTAACATCAGGCTTCGGAATGAGGTAGGAACCACCCACTGATCGTGGCCAGCTTTGGATTTCCTTACCAGCAAACCGTCTTGGATCCGGAACATTTTTGGACATTTCATCAACACTCTTAGGTCCTCTTTCCCAATGTAATCGGTATCCGTCAGGGGAAAGTTCTCAGGGTCCTCAAGGTGCTGGTAAAATTTACCAATAATTGGATCCCCCTTCTGAGCTGTAATCAAATCAGCATCAGGGGTCTCCTTACTCCATTGTGCAATTGAAAGGTTGTTGTGAGCATTTGTCTGGGACCTAGTGAAAGCAGTGACCTGGATCTCCCCCAACAGGAACTCAATCTCAATCAGATCCCCTTGGATGGCCCCGGTTTTGGCCAGCTGATCAGCTAAGTCGTTTCCAGTTTTGTCTGGTCCCTCTACTTTGGAATGACCCTTGATCTTTTTCCAATAGATGGTCATCTCATTCGAGGTGACCAGATCATCAATGTTTTGGATCAACTTCCCATGTTTCAAGGGTTTGTTGTTAGCACATAACATGCCTCTGGTTTTCCAATTAACCAGGTGCTCCACGAACCCGTTCCGTACATAATCCGAATCTGTGATTATGACCAGTTCGTGGAGTTGATGCTGGACAGCAGTGAGGATGGCCTGATGCACAGCCATCAATTCTGCCACCTGACTACTTCGGGGACCAATTTTGTATCCAGCGGAGGGTTCTGGGGACTCATTCACCCATGCATTCCCTACGCCAGCCACCAGTTCTTTCTCCCCGTTGTTGTCAACATGGTAAGAGCATCCATCCACATAGACAGTGGGCATTCCCTCACACTTGTCCTCTTCAAAGACTTTGTGGGGGGAATTAAGGTATGCCTCCATGTTGTCCTTTATTTTTAGACTTTCGTCCTCGAGACAGTTTTCTCTGGCACAATCATGCAAGTCAGCCAGACCTTGCGCGAGGGGACTCTTCTTGTTTTGGCCATATCGGACCTCCACAGGAAAGCCTTGCATTGACAGAATCCAGGAAGTAATTCGGGAATTACTCACATTTCCGGCCCGGATTCTGTCACTTTGGAGATATTGCAGAGGCTGGTGTGGAGTCTCCACTATGATGTGTTCCCCCTGGATAAACGGGCGGTAATTCTTCAATGCCCACACCGTTGCCAGGAGTGCCTTCTCACAATCGTTGAATTTTTCCTCCACAGAGGATAAAGTTTTGCTCGCATAGGAGATTACTTTATTGACCTTGTCATGCTTTTGATATAATACTGCCGTCAAGCACGTATTAGAGAACCCTGTCTCCAGGAAGAACTCCTTGTTTCTGACCGGGTAAGCTAGGCAAGGCGCTTGTGAGAGGCTTCTTTTGAGTTGTTTTACTGCCTCGGCTTGTTCTGGACCCCATTCCCACTTGACCCCCCCCTTCAGGAGATGAATCAGGGGTCTGGTGATCTCTGCGTAGCCCTCAATGAACTTTCTGCTGTAATTAGTCAGTCCAAGGAGGCTCCTTAATTCCCGCAGAGTTGTGGGGTCTTTCAGTTTCTGAAGTGCTTCCACTTTCTTTTCCTGGGGACAGAGACCCTGAGGAGTAATCTCATGCCGCAAGAAATTAACACGGGTTCTACACCACTGTGCTTTCTGAAAGGAAAGTTTTGCTCCGGCGGCCCTCAACTGTGTCAGAACATAACGGATCTCCGCTATGTGTTCCTCAACAGTTGAGCTTTTGATGAGGACATCATCTACATAAGCCAGGTTACCCCTTGCACCCAAGTCGGGCATGGCCTTGTGTAGAAAAATGTTGAATTCATTGCCGGAGTTGAGGTATCCGAAGGGAGTCCGGGTCCATGTGTACTGCTGGCCCCCAAAGGTAAAAGCCAGCTTGTATTGGTCCTCCCTACTGACAGGCACGGTCCAGTATCCATTGGTCAGGTCTATTGCAGTGAATACCTGTGACCCCTGAATCTGGGCCAGACCTTGGTCAATGTAGGGCAGAGGCCATCGGGAAGTATGGACCCGTTTGTTGAGCTCCCTGAGGTCAGCGCAGAGTCTCCACTGGCCGTTTGGCTTCAATATTCCCAGCACCGGATTATTGAAGGTGCTGTGGACTGGACGGATTATTCCCCGGGACTCAAGGTTCTTAATTATTTCAGTAAGGGACTCCATTGATGCGAGAGGCAAGCGATATTGCTTCACAAACACAGGAGTCATGCCAGGGTCCGTGGGGATTGTTGTTGTGTGGATGTCAGTGCGACCACAGTCATAGGAGTCTACCGCAAAGAGATCTTGGAAATCCAAGAAAACTTGTTTCAACTTTTGCTTTTGTCCCAGAGTCACACAGGCATCAGCTAGGTTGACTCTCTCTTCCACCATCTGCCTGAAGCCTGGAAAGACTTCTGGTTTGGCTATTTCCGCGGCCTCCTCCAGCTGGGTGGAGAAGTCCCTGGTCAGAGTGCTGATTTGGACTGGAGGCTTCAGGTGGGAAAGGCAGCCCTCATGGACCTGGAAAATCACCTCATCCCTCCTGAAGTCACAAGTCACATCTTCCTTACCATAAGGGCAGGAAGTGTACACCAGGAAGTTCCCCCCATGCCGGGTAAAAATCCTGTCTGGTGTTGTATTGTCATCACTGTCACTGTCAAAGCAGTCCTTGGGGATTGGCCCTAACAGTTCATTTCCTAAGTCGATGGAAAAATGTCGGTCATCAACCGCCATTCCAATAATGGTGCCTGCGGCTAGAGTAATACTCTTTAAGTCGCTGTTATCCACCTCTATTGGAATGGTGTCATGTTCTATGTTGACTAATGGTGTTGGGTTTACCCCCAACCCTTGCTGTTGGAGAGAAGCATTTAGATGTATGTAAGCATCAGGGTTTTTCAAATGTTGTCCTCTTTTAACTTTCACTTCCAGGGAGAATTGTCGGGTCCTTTCTGGGATGGTGACTTCCTCTTTAATCTGAATTTCAACTGCATAAGGTAGCAATTGAGCTGACCTAAATGCTTTTTCTGGATCATCAAAGCCCATGGGATTATCCGCTAATCGGGACCAAGCTTTGAAGTTTATTAGGTCCAAACTAATGGCAAAGCGATTGAGAATGTCACTGCCTAAGTAAAAGGCGGCAGGGACGTCTCGCACGACCCAACAATTATGGACAATGCTCTTGTTGCCAATGGAGATTTTGAGCATACACCTGCTTGGCAGGAGATGTTTGGAATTAGGTGCTTCCAGGTCCATTTCCCATTTGTCTATCAGTTTGAAGGTGGGAATGGCTGGATCTTTTGGGAGTTGGCGGAACATGGCTTCGCTGATGAAGCTCTTACCGTTGTTCACACACACTCGAGCGAGAACAGAGTCCTTCCCATCATTTAACTGAACAGGGATGAACAACTGCTCTCCAAATTGCTGAATATCAGCCAGGCTTTGAGCTGATTTCACATCTTTCTGGACTATAGGAGTGGGAGTTTCAGATTGTGGATTGGTATAAAATTTCAGAGTGTTTCCTTCCAGCGTGGAATACCACTTTAAACTGGAAGGAAGGTTGATTTTCAGAAATAGAGAGGACCCCCCATCACCAGTCTGTTGTCCTACTGCTATTACTGTCACGTCTGGAATTTGGTTGTTCTGGAAGTGAAATTCTACTTGGTCAGATTTTTGTTCAACCATGTGGCAGGTGCCGTTTAAACTAACATGGTTGACACTCTGTTTTAATTTTATTGGTCGGCTAGTCTGGGTCCAGAGGACCCTGTTTACGCAATCTATTAGGGGTGACAACCTTCTCAGGAGGTCATTCCCTAGTAAACAAGGGGTGCCCTCTGGGGTCACAACTATGACCGGGTGTTTCAACTTGTGTCGCCCAATTTTAATGTCCAAATCTGCCGTCCCCTCGACGGGAATTTCCTTCCCGTCAAAGTTCTGTAGTTGTCCAGGAAGAGAGGTGAGAGGAATTTGGTAATTCTCTCCCCTTCCTGCATTCAGTTCGTCAAAGGCCCTTCTGGACAGAAGGGTAGCTTGAGATCCCGTGTCCACCAGTGCCGAGATTGTACCCTGCCCCTGTACTTGTACCGGGGCATAATATCTTCCCTCCTTCTCCTCAAGGGGGCACAGGTAATGTACATTTTTGGACAACTGGTGGGCTAACTTTCTGGTTTTGGACATTGCTAGCGAAGAGATTTGGGCAGAATTCTGTGGAGAGCCTTGGGAATCTGAAAGAAAAAGTTGGCAACTGGAGATCAGAGCCATTGTGGGTTCCCCTGGCTCCGGTTCTGGGCCGCCCCCCCCTTTTTGGAGGCAGTCACCAGGATGGGTTTGAACCAGGGGATTTTCTTGCGGTTGATTCTGGGATGAGATGGTGGGCGGCGGTAGCTCAGTCTCCACATCTCCCCAGTCTGGATTTGCATCCCTAGGGACCCATTTTTCCTTGGGAGGAGTTCCCCCCCTCTCTGAAGGAGAAGATCCTTTTCCCAGGATCCTCTGAGGATCCCTCTCCCTCAAATTGGAAGATCTGTACATCCTCCTCAAACTGAGTCTGTTTGGGTCTTTTGTTTCTCCTACCCCCCCTCTGCTCCTTAGGAGGCAGACTTTCAGGGGCAAGAGATTTTGTTTCCGGTTCCTGGGTTTCCAGGGGCTGTTTACAAGTGAGGAAGGAAGCTTCCTCCAAGGCTTTACACCCCCCTTCCCTTTGTGCCTCCTCCCTGGGAACCGGTGAGTTATCGGGGTGCTGCCCCCGTCATTGTTCTGGAGCACCAGGTCCAGAGTTGGGTACGTTCTGCGCCGGCATGCCGATCTGAGGGTTCTGCTGAGCCCTCAGTATGTGACCCATATCCCGCGCCATGTTTTGAACCTGGCGCTCTAACTGGGAAACCCGCTCAGGCTGATACGGGACCCTGTTTTCTCCCCTGGGCTGATCCCGGGAAGGGTAGCTGTCCCTTCTTTGGTAGTACCCCTGGTTGGGAAGATTTGGGTACCCCTCCACCCTTGGCCTCCCCTCTCCTGGATTCAGTGGTCTGGGCTCAGGGAATTGGGGAAAGAAGGATGGATGATTTTGGGGTTGGAAGTCGGGTGGATATCTGGGGAAAAAGTTCTGCCCAGGGTTTGGTAAATTTCTGCCCTCCTGTGGGAAGTTTGGAGGGAAGTTCCCTGGGTTAGGTGCTTGGCTGGATCCCCCCCCTTGGGCTGGAGGAGTCCACACATAACCCAGGATGGGTCTGTTACCTTTGTAGCGAGGACTTACATAGTCAGGAGAGCGAGGGACCCCATTTGTGGGGCTGCCTCCCTGGCTCCCTGTCTGTGACTGACCCGAGGACCTCCTGGGCCTAGCATTATTAGGTGCAGGTGGGTTTTTAGGCCCCCCCATCTCCAAATCCAAAACGGGGGTGACCTTTACCTCTGCCACCTTGGCAGCAGCAGGGGTGCTGTTGGCTTTGGGGTTTTTCTGGGCATTACTTTTGCTATCTATCGGTTTCTGCACCTCATAGATCCGGGTAGCCTGTTCAATGACCCAATCTAAGGATCTTTTCTCGTGAAAATCCCTCACGAGCTGGGTCATGATGTATTTGGGCAAGGCATGGAAAAACGTATTAATAAATTCCCTGCTATCTGTGCGCACCCTTCTTGTGGTCTGTGCAAAAGCACGCTTTAACTCCTGCACAAATTCTTGTGGGGCCTGATCCTCCCCACATTGCAAATTGTAGGCTGCCTTGCGAGCCTCTTGAGGATTTCTGTGAACAGAAAAATGTTTCAGGATGGCCGCCTTATATGTGGACCATCTTAAATGATTTTGGTCCTCCAGCCCCGCAAAGAAACTGGAGTATTCCGGGGAGAATGTCCACTTTACATATTGAATACAGCTTTGGCTGTCCTTCAAATGGAAAGTCTCCATCATTTGTTCAAACAACTCTAAGTGCTCCCAAACAGAATACTTAGCGTTCTTATGGTAAGGCGTGATGACGCTCCTGATCGCCTTAATCTGCTTTAAGGGGTCCTTAAGCAAGGCCCTTTTTGCCTTATTGGCCTTTTTGGTTCGGGTAACCCTTGTCCATTCATCCTCGGACTCAGAGGCACTGCTCCCAGAGGTTCCCGTCTGAAATTCCAGGTTTTCCCGGATTCTGCGAGCCTGGGAATGGCTGGCAGAATGTGGGGACCTGGTCTCCTGTGTCCTGCGCAGTTCAGAGGAGTCTTCAGATTCCTCCTTGCTGCCAGGATTTGATGGGTACCCCCTCCACTGACCTAACTGGGCAGAGGTTTTCAGGATGCCCTTAATGGGCCTACTCTCCTGGGGTTCCCCATTGAACTGTACTGTACTTGGGTGCCCATACCCGGATGCCCACCCCTCCATTCCTGAGTGGTACTGGCCTATGAGCCCCATACTCTTAGCTGGATAGTAATCTGCCATCCCTGCGGCCCTGTGCTCATGTGCGCCAGGGGACATGGGGGTGGTAGAGTCCAGGGACTGGGGGAGATGAAGGCCCCTGGTGTTAGGGCTCCTGCGGTTATGGTCAGGAGTCTCTCTTTCCCAGCGGACCTCATCTCTATCCGCCCCTGCTCCCTGTTGCAATGCAAGAGCCTGCATTTGTGCTTTCAGTTCCTCTGTTAAGGCCTTACTCGACTCTATCAGTCTCTCCTGCATCGCTACCTGTTGTTGGAGCCTATCATTGTGTTGACAGAGGGCCTCATTTTCCCTCTGTGCTTCCTGGTTGGTCCTGGAGAACTGGGCCAGTCTTTGCTGCAGGAGGGTTACCTCCTGAGCTGTGTCCCTATTGGCCTGCTCCTTTCTTGCTAGAGCATCCTCCACCCTCCTGGTGTGCTCTAACAAGTTCTGGTGTTCTTTTTGGAGGTCACCCAGTCCCTGGTGGACCAGGTGATTTTCTTCCATTTTTCTTTTTAAATGGCAGACTTCCTGGCCTAAAGCGTCTCTTTCCTGACTAAGAGCCTGCATTTGTGCCGCCAGGTCGTCCCTTTGCCTTTGGAAGGCACCAGCTTTCTGGCGCTCCTGATCAAACTCTGCCTGGGTATCCAGGTCTTTCAGGATCAGTTTATTGCTCTCCTCTTTCTCTCTGTCTAGTTGGATTTGCAGGGTGGCTACCTGCTCTGTGCATGCCCTGTTGAAATTGATCTGTTGCTCCAGCTTTTTCTGGCTCTGCAGTAGGGAGTTCAAACTGTCTTGGTGCTCCTTCTGCAAGGCCAGAAATCTGGTATCCTGTTCTGACTTTTCCTTTTGCAGCACATCCATATCCTCCTTTATTTTAGTGATGTACAGTCTGCTGTCATTTTCTGACTCCTGGCTCCTCTGCAGCCTCTGCTCAGAAGAGACCAGGTCAGATTGGACCTTCTCTAACACCATCTGTTGCCTATTTGCCAGATTTTGGCTTTCCGCACATCTATCCTGCATGTCTCCCATATATAGGTACAGGTATGCTGCTATCCTGGCAATCTTATTGTGTTCCTCTTTGGCTTTAGGAGCCATATATAGTTCACTCAGGGCCACATGTAATGGACCCTGATCTCTCCATAAGTCTGACCCTGTTTCAGTGACCTGTCGCGTGATGGCCTGCAACCAGGCATCCTGGCCCTGTTCGGTCCATTCACCTCTCACAAATAGCTTATGCAAGAGGTGCTCTCTGGCTATTTTCATATCTACCAAGGTCGTCATTCTAGAGATTGGTCTCTGTCCTGACTTACAGAAGTTAGTGTTTTATTTTTGCAGAACAGAACTTTTCTTGGAGTGTCCCTTTTGAGGAATGCTTCACAGCGTAATGCAGCGTGGTGATCCGACCGGATGTATGTATCCCGTCAGTTAGCACACTGTATTAAGCTGCACAAGTGGTAAATCTAACCCAACGTCTCGGCTCGAGCCCCCAATTTGTAAGAGGATTCAATTCAACACTACAGCTAAGTCAACGCCTAGTCTATAATACTGAATGAAAACCCTTATTGATATATCTTTAGGTCCAGTTCATGCGTTCTGGATGACTACCCCTATATAACACCCCTCTCTTGGAATCCCCCTGACCCCACTGAGCCAAGAAGTAGTTCTGTTTTGCAAGTTTAAAAGGTTTATTTGATAATTTAAAATATATATATATCACACTTTATAATAAATTAATAATTGAATAGCACACTTAATCTGATATGATAAAGATCAACAACGGAGAATCTGGCACTAGCACACTTCTTATAATCACTAATGAGTTGACATGAAATGATTAAGGTAGCACACTGGTAAATAGGAACAAAAGTATAATGTGGTAGAGGATGCTTTATGTAAGCTCAGGTGGATGCAATATTCAATGAATGCAGTACAGAAAATACTCAATATGATTTCAACCAAACAATGTAATCACTTTTCTCTGGCAATCCCCTCCCCCCCCTTGATGCAAGGCAAGGAAATGGAAGGAAAACACGCAGTTCTCAGAAATGCAATCAATGTAAATCAGTTCACCCCAGCAAGCTTACACTACAGAAAACAGATAGGAGTTTTGAAAACACAGGCCCAAATGCTTTGATATGTGCTAGCAATGGATGAGAAATATGCTGGAAATGCTTTTTAATTCCCTTTCAGAGGTTCAGGGTGAGTGGTATCTAGTTAATATTAGTCCCGGCTCACACTAGCAATGATGCAGGGATAGTTAGCAGGTTAAACGAATTTCTGGCAAATGGAAGGCAAGCAGCAGCAGTTTTTACATGTGAAGAAATTTGCAAATCGCGGTAAAATTCGCGGATGCGCCGAGCGCTATTACAGAGGAACCACAAGGACTATGTCTATCGTTTTGGGGTCCTAGGAAAGCCTAGTTAGTTACTGCAAGTCTCTAGCACAAACGGTTGCGGAGATATGAACGATTGAATAAAGGTCGTTTTTCAGATTTGAAATTTTAAACGCACACTTTTTCAGCTTTAAAAATGATGGCAGGATAACACAATTGCTAAGCTGCAGTTCTACTTAGGTTAAAATGGATTGAATTATATTATTTTAACTAAGAGATGGGTTCTACACAGTTTTACTATGTACTCACACTATATTCTTGAGTGAAATGAGCCTCATCACGGATCTGGTCAGGGTTTTAAATTCGCCTCTGGTCTCTGCACTTCACAGTGATCTGGGTCAGCTCTCTCTGGTTCTCTGGTCTGGGTCTCTAGTTCTGGATAGATTGAAGTCTCTAGTTTGGCTCTCTGGAGGTTTGATGGAGGTAAAGTATGGATTTTTCCGGCAGAGCGTCCCGCTGCAGATGGAATTGACAGTCCCTGTCTGTCCTGTCTGTCTGCTTTTATGTGTTTAGAATGTGGGTGTGTTCTAGCATCACTGACCCTACCTCTCTCTCAGCTTCTAATTGGTCAAACTTCCATTTATCATTTGATTGGGGAATGAACTGTGAGTCAGAGTGATGTCATTTTACAGCCTGCAGAAAGTCCACTCCTCCTGTCAACTTACACACAAATCTAGATTTGAAACAAATACATATTTGCAGAGGTACATATTGTTTTAAAATCATATGCACCCATCATGCATTACAGGAGGTATCCCCTGTTCAAACTCTGCTCTTCCTGGGAGCTTGCATTCAGAAATGGCACATATTTCACTTTTTAACTGATTTTGCAATTTCTGACATTGACCCAACTTTACATACATGTGCGCAGGGAGTACGGACATTAACTGATGAAGTTTCAGATTTTTAACATGCATACATTTAGAGTTATCCCCACTTTTCCGCTGACACCCCCCTGAACATACCACCGGTTCTAAAAACCTCTTAAACTGTGGGCAGAAAAATCACAAGAATTATGGTATCATTTATAAAATGTTCACATGTCCGCTCTATGAGTTATTCATCTTTTTAAAGTTATGTTCTGGCTCCAAAGGGGTGTGGTTTACCCTCAGCACAAGGTTGAATTTCTGGTTTTTCCAGTTCTGCCAAGCCAGCTTGCTCTCACAGGCAGTGCCCCTCCCCTTTCCTCAGGAGGAAGCCACTTTTTACGACCATTTACGACTCCTGCCAATAAAACCTTTGCCTGAGCCAGGACAGGGCTTTGTTCACTTTCCTGCAGAGCACAGGTAATTCAATTATCAGATAGATGGCATATCCTTAGTGTGAGCAGCAAAAGGGCAGCTAGGCCTGGGAACACAGCTGTGACTCAAGTTTCACTCCTGATGGGGGTAGTTGCCAGGCAGAATTCAGTTCCTTAAGCCAGGTTTCAGATAAAATGTCACTTTTTGTTCCCCAGTTCCTGCATTCAAATAAAACGAAACATTTTTACATATGCAGCTAGAATGCTGATTCTAAGTGCAAAACTATGACATTTCAACAGTTACAAAGGCATGTGACACCAAACATAGGTCACTCATTTAATCTAAACATTTTCGATTTTAGTGTCTTTAAATCCAGTGCAACTTAAACTGCTGACTCCATAGCTCAGCCAGTTTTGTTATAAGCATTGTTCTGGGCTCTTCATTTCCCAGATTTTGTAGGCACACAAAACTCCATTCTACCAAATGTCTGCTGGTGTTCAGTGAATATTTTGCACATATTGCAATGTTTGAAATAGGCACTTTGGCTTGCCTTCAGAGAAACACAGGGTGGTTTTAAACTGCCGGCTTTTGGATAGTGGTGAGTACTGGTACTGCACCCATTTTTGGGATTTAAGAAAATGAATTCCCCACAATTCTAGGTTGCATTTGGCAATCAGCATTGCCATTCCCAATGGTTTCAGACTACTGTGTGGGTAGTCCAATGGTGGTTTTAGGCAGTTTCCTTCTGTGCCCATAACATCGGCAAAAATGAGTGGCAGCCTATTCTTCATGCATTTCCCTGTGCATTTTCTGGGAAGCTCTGGCCATCATGATGTTTTCCATGTCAGTACTGCACAGTTTTGAGGTATGGCTCGGATGCATGGGTAAATACATCCCACAGGTCTCCTGTGCATTTTTACACTCAGAGATGTAATATACATACAAATACTGCGAAGGACTTTTGCCAGTTTTAAACTATTCATCCAGATTTATTGCAATCCACGTATATAGTTTAAGGTGTCCCTATAATGTAGGGACACCGAAGGTAACACCATTGGACCTCCGATGTATTTCCTTTATTTTTCACTTGCACCTATATTGTTATGTACAGATTTATAATATTGTCATGCAGCCGCATACGATCAAAAAACAAGCATTAAGTGAAAGACTTTACTTAACGTAATGCCACCAATCACTATAATGCAATGGACCGATTGCACGCACATGATCGCGTCACGTGATGCGCTTTTAGGTCCTTTTCTCATATACGCGGAAGTAACGAATTGCGCCATCGAGACTTTCAACATTACCGGCAACACGTCTGAAGTGGGGATCCATCCCCAATATTTACAGGTATGGATACACATAGCATTTTTTCATTTACACATTTTATAATTAATGTGGTATTTCAATCAGCCCGCTTGTCGGGGCTTGACATTTTGCTCTTATCCCTTACTCGTAGCCTTCGGCTGATGAATTTCGATCTCGAAATGTTCCAAGCTGTTTTTCACAAGCAATAATGGTGGTATCAGGTAAACATTTATAGCTCAGGCAGTACTTTTGGTTTTGATATTGGCTACTAAGGAAAATGTATGCCATGTGCTCCATTTGAAATGTCTCTTGTTTATGCATTTTTCAGCTATAAAGCACATACACCGTTAGAGCTGAACAGGACGTTATAGAATGTGCCCTCATTTATTTTTTCACGACGGGTTCAGTGCATTTACATTCAGATCGATCAACACACGGTAATATATTTGTTCTATCAAACTTACTAATGTACCCCATCACGCATGGGCTGCATGAGGCAGTTACACAACAATATTCCTTTTGATCACTGCATGTTTATCTCTTGAGGCAGTTACACAATAATAATTATTTGATCAGCGAATGTTCTTTTCTTGAGGTGTTTAAGGGATGAACAGTTTTAATTCTGGCACAACACTCTTCTTCTTTCTATCAGAGAGACAACACATTTATCATGCATCATGCAATTAATATTCAGCATAGCAAGTGCCATAATGTACTATGTGTTTGTCTATAAGGGTCCTAGCTTATTGTGCATTTCAAACTTTCTGTCTCCCATGCATGGCCATAATCGTTTGGATATTCCATCTGGGACTCTGCTTCAACCACGTATGGTAACAAATTTAATTTTTATATTTTACTTATATGCAACTTGTATTGCATTGTTGTTCGACACGGTTTTCTGTGTGTTTTTTGAAATGACGCAATGTTCATTTATTTTCTGTTTTGCTTTTCTCCAATGGGTCTTGGCCCCCATCCCCTCCGTTCTTGATTAATTTTGCTCCATGTAAACGTTCTCTATTCCCTTCTTTTCAATTCATCCTTGCAACATGATTTTGTGATATTATTTAATACTAATATATATATATATATTTGTGTTTGCCAATATAAGAGTTTTGCCTTGAAAAAGACCCGTTGTCTTGGGTTGAAATGCGTGTTGGCAGTTCTGTTTTTGCACCAATTCATAAAATTTGTTCCAATAGCATTTTGGCTGCCAAATTTATTGTACTATACCACTTGTCACATTGTGCTTGTTTATCTGTTATAAACACAGTTTAAATGTGTATTGATTACTTGCACTAGGGCTGCGCAACGACTTAGAGGTGACACTTTTGAGTTTGCATTCATATTTTACTAGCAGTTTTGAGGTACGTGCTAGTCCCTCGTACGTGCTCCAACCCTCTTCTCAATTGGTCTTTAAGGTATCATTTATTGGATTTAGTCTCTTTTTTTAATTTTTGCCAAACCCAGCGCCTCCTAACTACGGCATACCTCAACTCTGTTTTCCAATTAATTTTTAGGCTTTCCTCAGCCACCTCCCCTCCTTCCCTCATCTCTGACTGCCTAATCGCCGTTCAAAATTGGTGTGCCACCAATGATCTTTGTTTAAATGCCAACAAGGCTGAGATCCTCCTCAGTGGTACACCTTCATCATCCTTTCCCCTCACTCTCTGGCCGGCCTCCCTTGGCCCTCCTCTGCCCCTACCTGCCCTTTACAACTAATCCAGAACAGTAGTGCAAGACTTGTCCTTGGCCTAAAGCCTTGGGATCGTATCTCTCCAGCTCTGAAATCCCTTCAATGGCTCCCAGTGGATGCAAGGATTACATGTAAAACCCTCTACATTGTCCACAAGGCTTTCTGGGGCCTGGGTTCAAATTACCTTCAACTATTCCTCTGTAAATACCTTCTGTCTCGAGCCCTTCGCTCCTCTACCTCTAACTCCCTCAGGGTCAGTCGTTTTTCAAAGGAATTGGCTGGGGTAGATCTCTGTCTTTGGCTGGGTTTTCCTTTTGGAACAACCTCTTTGCCACCTTGAAACCTTTGCCCCTCTTCTCCCCTGCTGATTTGCTTTCTCTCTTGGCACTGTGCACCTGGCCACCCTCTGTCCTTCGTGCCCAGGTACCTGCTCACCCTGCACCCACCTACACTGGCTCTGGGTCACCCCTTGTACTGGGGCCTGTATCTGTACCCATACAGTCCCCCGACCACTCTTCTTCTGCACTTATCAGATAAACCCTATCTGAATAACCTAGCACTTTGCTACTTGCCAGCTGCACTACCACTGTTTATCACCTTTATTTATTTATTTTGTTCTCTCCTATGTTTCCACACATTCCAATTTTCTCCCTCCTTCCATGCATTTTCCCCCTTTTCGCTTCACTATGCACTTGCGCGTTCTCAATGTCACTGGGCCTAGTACGATCTTGTTTTTGTTCTCCCCTGTTCCCCTCCCTTCGCCTGGTCGCGCTATGAAACACCTGTGTACGAGCACGAGATACATAAAATATCATATCATATCATACTGCAACACACGTTTTGACAATAACTAAATGCCATCAGGTGCTATCACTAATAACTTAGAACTATTCCCACTTCCAAAGGCTCTCCAATAACTTAACTTGTATGAGAGCATTATAATCCAAACAGTACACCCATTTCAAGATATAATATGCCTTCAGCCGAAAACAGCCAAATTACCTCCATTTACTAAAGGTCATCCATGGCAAAGTAGTATATTTGCCATTAAATCGTAAAGAAATTGTAGAAACTCTAGGAGTACAATGACCAATAGATCACTCTGGTGTACCAACAAAAGACAAACAAATTTTGACTTGTTGACTTGAATTAGACATGCCGGTCAATATCTAAAAGAAAGCAATGAATACTCCAAAGATAAAAAACATAGAAGAAAACCTAAAAGAAACGACCCAAATAATTCAAGATTCACCAGCAACTGGCCAATTTGAACGTGTAGATCCTGTTACTGCAGCCAACATTTTAGAGAATTATACAATTCACCCACTACACTCCAAAGACACCACTGAAGATGTATTAGAAATATATCAACTGCGTCAAGCCAAATGATCCCCAATAAGCATGTGGGAAAAAGTATAGAAGCATGTTCTTTTCCTCTACTCTTTGTATTTGTATTTGTATTTATTTTATTTATAAAGCGCAGCCAGGCCCGGGGGCATACGGGCGCGTAAGTTAGCTCTGGTTACAGTTTCAATTAGGTGCAGTAAACAAGGGTTACGTTACAGTTACAGATAGGTACATACTTAGTATTGCAAATACATATATACATAGTCTGAGATAAATACATTAATTACAGGAGTGTGCCGTCAGCAGTCAATCGTGCTGGGATCAGGAGGTTAGGCTGTCATGGAGTCCGTGTTGTGAAGCCAACGCTTCGTGTTGTGTTTGAAAAGGTGAAATGAAGGTTCTGCCCTTAAAAGCGCGGGGAGTGTGTTCCATAGTTTAGAAGCTTGTACAGGGAAGCTAGCTCCACCCGAGTTATGGAGTTTGAATCTCGGTATGGACATAGTGTTAGCTTGTGCTGCTCTAAGTGGTCTTGATGTTGTGTGAGGTGTAAGTTGGTTGGTGAGGTAGGCTGGTGCAAGGTTGGCCCTGGCTTTGTGTGTGAGGGCCAAAGTTTTGAGGGATATTCTGTGCTCTACTGGGAGCAAATGTAACTTGCGTCTAGTCTCAGAGATATGCACTTTTTTAGGGATGTTGAGGGCAGCCCTGATGGCATTATTTTGAATTACTTGTAGTTTTGTTGATATTTCCGTGGCTAGTGCCTAGGTACAGGGCATTACAGTAGTCTATTTTGGATAGGAGTAATGCTCTAGCAAGAGTAATGCAATTGGGTGAAGAGATGAACGGCCTACATGCAGTGTTCAGCTTGCAGGTGTAAGCGGCTGATGATGCTACTGCATTAGTTTGTTTGGAAAAGGATAAGGTGGCATCAATGTAGATGCCAAGGGTTTTAGTATTATTTGAAACGGGGATGAGATCTATAGTGAATGATTTGAATGCAGAATTGAGATTTTTAAGTTTGGCGTGAGTGCCAAGGATGATCAGCTCAGTTTTTTCGTCATTGAGACAAAGTCCATGATGTGCCATCCATGCTTGTATTACTGAGTATATTTCATTAACGGATTTGCTGTCTGCTTCATAGTTACCCGAGATAGGAATGAGTATCTGGGTGTCGTCCGCGTAATTAGTATACGTGACACCCAGATAGTCAAGGATATCAAAGAGGGGCTTTGTGAATACATTATAAAGCGTCGGAGACACACACAAGCCTTGCGGGACTCCACAAGGTACTGGTGAGGGTTCAGCAGAATCAGTGGGAGAGAAGACCCTCATGGTTCTGTTCGCCAAGAAGGAACTGATCCAAGCCGTGGCTGCATCTGAAAAGTGTGCAGCAGTTTTCAAGTGGTGACAAAGTGTTTGGTGGTTGACCAAATCAAAAACTGCTGACAGGTCAAGCAGTAGAGGAGTGCAAGTTTGCCATTGCCTTTCAGGATTTGGATCTGGGTTGTGAGGTCTATTAATGCAGTTTCCGTACTGTGTCTCGGTCGGAAGCCGGATTGCCTAAGTCTCAGGAGATTGTTAGATTCTAGGTAGGCCTGTATTTGTAAATAGGCTGCTATGTCCAGTATTTTTAATAAGAAAGGTACAGTCGTTATCGGCCTATAGTTAGACGGGTTGGCTGGGTCAAGGGTGGGTTTTTTGAGAAGTGGGATGACCCACGCGTCTTTTAGGTTGTCAGGTACTACTCCGGATTTGAAGGAGGCATTGATGAGGTTGGTAATGAATGGTGCCAGATCGTGCGCAGCTGCTTTGATGATCGGGACAGGGCAGGCATCACCTTGGCAATTTGATGGTTTAAGTTTCCTGATAATGTTTTCTACTTCCCAGATTGAGAGGGGTGAGAAGCTGAAAGGTTTACAGGTTGACTTAAAGGTAGGTGATTTGTTCGGTAATTGTTTGTAGTTTGTAGTTTGTAGTAGTAGCAGGGATTTTTTTGCGTTGATTTTAGATTGTAGGCGAGCTATTTTATCTAATAAGGCCTTCTGAATATTACTATACCATAGTGCTTCTGTAACACATTTGTCAATAGGGGCAATAGGGGATTCTAATTCTTTCAGAATCTTAAAAAGTTCTTTTGTGTTGGATTCCGCTTGTGTAATCCTTTTATTATAGGTGTCTTTTTTAGCAAGAAGGATGGCATCTTTGTAACTAGTGGAAGCTAGGGTAAGTTCAGACTTATTGGATGCTGTGGGGTACTTTCTCCAGTGTGCCTCAGCTGTTCTCTTAGTTTTGCTTAATTCTCTTAACTGCGGTGTGAACCAAGTGTTAAGGTGACGCTGTGGTTTAGGTTTGCGCAATTTTAGGGGGGGCGATGGTGTTCAGTGCTTTGAGAATAGCCTGGTTGTATATATCCACTAAAACTGTAGGGTCAGCATCTGAGTCAATATTGTTCAGGATGGGGAGTAATATGGGTAGGAGTTTGTCAGGTGTAACGTCTTTCTTATTTCTCGTGCTGTGGCAGGGGCGATGATAGGAGCCGGGTGGGGTGTGTTTGCTTTGATAGAAAAGGTTATTTTATGATGATCCAACCAAATGCATGGGTGATTGGATAGGAGATCAATAGAGCAATTGAGGTGAGTGAGCCAGTCCAGTGTTCTGCATTTGATATGAGTAGGCTCATGAATAATGTGGGTGTGACCCAAATCAGATAAGGTGTTGACTAGGTCATGGGCATTAGTGTCCTTTGGGTCGTTAAAACCGAGATTAAAATCCCCAAGTAGGATGGTTTGTGAATTGTGTTTGGTGTCTGTGGTTATGAGTGATGCAATGTCCTCTATAAAAGAAGAAATGCGACCTGGTGGTCGGTAAATAAGGTGCATTGTTGCCGTGTGGTTAGGTGATAGAGGAAGTGTAATGGACAGGGATTCAGCAGAAGGGATTTGAGCGTCCTGGATGACTTTAATGTCAAAGGTATTTCTGAATATGAGGGCGAGTCCACCACCCTTTGTCTGAGTGGTGTTTCTGTCGCATCTAATAATGCCATAATCATTAGGTATAGCAAGGGCCAGCGATGGACCGGAGGCAGCATTAAGCGAGGTTTCCATGACTGCAAGGAGATCGAGCTTTTCGTGAGTTATAAAGTCAGCGATGTCGAGGGCATGGGCAGGGAGAGACCTAGCATTCACCAAGGCTGCTTTAATAAGTTTGTCTTTTTGGTGAATTTCTTCTGGTGGTATGGGTTGGTCATGCAAAAGGATATGGTCTGGCTTGTCTGAATCAATGGCCGAATTGGCAAGGTTGTGGTCAGTGTGCAAGTGTTTAATACTACTGTAGGTGTACAGTTGGGGTTTTTTGGCCCACAGTTGGACTCTTAATTTAGAATTTCTGATTAAAATGCTAGGGTGGTGAGAGCATGGAGAGGTAGGTGGGCTGGTTCTAGAGTTCAATCTAATGTTTCTATTAGCAGTAGTACAAGGTTGGTTAGGTGTTGGTCTGGTGGCAACGTGGCGTATCCAAAGTGCTGGATCATCCAAGTATGGGTTAGCAGGTGTCATGGTGCTAGGCCACGAAGAGCGGGTAGTGGTTAGCATGCGTGTGCAGGTGTATCTGTCTTGATTGGAATGTGGGTCAGGTTGACTAGTCCAGCATCTAGTGTAAATATACAGTAGGTGGATGAGAGTAGTTAGGCACCAATACATGATGTGGGTGTCGTTGCTAGTAGGCAGGGGTTGCAAAGTGGTCTATTAGCGACCATAGGGCACGACACAATCAAGTGTAGTCTGTAGGCGACCAGAGGCACAATACAATCAAATGTGGTCTGTAGGCGACCAAAGGCACAAAGGCACAACACAAATCAATCAAGTGTGGTCTATAGGCAACCATAAAGGAACAATACAGTCAAATGTGGTCTGTAGGCGACCAGAGGCACAAAGGCACAACACAAATCAATCAAGTGTGGTCCATATGCAACCATAAAAACACAGTACAATCAAGTGTGGCCAGTAGGCGACCAAAGGCAAAATGCAGTAGGGTAAAACTTAAGTCCAAGCTAAAATGCAGAAGGGTAACACCTACGTTCAAAATGACACCGTTTGGCAAAAATGCAGTAGGGTAACACCTAAATTCAAAATAACACAGTTTGGCAAAAATGCAGTAGGGTAACACCTAAATTCAAAATGACACAGTTTGGGAAAAATGCAGTAGGGTAACACCTAAATTCAAAATGACACAGTTTGGCAAAAATGCAGTAGGGTTACACCTAAGTTCCAAATGACACAGTTTGGCAAAAATGCAGTAGGGTAACACCTAAGCTCAGGATATCACAATTAGGCTAAGATACACGGGCGCCGCGCCGAAGATAGCTAAACATAAAGTAGCGCTAATTCAGATCATGCACAAAGCTAACCAGAGCACATTCAGATGGCGCTAATTCAAGTCTTACACAGAGCAGGCCAGAACATGTCTAAATGCAAATCTGCATTTTGATAAATGATTGCTTGCACTTGGGGATTCGAGCGTATAGGGGTTGGTGGGCAACAGGTAATATGCCTCCAGCTTACCTGGCTGCAGGTGTGGATGCTGCTCCTGCAGCAGTTCTTGGCGATGCTAGGGTGCTCCTGCTCATCCAAATGGGTCAGCTCTAGGCCGCACCTTTCACGCGCCAACAGGCGCTAACAGGGCCTTTGTATGGCCTTAGTAGATGGCCGCCAGCGAATCCGACTGCCGGCGGATGGTTTCAAATTTGTAGTAGCGAGGACACGAGCCTCGTTTTCATGCCGCGATGCGCCCGGCATGGGAAAGTCAGGCAGAGTAAGTGGACACAGTCAGGCAGGCCGTGCTGGCTGGATGCAGACTGTTGTGCAGCGGCTATCATCTGTAGCCCAAAGTGGGGGCTATGGGGGAAATCAGCACAAATTAATTTCTCTTCAATAATCCTTACTGTGCTGCCGGATGAACACTCGTAGCTGGTGAGACTCTGATGAACTTCTCAGAGCGCACAACGTGCTTGGTGCTCCTTCGGGAGAGGAAGGAAGGGCTCCTGCCCTCTTCCCTCGGTGGTGCAGATGGTGGTCAAAGGCGCTAACAGGGCCTTTGTATGGCCTTAGTAGATGGCCGCCGGCGAATCCGCCTGCCGACGGATGGTTTCAAATTTCTTTCTTGCAGGAAAGGAGAAAGATACGACGAAAGGTCCACACAAATTAGTGCATCAGAATATCCCTCTTTATGAATGTTTTCTGAAGACCCATGTTTAGACAAAATGTAGAATTAGCAACTCTATGTTATGGAGTGACACCCACATTAAAAACAGGCTCTAATTGTTTAAACATGTCCGCTACACAACTGCTTAAAAAAAAGACAAAGATTAAATTTTGCAGTCAAACATCACAAATCTGTTGGCAAACATGCGTGGTACAAAAGAATACTGGTTCCAAAGTCATGCTGATGTACGTTGTATGCTAAGGAACGTAGACCCTCACACATGGTTTGTTACTTTAAGCGTGCAAACCAAAATAAAGATGGAATAGATATTAAAACTCCAGGAGAACCCTATTCTCTTGATCCTGTCAATGTGTCAAGGTACTTTCTCCATCGCTTCATTGCCATGCTGCAAGTTGTCTGCAATAAAACTACCCATACGCTCGGAGAAGTTCAACACTTCTTTTGGAGAAAAGAATATCAATCCAGAGGAGCACCACACATCCACATGCTTTTGTGGGTAAAAGATGCTCCCAAATTCGGCTATGAAAGTGACGGCACTGTTTTACAGATTATTGAAAATTACATAACCTGCAACATCCCTTCAGAAACCACAGATAGTGACATGTGTACACAAATCATATGCTTCCTATAACATAAGTGTGGCAAATACTGCTGACGTAGATATAAAAACAAAGGTAAACACTATATCAAATGTCGGTTTGGCTTTTCTGGACCCTTTTTCAAAAAAGGACAAGTAAAAAGCATCATGTCTTCTGTTAGATGCAGCATGAAAGGCAAATCCTCTAAAACACATACAACATTAAAATGGATGAAGCCTCTAAGTACATCAATGATAACAATGAGACTAAGGTCAAGACTGCCCTGTCTCTATGAACCAAAAAAAATAACACAAACAGATGTACCAAATATAATACCACCCTAGCTAATGAACCCCTAACTAGACGAGTACAGACAACCAGACCTAACAACCTAAATCCTGCTCACACTGCTACTATCCCTAAAAAACCCTGTGAGCCTTAATATACCAGTAACTAAACTTCCCTCCACCACTAAACATAAGAGCTCCTCAACTCTATCCATATCGCTTATTAATGCCAGATCTCTGGTTGCCCACGCTACTGAAATTGCTGACACTCTAAATAAAGAGAACCTGGACCTGCTTGCCATAACTGAGACTTGGCTTCATGAGGCAGCAGGACCGTCCCTTATGCTGGCGGTACTTGAGAGTTATCAGATACTTAGAGCAGGCAGGTCCAATGCCAGAGGCGGCGGCCTAACTATCTTATCTAAAACAAATCTACCCATTAGACTTGCCACTTCACCCCCTTGCTTATCATGCAAGATACTTACAGCTAAACTTCCCTTATCTATTAACCGCACGCTAACTATCTACTTGGTGTACAGACACCCGGGACCACTGGGTACTTTCGAGGAGGACTTAACCAATCTCATAGCCAATAATACAAAAGACCACTCACAAACTTTGCTATTGGGGGACTTTAATCTTGACTTGAATGACCTTGACAATAAACATGCCAAATCAATAGTAGCTCTACTAAAAGATCATGGACTTACTCAAAAAGTCCTATCCCCTACCCATATCAAAGTAAGGACCCTTGACTGGGTGGCCGATCTGAATTTTAACATCGCCATTACCGATATTGCTCCACAATCCTGGACTGACCACCACCTTATTACCTTCTCCGCCACACTAGATCTCCTCTGCCCTAAAACCATTGATATGGTACCCCCACTCCCGAACTAGAAGTAAAAAGGATATCACAGCAGAAAAAACTACTCCCTCATCTCCTTCCCTCTATCAACAACTTGGACAGTAACACTGACCCTAATGTAGTAGTAGAGGTCTTTACCAACGCCATGACTAAGGCATTGGACATAATTGCACCTGTCAAACTGTGCAAAGGTAGACAGAAATCTCATCTTAATGCCTGGTTTATGCCTCAACTCAAAGAGCTAAGATTAAAAAAAGAAAGCTCCAATCCATTTGGCGTCATTCCCCCACCGACGAAAATAAAGTCAAGTTAACAGACTACTCCAAATTCTATAAAAGAGAAATAATTAACACTAAAAAGAATACATTCAACGATAGGATTTCAAAGGCTAAATCCAACACTAAGGAACTTTTCACTATCCTTCCTGAAATGGAATCCCCGATTCCACATTCAGACAATGTCCCAAAGGAAAAGCCTTGGTGTACCGACATACAAAATGCGTTGTCGAACAAAATTGCATCTCTCCAACTCAAAATAGCTAACAAGAAGGCCTCACTGCTCCCACCTGAGCAGGAACGGACCCCCAACACACTGGGAACAGAACGACCAATCCTTTCAGCTTCAAGGAAATATCGATCATCGAGACAGAGAAAATTATACTCTCCCTAAAACCCTCGAACTCTAAAGGAGGCAGTTGCCCAGCCCAAATTATAAAAGATGCAGCTAGAGACTTGGCCCCCTTCATCTCTAAGCTCTTTAATGCCTCCTTCAAAACCAATTCAGTGCCCAATAATCTTAAAGAATCTTGGGTCCTTCCCCTACTTAAAAAAAAACAAAACGTAGACCCCACCATCCCGACCAACTACAGACCAATTACTACTGTCCCTTTTCTTCTTAAAATTATTGATAGAGTAGCCTACCTACAAATTCAGGAATACTTGGAAGCAAATCACTTCCGACCTCTTCATGGCATGGAAACAGCCCTGCTAGATCTTAAGACCCAAATTGACGAGTTGAAAGATAATGGGAAAACAGCTAAGCTACTTCTCCTGGACTTGTGAGCCGACTTCGACCTAGTGGATCATGCAGTTTTATGCAACCACCTAAAGTCGGCTGCCCATTTCTCAGAGGAGGCCATAGCCTGGGTCCAATCCTTTCTAGCTAACCGCACAAATCTTTTCCCCATCAGCCTCCGCTGACCCTATTCAAATGTCTTGCGGGGTACCACAGGGATCTTGAGTCTCACCCACTATGTATAACATTTTGATGAAGCCTTTGTTTGATAAGTTGGATAAACTGGGTGCCACCTAGACACATTATGCAGATGACACCCAGATCCTCATCTCCCTTTCGGGCAACTTTTTGGAGGACACAGCCTTAGTAAATAAGATATATCTCCTCATTCAGGCATGGATGGCATCCCACATCCTCTGCCTGAATGACGACAAAACTGAGATACTGATCCTAGGCAACTGAAACCAACCTCAAAAATCTTAGCCCTAGTTATGCCTCTTTCAATATTGACAACACTCTCATTTAGGTGATGCCGGTAGTCAAAACCTTAGGATTCTACCTTTACTCCACACTAACCTTTAAGAAACAAGTCAACTCATTTGCATCTACAACAGCCTACACCTGTAAACTCATCCGAGCCTGTAGACCATTCCTCTCTGTCACTAACTGCATTACCCTGGCCAATGCTCTCATAATGTCCAGATTAGATTACTGTAATGCCCTGTACTCAGGTGCCAATAAATACGTAATTGACAAAATTCAAAGATAGCAAAACAATGCACTACGAACAGCCTTGAATATCCCTAGCAGAGAACACATCTCTAAATTGAGAAGAGAGGTTCATTGGTTAAAAACACATGACAGGATTCTCCTCAAAATAGTCTCACTCGCTTCTAAGTGCCTGAACAACTTAGCACCTCCTTACCTTTCTGAAAGAATAAACAGGAGAACTACCACCCACCTTATGAGATCAGCCAATGCCCATAATCTAGAGATCCCCAGATTTAAACGAACTACAGCTGGTGGAACCAGTTTCCCAGTCAAAGCAGCGCAAGCTTGGAACGCTCTCCCATCAGATCTCAGAATGTAACATCCTACCCTAAATTTAGATGCAATGCACTCAAATGGCTATGAACAAATGACCTGTAAAGACTGTTACCCCTTTCTGATACCTGTTACGTCCCACCATACCCATTGTATTTGCTATTGACTGCACTTATTGACATTATGTATTACATAAGATGTGAGCCCTAGCGGCCTACCACTCTGTAACTGGATGGGCCAGAAATTGTATCTCTCTTGTATGTATGTATATGCACTTGTCATGTTCTGTAACTAAGCTTAAAGTTGACTTGTCTTGTTGCGCCCAGCTACCTAAGGGTTTGGTGTGCATTACCAAATAAATAAACAAACAAACAAACAAACAAAAAATGCAATAATTGCCCTCTTGTGGAATACAAATATAGTCATATAATACATTGCAGACAATTCCACTGCTGTTGTAAGATATCACACTGCCTATCTCACCAAAGCTGATAAAAACAGAGCTAAAAGTCCTCTGGGATGACATATCATCTGACAAAACACTATCACAAAAATAGTACACTTTTGGTATAAAAATGTTCTCCCATAGAGAATGTATGTGCTACAAGGCTGCAAACCGTTTAATAGGTACAGCCTTATGTGGCAAATCTCAACACATTGCCTGACTAAACCTTGGTCCAGCTTCATCCTGAAAAAGAGTACTAAAATCATACCAAAATATTGAAACAATAGCCACAAAAGATCCCAACAGCCAGGGCAATAAAAAAAAACTATTTAATTGACGCATACTACCGAAACAGAAGTACTGCTTTGGAAAAGATGTGCTTGTACGACGTAGCCCAAAACTTACCTTACAAAAACTGGCAAATAATCAGTCTCAACTTGTGAAGGAAGCCTAGTAAAACCTACTAAACCCAGCCTAATTAATCATATAAGGTTATCATTTAAATCTCTGCAACATAGAGAAGTATATTACATGGCCGAACTGCAACTTGGGGGAAAAAGAATTATTAGGTGACTATGACTCATTTGAAACTGGATTCAAAACAAATGTGAAAGCACTATAATAAATGGCAATTTCAAACAATAAAAATAAATATTGGACAATGAACGCCAACAAGAGGAACAAATTGAAGCTCAACTAGATAAAGACACTCCTGAGGGTAGTCAACCTTCCCGTACAGGAAGCAAAGAACCACTTGGAAAACCACTCATTGTAAATTAATCAGAAATAGTCATGACTGAGGTAGAAAATACCACATGTCAATATGAACAATCTGAAGAAGACTTGACAGTGTTCAAATCACAGCTAAATGATGAATAACTCACCTTTTATCTAGAAGTCACTGAAGAAATTAAACATTATTTTAAACATGAAACTAAAATGTGCAGCTGTAAACGTTATACATCTCTGCTACTTTATGTAAATTGTGAAGCCAGTACTTGTTAAAACCTTCTTAATTAAAATAATCAGAACATTTCTACAAACCTTAACAAACAACAACTTTGCGGCGGTTGTAACAGCCCCAACAGGTTTAGCTGCCTACAACATAGGAGGTGTAACTTTACATCGACTGTGCCTCCGTCCAGTAGAACACCAAAATAAATTAGAATCGTTTGCAACCTCATGTTGGCTTTAATTCACTCAGAATGCAAGATGTTCTAAAAATCGACTGGGGAGAAATGTTTGGAGGAATACATGTTATTGTTTCCGTAAACTCCCTACAGTTAACACCAGTAAAAGGTCAACCTATTTTCAAAACATTAGGACACAAACAATGCCCCAACATACTCAGAAGCATTGGAAATGTAATTATCTGGAAACATTTTCAGTTCAGAGAACAAAACATGTGTCAGTATGCAGACCTCACCTATGCTAACATTTAAAAAAGCATTAGAACTGGTCTGCTTGCAAAGGTTGCAAAATCCATCTTAAATACTAGACTAATCCATGAGCTATAAGGGCCAAACCTATATGCTCCTGATGTCATGGAGAAATTAACTCCACAAAATCTATCATGCATATCCGTAATGCCAGCCCTTGCAAGCTGTAGTCAATTAATCAAGAACATGTTGAAAAAAGAAATGCAACCCATACTGCATATAAGCTCCACAGACAAACTAGAAGTGCACAGCATTACACTCTCTATGTGTCAACAAACAACTGCATAACTAAATACCTTAGAAAAATCCATCTCCAACACATGTGGATTGGAGAAAATATTAACTGTGTGCCTTAACATTAGAATAATTCTAATACTTGATGTAGAACAAAGTTTAGTTAATGGAGCAATTTGGTACAGTTCTTGGCTCCCAAAGATATCCACATGATACAACATTGAGTTTTTCAACATCCACTTTGACAAACTTGCAAAGTTTCAAAAGTTGGCCGCAAAATAGCATGTTTCCTTCTTTTCAAAGACATGTACATATGCAGAGAACATTTTTTTCTAACTCTTGGATATGATGTCACTATTCACAAATCGCAAGGTCTAACCCTAGATCACGCATTGATTGATATTGCCAGCACAGTCTTTAAGGAAGGTATGAGTTATCTAGCAAATTCATGTCTGCATGCACTCAATGGTCTATTCCTAGTTAACTTTAATGCAAACAAAGTCAATGCTGACATTTCTTGCATCTTGGAATACAACAGGCTAAATGCACAGTACACCCCCATCTAGTTTTGCACCCTGTACCTCAAAAAATGAAACCTTTAAAAACAAAAGTAATGTAATCAGAATCTACACCAGATCTCCCAACAATACCGCTAAAGAAACAATGACCAACTCCTTCTCCATCAAATAACACAACCACAAAACTGTCTAGTGCAAACACATTAATCAGAAAGGAGAGACACATATCTGTTCTCCCAAAAAATCTGAAGGCCCATCAAACCATGCAGAGACACAACTCTCTGGTCCATTTAAATTCAGCAACAAAACTGCAAAAATGTCTATGTAAATGTAACAATCAATCTTCTCTTCCAATTGCCACCAATTGTTCTCAACATTTACTTAAATGGCTCAGACCAGTTGTGCTTTTCACCATATCCGCAGACATCACGACGGCCCCTGGACCAATCAGAGGACTGATTCAATTATTAACTGTTTCCCTTTGTTCATTATTCTGATTGTTTTTGTGCATGCAGATTATGCTGTCATATGTGCAGTGTGTTGGGTGCATATAGAGGGTGTATGTGCAGTGTGTGGGCACATTCCCAATTTGTGCAGTATGTGACTCTACACGTGTGAGCATGTGCACATTGGGAGTGTGTGGATACTCTATGGATGCATGTGCATTGTGTGGGTGTTTGTGCATTATGAGTGTACATGTGCAATCTGAGTATGTAATTCCAGTCCAAGGGAGTATGTGCAGTTTGAGGGTGCATGTCTAGTGTGAGGGTCTATGTGCATGTTGTATGTGATTTTAACAAACAATGTTTTAATGAGTTAAGTTTTACTGAAACTAAAATACCAAAAGAATCACCGAATTTATTTATTTGGGGGGCCTCGACCCCCAAAATACCCCATTTCCCATTGTTTCAACCCATCCTAACACCCTCCTCACCTATTTTAACCCCTTACCCCACTATAAATATATATTTTAATTTATTTTTGGTATTTTTTGGTATTTGGATTTCGGTAAAGCTTTCCTCTGCTAAACATGTTTTGTTAAAATCACAGGTTATCTATGTGCATTGTATAAATGCAGTGTGAGAGTGGCATGACGTGTGTTGCTATGAGCACAGTGTGTAGCCTAATGCACAGTGTATGGACATTGTACTGTAATAAACATCTATACTGTCCATGTAGCCACTGTACTGTTCTTCTGGTAATGAGGCTAGTCTGAGTGGATATTGCATATTGTGCCCATGCCTGGGTTTCCTGACCTTGGCTTGTATCAGGGAGACCAGAGGAGAGTGCATTGTTGAAAGCAGGAGCAGGCAGCATAGCATGGGCATGTCTTACTTCAAAGGTGTGTGTGTGTGTCCACTTATCTAGTTTGAGTGTGAGGGGAAAGTGCAGTAAATTAACAGTTCAAGGCTGAGATGCTGACAACTTTAGAAGTGCATTCTGACAGACCTAGTAATACCAGTTGGGTGTAATAAGTGCAGGAGGTTATGTGATTAGCTTGGGGTGTGCTCAACAAGCCCAAAGTTGTTTGAATGATGGTTAGATTAAAAGTGTTTAGGCTTCCCCAGTCCATCTACCAGCAGGTGAGCCAGGGCGATGGGGGGAAATGATAGGATTATCAGAAAATGGCGGCTGATTTCGAGTGCGTTAATGGACGAAAAGTCGGGTAAGGTCCATAGGAAAGTTTTCTACGATCTACCGATTTATGCTTAAAAACACATGGCCGAACCGTAGGGACAATAAAAAAAAAGTCCCGGAACTATCCTTTAACTAGACTGCAGAAATCATATCTAATCATCTTAAAAAATAAAGCAAGTATCATAGGATTCAAGCTAATTATTCAAACCTAAAGTACAACATTTGTTTTAATTAGTCTTATACAGTTTAACATAAAGTTTATTCTCCATCACATTTAAGAACAACGCATCTTATCCTTTACATTAAAATTTCAAAAAACAATAATACTTAGTATTGTTTCTACTGATTTCCATAGCTTCGTCAGGTAAAATATACATGCATCATCATTTCTAGACATGTAGATTTCCCATGTCTCGTTACCGTTATTTTGGTCACATTTTCCAGAAGCCAGCAAATGTCTCCTCCTTATTGCTTTTAAAGCCATGCAACTCAGCATTAGATGTTTGGCTGTCTCTATGAAATTATCTCCACATAAACGACATAGTCTTGACTCCCTTCAAGAGCCCAGAATGTGCTCCTAATTTTTCATAAGTCTGTACGACTATAAATTTAACTAATGTACGTCCAAATGAGATGCTTCCCCAAAAAGTGTTTTGCATACAATGGCACACCATCACGCCCAAGGACATGTCTTATGTATGATTCAAAAGATGAGTTACTTGCGAGATGAACCAGGTTTTGTTCTCTACTATGTTCATCTAGAATCACTCGCATATTGTTCCTGAACAGTTTTTGGGAGGATAGCTCAGGGGCAACGCGCTCATCTTGGAAGCAAGACGACTCAGAGCCACACAGGTTCGACCCCGGATCCGTGATTAGAAACCTCGTGGTATTAAGCACGTTCTAAATAACCCATCACAATTACAATTACAACCCTATATATGAGTCAAGACATCACTCAATGTCCTGTTGATCCACAACCTTGCATGGTTGGCGAGCCAAAGTATGTAGCTGGTTTTCATATAGTGGACTTTGTTCATAAGTACTTCTCTAAGAGATCATTTCAGTGTGCCAGTTGTCGCATTCATTAATTTCTAATACATACGTAATCTTACTTAGGCGCATGACTCTCGTATGCATCTCTCCAACAGACCTAGCTTGGAGGTCATCTTTGGGCCCCAAAATGCAATCCCATAGAGATTGATTAGTAGGGCCTTAGCAAAGTATATCTTGTCAACAGTTCCAACAGGATCGCCTCCTGCTTTATGAGTCAACAACCTAATCACCCCGTGACCTGTGCAGTCCTAAGGTGGACATGTTGTAAATGTAATTTTCCGTCCAGTTTTGGGTCAATGATCACTCCTAATATTTATAGGAGCTAACCATCTCAATTGGTTCTCCATTTTCAGTTCCACATCTTACGCCCTTTGGTAGAGTCGTTTTTTGGGGTAGTAACCATGATTTTCGTTGTACTAGTGTTGATCTTTAGGGAGTTGATCACCACATATTCATGTAAGTGGTCCAACAAAGACTGCAATCCCCCGGGTGTTAAGCCCACTAAAGCCAAATCGTGAGCATAAGCAAACCACTGAATACCCGTCCTGCCCAACTTCGTCGGAATCGAAATAGTATTCTCAATACCATCTCCCAGGTCTGCCAAGTATAGGTTAAACAGTGTTGGGGCAAATATGCAGCCTTGTTTTAGGCCAGAGCATGTGTCAATCCATTCAGTCATTCCCCCTTGGTGATTCATTCTCACTCTTACTTTCGTATGCTTATGCAATGCTATGATCATATGGAGTAGACCCCTCGGTATGTTCCATGTATTCAGCTTCATCCACTATCAACACTGTCGAAGGCTGCACGATAGTCCACAAATGCTATGTAGACAGACAACTTCCCAGAATTAACCCTGCCTGTTCGATGATGGTAATCAAAGACAGTCCATTGTCGACAGTGCTAGAACCAAAGTTTGGTTAAAGAGAATTATGTTATTTTCCAAGATCCAGTTGTTTAATTTTCCAAGTAGGATCTTGGCAAAGAATTTTGCTGGGGCATCGACCATTGTCAACAACCTGTAATTACAAGGATCATGTCTAATGCCTTTTTATTTTTTAATGGGAACTATAGTGCTTTCCCTCCACGTTGACGAGAGTTGCTGGGTTGTGCCAATTAATGTAAACTGCGCCTGCCCAAACCATCGGATCATTCTTGATCAGCTGATTGCAAGAGCCATCAGGACCTGGTGCTCGTGAGTATTTGCAGATTCCTATGATTATAATAATATCTACCCAAACGATATTCCCATGACACCCCAATTGCAGTTGTTGGGATCAGTAGTAGAGGAAATAACTCCAAGTGTTGGCTCTATATGCCTGACTCAGTCTGCCTCCTGCACATGACAAATCACTGGACTACATTCCTTCAAAACATCTTTGCATCATTTGTTATACTGCTGTATAACAATTTGCGGCATTTCAAGCATTGTTAGGTATATGTATGCCTCCTTAGCTACGGTATTTACAATGCACGGCACTTTCCAACCAGTTGTGCATTTTTCTTTGGATCTAGTGATTCACATGCAGTCCCCCTAAATTCTGTTCTGAGTTGCCTCTTTCTATACCGCAACGCCATATCACAACAGTGGCATGCACCAAGCGTAGATTATTTGCTCCCTGATTATGGGGGCTACTCTTGCCTGTTGTAATACTTAGGCTTATCATTTCCACACAGCTTTGTTATCTCACAATTCCACTATTTGCCATTTCAATAGTCATCTGATTGAGTGCATCTTCTCGCATGAGTAAATCATTGGCTTCCTCACCCGCCACTTGTATATCATTAGCAGACCACATGATGCCGTTATGCTGCTGGTTAATAGTGAGCACACCTTGCTGTCCACAAGTAGCGGTGGGCACAAACCAATTTAGGGCGCAGATGAGAGGTGATGATCACTCTCTTCTCTATGCGAGACAAACATGTCTGCCACCAGTGTTGACGACTGCGTGACAAAAATATAATCAATGGTGCTTGAGCTACGGGCATAAAACCAAGTGAAAGGGGGTGGGGAGTCAGAGGGGTAGCCTCCCTTCACCATGGCGAAGCCCATGGAGTACAGCAAACTAGCACAGCTCATTCCTGGTTTACACCTCCTTGCTATTCTCCCCTTGGTACATGCGAGGAACAGTGTTCTGTTTCCAGTTCGTCAGTCGGGCTATCTCTGAGAAGCCTGACATTGAGGTGACTGCATACTGCCACGTTTGCAACTCTCGTGTTAGTTAATTATTTTTTTTTTTTAAACTTTACTTTTGAATTTTCAAAAATCTAATTATAACATAACATACATGGAATTACTTGTGCTTCGCATGCCCTCCCCCCCTCCATTGTCCTCCGCCCCTCTTCGCCTTATAACCAAGCCTGGGTCTGTAGTGGTGGGATTTGCGTCCGTGGGATTCCGATGAGGTTCAGGTGATGCGTCTTGGAAGCCTTGTTGTCTCCATTGGACATTAGTTAAGATATATAGGGGCCCCAGATGTCAGGTGGCCGGGCGTGTAAGGGTAACAGTTTGGTGAAGTTTGTTTCCGTGTCTTGGCAGTATGATATATCATTTAGCCATTGCTGTGTGGTCGGTGCGGGACCCTTCCCCCAGGGCATCGCAATTCTTCTGCGCGCCAACAGTAACAGCAACCCTCCAAGTTTGCGTGTTGTGGGGGGAAAGTGTTTGGTGAGTCCCAAAAGAGTGATTTTGGGGTTGGTTTCTATGGGTACATCCACTATTGCAGCTGTCTTTTCCAGAACCGATTCCCAGAAGTGTTGTAACCTCGGGCAAGCCCAAGCTAGGTGGAGGAAGTCTGCCGTTGGGGCGCTACATCGGCCGCACTGTGGGGGGGTTGAGGGATGGTAGCGGTGAATTCCCCCTGGGGTGAGGTATGCTTGATGTATATATTTTAGGTGGATCAGTTTGTGCCTGGTGTTTAGGGATATCTTCTGGGTTTGCGCCAGAATGTATTCCTAATCTTTGTCCTGGAATGTGGTCTGGAGGGTTTTTTCCCACCTCACTTTAGGTGTTACCGGGCTTGGAGCTGTGTCTGCCAGTAAGGATCTGTAAAGCATCGAGACTAGCTTGCCCTCACCCTGCGACTGGATAACCCTGTGGAGCAATTGCCATGTCTCGGGCTGTCGCGGGAACGAGGGTAGTATAGTATGTAGGGTGCCTCTGAGGCGGAAATAGATAAACAAGTCTAGGGCAGTTGAGGCTCCGCGGGATCTGGCCTGTTCGGGTGTGAGGAAGTGTCCATCGACAAAGAGGTCACCTATGGTTTTAAGTTTCAGCTTGACAACCCAGATTAGGAAGACTTTTTCTGTGGTTAATGGGACTCCGGGAATGAATTTTACCGGGGGTAAAGGGGAGAATCTGGTCTGGATCCCACACTTCAACGCTATTTTCTTTGATATTGCTATGGTAGAAAGGACCGTATTTAGGGTTTTATGTGGGGTGTGGGTCAGGCCGAGGATGGTTGCTCTGAGCAGGTTGGAGGAAGCCAAGGTGCGTTCTAGTTGGACATGATGGTGAATGAATTGCGTAGCGTACCAGTGCCCGAGGAATTGGGCTTGTGATGCCCAATAGTAGCATTCTAAGTCGGGGAGAGCCATTCCACCTTTTTTAACAGGTTGTATTAGTGATTGGTAAACTATTCTGGCTGGCTTGCCCGCCCAAAGAAGTTCCAGGATTATGCTTTTTAAATGGTGGAGCTGTTTTTGGGGCACTAGCAGGGGGAGATTTCCGAACAGGTAGAGGAGTTTGGGGAGTATCACCATTTTTACTAATGACACTCGGCCCCATAGGGTGAGCGGAAGTGATTTCCATCTGTCGACTTTCCCTTGTAATGCTTGGATTACTTTACCGTAGTTGTCTTGGAACATTGTTTGGTGGTCTCTGGCCTATTGAATGCCTAGGTAGCGTACATTTGTGTGTTCCCATTTAAAACCATAATCGTCTTGGAAGCTATGGGTCTCGGGGTGAGTGGGAATATGACTGACTTACTATGGTTAATTTTTAAGCCGGAGAAGTTGCTGAGTCTTATTATGTCGCGGATGACTGGGTTTAGGTTTGTTATCGGGTCGCATATATACAGGGCAATATCATCCGCGTATAGGGAGATTATTAATTTATGGGGACCGAAGGATAGGCCTCTTTGTATGTGTTTAGGTCGAAGGTCTGAGGCGAGGGGCTCCATCACCCATGCAAAGAGCAAGGTGGACAACGGGCATCCCTGCCTCGTTCCTCTTTGAAGGTTGATCGCCGTTGATCTGGTTTTCCCTAGAATGATGTGGGATCGGGGCTGGTTATATAGTAGGGCTGTCAGTTGGAGGAATCTCTTACCAAGGCCCATTCTCTGAAGGATTTCAAAAAGAAAAGGCCACGCGATAGAATCAAAGGCCTTTTCAGCATCGAGGATGACTGCCACTGCCTGGTGTGCAGGGTCCGACGCCTCTAAAACTCCGAACATGCATCTAATGCCGAACGTGGTATTGCGGCCTGCTATAAATCTGGCTTGGTCTGCCAGGACCATCGCGGGCATCAGAGGAATGAGTCTGGAGGCCAGAATCTTGGCCAGTATCTTGTTATCTAAATTGATCAGTGATATTGGCTTGTATGATCCACATTCCTCTGGGGGTTTGTCGGTTTTGTGGAGTAGTATCATGTTCGCCTCGCGGAGGGTCGGGGGGAGTGATCCGGTTTCTAGTGCCTCCTCATAGACTTGTAATAATAATGGGGCAAGGATGGGCACAAATGTTTTATAGAACTCACCAATCAGCCCGTCCGGGCCTGGGACTTTGGTGCCTGGTAGGTCTTTGATGGCCTGGAGGATTTCTTCAGTAGTGATAGGTGCGTTTAGGGGTTCCCTTAACATGGTGTCTATCCAGTATAATTCTATGTCTGCTAGATATTGGGACAGTTCCCTTTGGGTGGCGTGAAAGTTAGTTGTGTATAGGGTTTGATAAAAGATGCAAAAAGTTTCTGCTATTTCCTTGTCATTGTACACCAGGGTTCCTTGGAGGTTTCGGATTTGCTCAATTTGTGTGGGTTTTCGGTCTGCTGCTATCAGTCTCGCAAGAAGGGTGCCCGGTCTCTGCCCCTCTCCATACTGGCAGACGTGGTGGCCATGGGAGAGGAATTTCAGTTCTCGATCTGCGGCTGCTCTGAACTTATCAAGCTCTATCTTCAGTGACGCCAGTACCTGAGGGTCATGTTTGGTCGATTGTAGTTGTTCAAGCTCCTTCAGGCGAGTCTCGCTCTGTGACAGTTCTCATCTAATGAGTTTCAGAATTCCTTGCTCTTTGGATGAACAAACTCCTCTGATGTAGCATTTTAAGGCTCCCACAGGGTCCCAGCAGACGCCACCGATCCTTGATTGATTTTGAGGAATGTTGTGATTTCTGTGCGGAGTTCGGCGGCGAACACCTGATCCTGCAGTGACCCAGGTTTGAGTCTCAAGTGTCTCCCTCCCTCCGATGGGTCTGGCGGGGTGTATTCCACTTTTATTGCTGAGTGATCGGACATGGTTCTGGGCAGTATTTGGCTATTCGACCATTGAGTTTGGCTGTGTGCGGATACAAGGATGTAATCCAGGCAGGAGCTGGTTTGGTGGACCCATGAGTGGAACGAGTAGTCCCGGGACTCGCCGTGTTGGCGTCTCCAGATGTCCACTAGGTCGTATGCTCTACAGATCCTTCTGTGGGTCCAGAGTGGTGTTCATGTCACCTTACCATATGATAGTTGCTGATCTTGTTTCTCCCAGGTGCGTCATGACCCAATCAAAGTTGTTGCAGCCGTCTGTGTTCGGAACTGTAGGAATTTATTATTATGAGTTCAGAGTTATCGAGAATTCCGTGTAGTAGAAGTGACCTTCCGTCCTCATCACTTTTGGTTGCATGTAATTTGAATGTCAGAGTTCTATTTATTAGGATTGCCACTCCTCTGGCGTATGTGGAAAAAGACGTGAAGTATCTGTGGCACCCCCAATCTTGGGCCCACCGGTTCTCCGTTCTTGGGAGGAGGTGGGTTTCCTGGACCAAGGCAATGTCCACCTTGTGTCTTCGGAGGTATTGTGTCATTCTCCTGGTTTTAATCGGATTATTGCCACCTTTGATGTTCCACGTAGCTAGCTTGAATGTTTTGAGTAATTGAATGTTGACGTACATTTTGGCCACGGTGGGGTACCACCTTGTCGTGGGGTGTTCCACATGTGTTGATTCTGAGTTTCCGCATCTTTAGATGTCAGCGGACTATGGTACAGCTGTTGGGCGTTTCTGGGCCTTTCCGGGCGGCGGCAGGGGGAGCACGGGCCCCTGACAAGCACAATTCCATAATAACAAACCATTTCCCTCCCAATCATGGGCAAACCCCAACTTGCCCATCAGCTTTCCCCTCCCAAGATCCCGAAACATAACTAAGCTGCGCTTGGGGCGCCAGGGAGCTTCCAAGGACCAGCGCACCTTAAAGTTTAACATGGAAGTCTGGATCTGGGGGATCGTTGTTATGCATCTCAGGGCAGCCTATTGACGAATGCAGATGAATCTTAGGGTGGGTCCCCATTGGCTCGTTCTCTTCTTCGGGGTCTAGCATTGTCTATGTTTTGTCTGCACCCCAGCTTATCGAGAAACAAATTCGCCTCCTCGGGCGTATTGAAAAATTGTGTCTTGCCGTCGTGTTGGATACGTAGCTTGGCTGGGTAGAGCATGGAATACATGGCTGGGTAGAGTATGGAATACATCAACTTGTTGTCTTGCAGTCGATGTTTCACGCCAGTGAATGTTCTGCGCAAGGCCTGGACGGAAGGGGAGAAGTCGGGAAAAAATTGGATGTTATCTCCATCGTATTGCAGGTTCCCTTTCTCTCTTGCAAGCCGGAGGATTGTATCTCGGTCTCTGAAGTTAAGCAGCTTTGCGATTATTGGGCGGGGGGCTACTCCAGGAATGGGGCGGGTAGTTGGGACCCTGTGAGCCCGCTCCACCACGAACATGTCGGACAATGCAGGGTGTCCAAATATCTTCTTGCATGGTTTTTTGATGAAGTCCTCCATTTTTCCTGTGGTTTGTCGTTCCCTTACCCCGAGGATCCTGATGTTGTTCTGGCGTGAACGCCCTTCTAGGTCCTCGTTCTTGGCCATAACAGCTTTCATTTTTGTTTCTAGCGTTTTCACTCTGGCGGTCATAGAGGTCACGTTATCCTCCACGTCAGAAATTCGTTGGTCAGCCGTGTCCAGCCTGTCCCTGTGTTTGTCTAAACGGTGTTGAAGTTGGTCAACTTTGGTGGACAGGGAGTCTAGCTTGCTATCTATGTTGCCAATTAAATTGAGGAGGATTTCTCTGATGTCTGTATCTGGAATGGGCTTGACTTCTCGGGGTGTGTCCCCCTCCAAGTTTTCTTGTCCCACATTTGTTTTGGGGGTTTTCACTATGGCTCCAACCTCAAATGTCAGCTTCCGCTGAGCTTTGTCTGCTTTGCCCATCGTGATGGTTTATTGTGTTTGTGTTACTAGATTGGGGGCCTTCGCCTGTGGTCTCAAAGTTTGTCTCGTGTGGCTGTATTTCAGATGTTTCTTGAGCTGCAGTGTAGCCTACCTTTCCCGTCCTGCCTTTGTCCGTGTTATTGGGTACCCCGGGAGGGGTTTCCTCTCGACCTGGAGGGTTGGATTAGGTGCCCAGCTCCGGGCCCGATGTGAGCGTGTAGGATTGACGGACGCTTGAACCGTTGGGGTGTGGGAGAGAGGGGGGCGGCGAGGAGCCGGCCGGTTCGTGTCGCGGGGGTCCTTTGAGCGCTGTGTGATCGCCGGGGGTGGGCCCGCAGTCCGGCCTGCCTCAGGCCTGCTGTTGTGCCGAGGTGTCTACGTGGGTTTCAACTCCCGGCGCTTGGTGGCAGCTACCGGGTCCACGCGGCTTTGTGCTGTATGGCCGCCGAGGAGGCGGTGGGGGGAGGCAGGGTAGGCCTGCCACTTGGTTTGGGGAGTTGTCTATCTTCCCCCGTTCCCCGGACCCGCCAGTCCCCAGCCAGCGCCCCCGGCACAGCCCACCTCCGTGCCCGGCCTTGAATCCGCCTCACCTTCGGGGGGTTGGATGGCCCCCAGGCCAAATGTGGCGAGGGGGCTGGTGCTCCTCCTCCTTGTCTCGTTGCCTGTCGCCAGCGGTGCCGCTTGGATGGAACACTCCCGCCGGACACCGCGCCTTTCGGGGGCCGCTGGATCTGCTCACCCAATGTGGCACGCCCAGGCAGCCTCTTGTTGACTTATCTTCTTGCCGGGAAGGTTGTTGATCCCCGGCAGCTCTCACGTGTGTGTCTGCCCAGGTCACACGTAGTGATGGATCACTCTCCCGCGGCGCCTCGCTCAGATGTCGCCATGGGCCGCAGCCGATCAGGGCCTCCTCGTACTGCGCCTCGGGTTGGATAGGAGGCCACCGTCGTTCTCCACATCTTCCGAGGGGGGTGAGGAGGTGGCGGTCGGTGCGCTATACTTTGAGGCAGCTGCCCCTCCACTGAGGGGGTTGGATGGCCCCCAGATCCGCGTTATTGGGAAGGATTAATTAGGTGCGCTGACGGCGCTCACACCAGTGCGGCCATCTTGGTTGCGCTCTAGCGCCCTCTATACTCTCGTGTTAGTTAATAAGAAGGCTTCCAGAACTTCAAGGATATTACCGTGCTCTATAGTAGATGTGGGATCGTACAAAGTCATTATTATTGTCTCATGCCTGGTTTGGCCTCAGTAGTGTTTACCAGTAGATGGTATGTTACCTGCTAAAATAGTTAATATCTACTTCAATTAGTTGTAGATAATGTTTGACTCCCATTGCCAGTCCCCCTTAACCCATCCTCTGGTCCCCTGTGTGGCCTCTTTGGTAATGGACTTCCACCCATCTACAACAAGCAGGGTGACTAACCAGGTTTCTTGTAACGCAACAATGCTAGAGCCCTCACTGGTTTCCAAGAGACCCCCATCTGCAAGAAGACGTTTAAATCCCCTGGTGTTCCATGATAGAAAGAAAGGCGCTTGATTAGGGGTGAAAAGTCAGTTTTTGCTGAAGAATGTTTTTGAAATCCTAATTTTTTTACCATGACCCTGGCATTAGAAATATGTCAATATAACACCAATGCTCTCCACATAAATGTTGTGTAAAACATGGCATATGTAATGTACTATTTAAGGTTAACCAAAGATTATGTTTGAAATATTCTTCAAATCATATTCCACTTCTATTATGTTTTTGTTTTTTACATAGTGCCATATCACAATTTAACCCGGTACAGAACACAACCAAGCCAAATACCCATTTCCACATGCACAGACAATTTGAAGCCACATACCTTTTATAAAATGACCAACCGACCTAATACACAGTGCGTGCAAAGGTTTGGACATATAGGCACCACTGGTCCTGTGCCAGGCAATAAAGTCTTTAAGGTTGGTTATTTCAAAAATATGTGGGGAACTGCTGGGTGCCCACAGGATGTGTGGCAATGCCCTATGCCATACAGTGATTTTGTAGCTCATTCGGGGTATTCCCATATGCACAGGAGTAGGTTCCCTTCTAGTGCTATTGTAGGCTTATCCCATATACTTACCATTGAAGGCACTCCATAGATACTTTCTAGCAAACATCTCAGTTTATTGTTTGCAAAGGCACTTGTTTCGACCTGAAAGGTCTTTCTCAAGGATATGGCAATCATTAATTAGAAAGTGAAGGTTGGAAAATAATACGTCAGATTCAACATGCATTTTATGTGTGCATCACATGACGATACAATGTTCCCCGATTGTAATCCAAAGAAAATTGAGAAAATGTGTGTACATTAAGATCACATTGGATTTCAAAAGTAAAAGTCAACATATCAATTTGTTGGAATCCATACAAAGTAGAAAGACTATCCCGGGAAAACAAAGAGGGGGAAAAAAGAGAGAACAGCACAACACTCGTCATTAAATCCTGTAGAGTCACACACGTCCTCATGTGTATATATTGACACGAGTGGTGTCTTACCTGTTGAAACTATTCTTGTAAACTCATCTTCAGTTTTTTAAATGTTATTAGTGATATTAATGTAGCTGTCTTGAGTTTCTTCCACTGTTAGGGACCTGTAGCATTCGATGAACTGTACAGGGCTGATACGGATACTGTGTTGGTTAGTATTTCCAACTGTAATTGGGAATACTTATATATATGGTCCATTGTACATAGTATAGTATCTGCATACGTTGCTGCATTTTGGCTTTTTTAAGCATAAGCTCATTAATCATTCTGGATGGATCTGCAAATGCATTACAAAAACGTATGTTTTTGGAATTCATTTCTCTTGCCTGTGCATTGACCCATTAATCATAATGTGCAGGTCTAGGTTAAATGCTATATCCACATGCTTACCTATATAGTTGAACCTATGTTTTGCAGTGTCTGCAGCGTTGCTGCATGTTCTCTTGTTTATACATGAACGTATTAATCATTCCTGATGGGTCTCCAAATGAGTTCAAGAACCGTATGTATTGGGGACGATTTATCTTACTGGTTCAAAGGTGAATTAGTCATAAATCATGTGGCCAAACTAGAGGTATACCAATTATGGTTCAGAGCTCTTGGGGAGAATGGTATTGATGCTAATGGGGTACACTCTGAAATATAATTAAGTTATGACAGACGATTCTTAGCCTGATCAGCACTATGGTATAGATTAATGTGGCCAACATACTTCAGAGTCTATATGTGTGCCATCACTAAGGTTCACACCAAACCTCATAAGGAGCCAAGTATCCTTAAGAGGAAAGCAGACTCGAGGAACTGCTGATGACGTGCTTGGAAGGTTTGGCACCCTGACCCTGCTGTTGTCCCGTCGAACCCCTGTTTCTTCGTCAAACTAAGAAGGTCTGCCAGGGCGCTTCACCCCTTTGGAGTAGTGGGAACAACTACTCTCGGCTTCACCTACTTACCCTCGCAAAGAGCCTCTTCGGAAGTGTTCATGGGCCATTAAGTGAACTGACCAGCTTGATTACAGGGTATCGCACAGGAACGCCACCTTCCTGAGTTGAGACTTGAGACTTGGGGAATCACTAGCTTGTAGTCCTGGGCCCTCTCCCGCCAAATCGTTGTCCTAGTTCCTCTGGGTTGCGATTTACGAGAGTGCACCACGCCGTCGAGCATTTGCAGTCCATGCGTCGCCGTACTGTCTGAACAAATCTTCTTCCTCCTTCAAGGGCTGAGAAAAGGCAAACGTCCCGTCATGGACAATCGTCCTGTACCGCAGCCGCTGAGAGTCGGAGCATCCTGAAACTACAAGATTAACACCAACAGGCGAAGTGGGCTAGACTGCCAAAGTTTGGTCCAGACTCTGTCGAGGGAATGAGTAATTTCCTAACTTAATAGTGGTCTCTGGCACATCCATTCACTTTTACTCACAAGTGTCCCTCAAAAGATACTCACCTTTGCTGGGATAGCCAGCTATTACAAAACTCCGAAAGTCACTCTATTCACAATGGTAGACCCTCTTCTTAGAATAGGAACTTATTCTTAATCACCTCAAGCCCCTTCTTGATCAGCTATAGCCCCCTGAAGCGAACCCTCTTTTTTGTATACGTACGCATGCGCGTTGTTTGAGCGCTATGCTCCCCTTTTCGTAGGTGTCATGATGCCTATCCCCGGGCATCCGGATCAAGCCCATCAGCCCCGGGAGCAGGCATCCAGACATTTACAAAAACCCCAGCAGCCCTAGCTAAGGGCTGTCTGGGTTCAGTCCTGGTGCCGTTGGCACGAGGCTCATAATAAAAATCACTCCTGGCGCCATAGGCGCCAGGCTCATAGACATTACTTACATCATGCAGACAATGCTGCAAATAAATCCAAGCCAACGTGAGGCCTGGATGGGACTATTTTACTACAGGGACTATTTTTTACTTGGGTGTGGTCCTGGGGAACTTCTTTCCTGGGACTACTTTGGTGGCTATTTAAACCACGCCCGAACAGCAGCACATGCTTCGTGTAATTCTGCATCCAGCAGCGTGACTCTCACCGTGCCTGCAGCCAGCATCCAGTCTTCTGCCACGCCCACGTGCCTGCAGCCAGCATCCAGTCTTCTGCCACGCCCGCCTCGAATCCGGAGCTCCTAGAATAAAGAGGAAGAAAAGGACAAGGTTAGAAAACGAACCCAGGGGCACAAGAATAACAAGGTGAGCCAAGGGAATCAACAAATGCCTCTTACCACCATAGACTTACCTGATTTACCACCGGCGGTATTATTCTCCATATCTTCATATGCCGCATTTGTAAAGAGGGAGAAAAACAACACGTTAACGCATGCAATAGTTACCGGACAGCGTTGGGTAACACAGACTCTTACCTGAACGCCAGCAGCAGCTATGAGACCTTCTTCTCACGAACTCAGTTGCAACTTAAGGAAGGAAGGGGACAATAGTGAACATCGGGCACATTGAACTCTTTGAACTTGATACTTACCAATCCCGCCTGGGACTTCAGAATCAATGCATACTGGAACTCTCTGAACGCCTTCAAACCAGCAAAGTAACTGGTATCTACGCGCCCCTGCAAGACACGCAGGATGGAGAGCTCATCTTTTACAAACATAAGGTGAGGTTTCTAAGGGGATATCGGAGGTGATTAGTGGGGGAGAGCGAGAACAGTTGGGAGGCCATCACTAAAACCCACAGGTGGCTAATCCCTGTCTCCACTTGCAGGAAAATACTTCTTCGGGTCCAGCAGACAAGACTAGGCGGGCCAGTCCAGACAGTCATCTCTGCACTACGCATCACGTTGACGGAGACCGCAGCTGTCCGGGTCCGATCGACACCCCTGTGGGGTCCAGGTGAGCGTAACAGTAGGGCTGGACTACATAAGTTAGGTATTGATGATGAAGGACTGCCTAAACTGATATCTGTGTTGATTTAACATCTTTTATGTTACAGGTGTGCTTATTTTCTCCCCCATCATCAGCCTTAGACTAATCACATTATTGTATATATGTTAGATAGTGTATGATTGGGTTGGTATTGTTTCTTCATAACTGTGGTTTAATTGTGATTTGATTATAAGGTCTATAATAAATGTATTTTTGGTACATCTGTCTAAGAATATGTGAAGTTTACTGTGTGTGCTCATTGTGTGCTACCGATCACTCTCACCCCTACAGAGACTTAGGGGGTCATTGCGAGGTGGGTGGTAAGGGATTACCTGAAATATAATTGCCGGTAATCCCTTTCCACCCTATTCTGAGGTCCCTTAGCGGGTCCCTCCAGCAACACCTGGTCTGACCAGGCATTATGGACGGGACCCGTTAAGGGACTTCAGAGCTAATAACGGTACCGCAAAGTGCGCTACCGTTATTAGCTACTTCCCCTATGGGGGCTCAAATGGGAATGGGGAATGGTCTTTTCAATGGGGACTTACCGGTCCCTCCAATCGGAATGGAACCAACCCGGAGGCGGAACCGGTATGGGTGGCAGCCATGGAGCTAATTGCTCCATGGCTACCACCGTACTCGGAATGAGGCCCATTGTCTTGACCGCCTGCTAAGCTACTGTCAATTGGTCTGTTTTGTCCAGAAGGTTCCGCTACTCTGCTAAACTAGTGTGGCCTCCTAAACATCTACCCACCAGGTTAGAATTTAAAAATCCATCTTAACAGCTGTTAAATATAGTGGGCCTCATTACAAATCGCCTGGTATGGAAACAACGCTGGCGGTAAACCCGCCGCCACCGTTGTTTTCATGCCGGGCGATCACAACTCCTGCAGGCGGGAGGTGATGTTTCCACCAGGTCTGACCTGGCGGGTTTAACACCGCCCGCCTGCAGGCGGACGAGGAAACACCGGCAGCATTACGAGATGCTGCCGGTGTTTCCATGATCCCCATTCCCATTGAGTCCTATAGGACTCAATGGGAATGGGGATTAACACCATTCCGCCTCTGTGATTCCCGGAAAACCGGGGTTGTAATGCCCCGGTAATTCCGGGAATCACGGAGGCGGAATGGTAATACGAGTCTGGCGGTAACCAGGCGGTTTTACCACCTCGGTTACCGCCGGACTCGTAATGAGGCCCAGTGTTTGATTATTTTGCCCTGCACCTATTGGCTAGTCAGATGAACAATGTGTATGCTGAATGCCTTTCCCATTTGGTAGTATTTGCAAATAGATAGTCCAGACCCACCAATGAAAACCTTTGTATTGCTAGTGGGATGCCTGAGCGGGGATCAACTTCAACAACGGGGGTGCATATGCTTAAGGAAGGCAAGTAGAGAGGGGACTATTTGATCAACAGAAGTCAGGGTTGGGAGAAGTGAAGAGAAGCTAGAAGGTGAGGTTACAAAGGAGAAGCATCTGTCATGATCATTTTTACTGTTTCACACCACCTGATTTCCTGCAGACTTACAACCCAGGGTCGTGGGGCATGGCTATAGCACCATGCAAGACAGCAACCTTACAAAGGAATTCTTGCAAACCCATAATGTTTTTATTTAAGGAGCCCCATTTCATTTAATGTTTTCATGTTGGAATATTTAGGAGCATGTTAACATAATTAGGATGCAGTGATGCGGAGGGGTTTAGGGCTGACTCCCTAGGGGCTCAAGGAAGAATATGGAAGAGGGAGTTATTGATTGTGGCCGTATGGAGGATTGGACTACTGAGCAGCTTGAATGGCAGAGAACTGCTGGAGACCACATTGCAGGTGAATGGTGTGTGTGGCAACTTAAGCCTCTGAGAGAAACAGAGGTATGCATGTGGGGTTATTTAGAGATTGCCAACTAAGGTTCGAAGGAGTCAAGGTGCTGAGAAAATGGCGTGTGCCGGGAAACCACATAGGAAGAGAAACCATTAAAACCAGTATGTTTTCAGCCCCCTACGGAACTGGGCATGGTCGGTCGCTCCACACTATGTTGCAGGTAGAGCGTTCCAGAGAGATAGAGCCATAAATGAGAAAGATCAACCGCCTAGACATGCTCTCTGGTAGTCGGATGTTTTTAACAAATTCTGAGAAGCCGATCGAAGGGGCCTACGAGGCTGCTATTTGGACACCTTTTCCTGTAGATAGTTTGCCCCTGAATTATGCATTGCAAGATGAGTCATACACAGCGCTTTAAATTTGATACAGGAGTTCACTGGATGCCAGTGAAGCTGATGTAGCATAGCCTGTGTTGGAGAAAGTAATGGAGCATTAAGTGCCAGTCATGCTGCCGAATTTTGCAGAACTTGCAGCCGCTGGTTCTGAGACGCAGTTTTTCCCAAATATATGCCGTTAGTGGTCAAGTGACATGACTACCTGAGTTATGCAATCAGGAGGAAGAAAAGTAAGACCCTTGACCTCTGATGACATCACAGGAAGTGATGTCATTTGACCCCACCCCTAAGTGATATCACGGGAAGCGATGGAACGCAACCTTTCATCCCTTGACAAAACAGGGCGTGGCCTCAGATAGCATTGTTCGAAAGTACACTACGATAAAAATGGTTGCGATATTACTATAATGTTATAAACATTTCATACAAAAAGGGATCCCATATATATCGTTAATATCAGTGTGTATTGGCCCATATTATCAAATGATTGTGAATGCAAGCAGACATCCATGGTCAAATGATAATGATGTCTTATTATGTACCACTTACGCTTAAGCGCTTTATATTGAACAAATGCACATCAAATATCAGCCAACCTTTGTTGGTACTCATTTATCGACCTCAGAAGAATGAAAGGCTGAGTTGAGGTGTTTAAGAACAGACTAAGTCAGTAAGTCTAGCAATCATTGTATAGAATTACAAAAAGACAAATGATTTGTAATTCCTATTCTTTCTTTTTTATGGTCACTGCTGAAAGTTATTAGACTTGTGGAACCCCGTTTTCTTTTAAGAGGTCTGAACAAGAAAATTAGCCACTCCAGAAGCAAAGAGCCGCATGGCGCTGGCCACAGTAGCTTGCATTTAAAAAAGAACAAAAAAAATCTTTTTCTTTTTTCCAGGGGTAGCAAGGGAAACCACAGGGGTAGCAATGGAGGCCTCAGGGGTTGCAGTTGTGACCCCTGGGAACCTCTAAATGACGTCCCTAGCTGGTATTTCATACTGCAAAAGCTTCCCCGCCAGGCTTTTTACTGAGCTGCTCGGGGTAGGTCAAGGACCTAAAGAATCAGGCCAAAACTCTGACCTCCAGTTGGAATCGGGAGAGAGGGAGCCAATCAATGGGACCTCATTTTTCTCCCGTTCAATTTTAGCCAGTTTTCTGCCATCCAGTCCCCTATTGCTGAAAGACAAGTTTTCCGCTTGCCTGGTGGCTTCCCTACTGGTGAATCAAGGCGGAACACCAATTGCGTGTCACCGGCATAAGTATAGAAATGCACCCCATGGTGAGCAAGACGGTCTGACAGCGGACAAAGATATAAAGTAAAAAGAAGAGGTGAAAGGGAGGGCCTTTGCAGGACCCCATAAGAGAGAGTAGTCAGGGCAGAACCGTAGGGCTGCAAGGACACTGATTGCACATGGTCTGACAGAAAGGAGGAGAACCAGGCAAGAGGGATTCTAGAATAGCCAGCCTCCTCCAGTCGTTGCAGGAGAATCGCAAGGTCAACCGTGTCAAGGGCCACAGAGAGGTCTAGGAGAATCAGTACCCTGACCTCTCTGTGGTCCAGAAGCTATACAAAGCCATCCGACAGAGAGACCATGACCGACTCAGTTCCCATCTGGGGTCTAAAGCTACACTGAAAAGAATGCAGAGGTTTATTCCCTCCAAGAAGCGTGAGACCTGAGGTGTAATAATCGCCTCCATAAGCTTCATAAGAAGTGGCAGAAGTGATAAGGGGCAGTAGTTGGCTGGTAAAGATGGGTCTAACTGAGGCGTCTTTATAAGTGGAATACGGCATGTTTCAGCAAGAAAGGAATAATGCCAGAGGAGAAACAATGATGAAGATCAGCCGGAAAGAGCAGTGTAATTGTCTAAGGCAATTCCTTGAGGATGTGGAGAGGAATAGGATCCATGGGGGAAGCTCACTTCAGTTTATTAAATGTGGACACAACCCTACAATCAGTAATTGGTTCATATTGTAAGGGTTTCACTGGGTTATTCCAAATGGACAAACAGCCCTGGGTGTAGCCTTAGGGCAGTTCTGAAGATCAATGGTAATAGAGGGCCTGATTTTTTCGATTTTTTTCTAAGAAAAAGTTGCTAATAGCATTGCAATTAATCTTAGACCCCATAGTAAAGTTTCCTGATGGGGGTGGTGCAGATTGTTCTCTTGCCACCTTCAAAATCTCTCATGAGGAGCAAGATGCCAAAATAATGCTGTTTGCATAGAAGTGGGATTTAGCTTATTTGACCACTCAATGGTAAAGCTCCACTGCCTGCTTGTATGCTAATTTAGCTTCAGGATCGTATTCTTTGTGCCAGCAGGATTTTGCCCGGTGGCATGCCCGCTTGTAGTCTAGAAGATTGGAATTAAACCAGGGGGCCAATGACTTTGAGTGACATAGTCGAGTGTCCAGTGGCACCAAAGCTACCTCAGTCATAGCATTAATCAGGGCTGTGGCAGGATCCTGGCCTTTGATTACAGTAAGCTGGGCTGTAAAAGTCAGAAGTCTGTCTGCCACTGCAGAAGGGTGAACCCTCACCCAAAAATGCTTTGTGATTGGCAGTTTATGAAGGGACTGGGGGCATTTGAAAAGAAACCACCAAGGACAATGGAAAGTGATACAACCAGACCACTGGAAGAAGACTGAATGTAGAAAGCAGGTCTTCCACTGCAAAAATGAGATCCAATATATTATAGTGTCGGCTGAAGAAGTAATAAGGGTTCTTGCGTGAATATCCGAAGGATCAATAGGATGCATGTTGAAATGGCACATAACAATAAAGTTTGGATGTAATAAAGTGAGGTCCACAACAATTGCACAAATGGTCTGATAAACCTATGCAACTGTTTAGACGGGGAGTGGTAGTACAGCAGAATGGGCACTGCATCAATTGTAATTCATAAGGGAGATTATGATTGCATTTAATAGGGTTCTATGTGATATTTCTGCTTTTTGTGAGCCACGTAACAAAAAGACCGAACCCCCCACTTGAACCTGCCGCAGTTTCTGTGACAAATCAACTTCTGGGGCACCAGTGGTGCAGGGATGAATATCGGTTTCTAAACCATCAATCAGTCTCACAACTCTAGTACACCAGAAGGGATCCAAACAGATTGGAACTCAACTAAATTATAAACCTCCTTTTCCAATTTTTGGTAACGTGGACGAAACGTCAGGCTTATCTCCGCAAGGTCATGGATCGGTGGTTAGTTGCAACACAGTGAAAATGCAATTATTACCCAGTGATAAAATGGACTGTCCAGTCAAGGTTGTATACAAATGTCTACTTTATTATTATTACAACAGACAGTTCTAGCACTTTACAAAATACAGACCACCCTCTAAAGTAACACAGGGAACAGACGGTTTCATGAAGGAAAGGGGTGCACTCTGTATACTGACAGGAGGGTAGTCGGTAAAGCAATATTTCCTAAGTGTTCAAGGTTATTTGGTTTCAGCACCAAGGGAGCAAGGGGTTGTAAATGTCACTCGGGGCCTTCAGAGAAGGATCTGGGAGACAGAACCACAATGTACCTGGTGCCTGAGATGATCATGATGCTCGACATCATTAAGTCGGTTCTAGGACGCTTTGCAGCTCCTGCAACAGAGTTCAAGATGGGAGACAGCTGCGGGTATGAGGCGGCAGGCAGTTCATCAAGTGAGGCTGGTCGGACGGCTGCAGGTTGGCCTACACAGCAGCTCAGGGTCAAGAATCATTGTCTCTGTGCTGGTTGGTGGAACTGGAACTCTGGTCGAGGTGTCTCGGGTGGCTTTAGTGACTGCAGCATGATGACAGCCAGTGGTGCAGCCGATTGTGGTTCGAGGGCTCGATTGCCTCAAAAATGTCCTTAAAAGATGGATGCTGGTGGATGTTTGTTGTGGCACTCCTCCTAGCTTCTTCGCAGGGCTTGTGACATCCTTTAAGGCGGATGGCCCAAAGCTGAGGAGTGTGTTTGCAACAACCTTGTACTTTGTTCAGAGACTCTCTGGCACTTCCCACCTAGGAAGCTTGCTGGCAGAACCTAGCAGTGCACGCTGTGTGCTGGCTGTATACCAGTTCTGGAGCTGCTGTATGGGTCCTCTGAGTCCGATATCTCCCTCTGTTCCCTGGGAGATGTTTATGAGAGGGATTTTGCTTCCCACTTGGAAATTCTGGCCTTCCTTTACTGACGGAAGATGTAAGGCAGACTGTACATTCAGCCAGGTTCCAAATGACTGCTTCTTACTCCTTCCGAAGTGGTTGGATGATCTGCTAAGTGAGGAACTCAGCCCTCTTTTAAAGTCAAATGGGCCCCACTGATTGGTGCAGGCTAAGCCTACCTTAATGAACCAATCCGGGGTCCCCACCAACAATCTTCTGTTATGCGTGAGGTCAGGATCAGAGTGCTTTGCAATAGGAAAGGTAAGAGTTCACAACATGTATTCCTAAATCCCACCCATCTTCCTGTCTGTTGTAGATCAAAGTGTCTCACTGGTTAACTGAGCCCTCTGTGGCTCTTGATCAAAGCACAGGTCTCCCTTGAAGTTTGTGGTGAGAACAGACTTCTGTCTTCCTCAAATCACTTACTTTGTCCCTCTGAAATGGGTCTGCTCTGCAAGGGTTGCCTACGGTAACCTATCCTTCATACAAAGGGGTGGGAGCTAGCTTCAAGGTGACACATTGCATATCAAAGAGGTGTTAGTGTTCCTGCCCATTGTTTAGGTTCTCTGACCAGGGTATTCGCAGGCCTGTTTCTATTAACTTTCCTCAGTATGCATCACCAATGAACAGAACTTAGACAATGGCACGTGGCGGATCCATGGAGCCTTTAATATTGAATTAGGCTGGCCATGGGAGGAGGAAGGTGTTGCCCTTCTCTGGATGTTTTCGTGCACCCATGGCTGTCACCTGTCAAATAAATATGAGAGGGAGGACTGCACCTGTAGGTTGTGTCCTTCTTAGAACACTGGACTATGGGCCTCATTACGACCCTGGCGGATGGACCATGGTGCCAATAGCACCATGGTCCATGCCGGTAACTTTCCGACTCCGGCATGGCGGAATGGGGAATTACCACCCCATTCCGAGGTTGGCGGATTGGTAATTCCCCCTTCCGCCATGGCCCTTCCCCATTCCCATTTTTGCCCCATAGGGCATAATGGGAATGGGGAAGGCGCTAAGTACGGTGCTGCAAATTGCGGCACCGTACTTAGCACCAAGGTCCCTTTACCGCATGGTTTTTAACGCCTGCCAAAAGCAGGCGTTAAAATCACCATCCCGCAAAGGGATCTTGTAATCATGCGTTAAGGGTCGGCGCAGTTTACGGCGCCGTAAAACCTTTAACGCCTGACTCGTAATGAGGCCCTATATGTTTATTGTGTGACGAGAATTAGAAAATGTGTGACCTATACATTTTCGAAGTTTGATCTCACATAAAAAAAAGATATTTTCACTTAGGACCTTTTAATAGCCGTCCGATGGATAATGGCAAGTTCCCCATCACTAGTGGGAGGGGGCCTATCGCGGCGCAGCAGACTGAAGGTAGCCGGAAGGATTTGGACAATAGCAGGGTCTGAGGTGGCAATTGACCATGTTTCCATCAGACAAAGCAAATCGGGCGCCTGTTTCACTAATAAATTGGGGATATGATACCGGTGCTCCACGGCTGACATGGCATTAACCAGAAGGCCATTTTGTTCCAGCGGGGAAACCCGGGGCTTTGCCTGGGATTCAGCCGTTTGCTTAGAGCACTCAAAAAAATCCTCACCAGCACCTGAAACCCCAATATTTGTCTCGAGTTGGCCATTATTGAGAAAGCCTCATGGAAGGATATTTTTCTGGAGGAGCCAATTTTAATAAATTATAGCGAGAATATCCTTGTGTTACGGCCTGTGTATCATGCCTACATGGCTGCCATGATAAATTTCTGGATTGAACATTTTGACAAGAAATCCTACCCCATGGCCCATCCTCGGCCCGGACGGACACAGGCGGGCTTGTCTTTAGTGCGTGTCCCCTCCGCTGCCCTTCTCCCTTGCACATGTGCGCACCGAGTGAGAAATGGGCATAGCGCTGGAATTAAAAGAAAGGGACCAAGTAGTTCCCAAATTGATTGATTGATTGTTTATTTGTAGTGCACGGCCAAACCCTCAGGTAGCTGGGCACAAATGCTGTGCAGAAGTTAAAAAAACTATCAGAATGCATTTTTGTCACCCCCAAACAGTGCGTTTAAACTTGGTAAGAAGTTAGCCTCACATTAATAAAACAAACAGTGCCGCAGGGGCGTTGCTAGGGGGGGCTAAGGGGGCTATAGCCCCTGGTCTTTTGGTTGTAGCCCCGGATAGAATCTCAGGAGCTACAGCCAAAAGACTAGCTAGCCCCAGTCCCAACAGTTCCGACATTAGCTTAGCCCTGGGTCTTTTCCAGACCTAGCAACTCCCCTGAGTGCCGGCATTTAAATGGCAACTCTACTAAATGAGCAGCCTTACTGGGTCCCACAGGTGTAGGTTAGTGGCTGAGCAGGTGGGGTTTGCTGTGGGAAACTGAGTGCATGTTCCAGGTATGGAGTGGGAGGAGATGTGGCTGAGTGGGAGTGGGCAGATCTATACTTGATAGAAATATCACCATAACAGGTGACCTATGTGAAGATGCGGTTGATGGTCTGTGGCTGTTCATTTAGAAGCAGGCAGAATGAGTAGATCAAATTCTGAATGGGCCTGTATCCATAGGTAGGCAGAGGAAGCTGACTTTTTGTGGCTCTGTTTGCCAAGGGCTGTCCCTTGATGCGCCCTAGCAAGTAGGTTTTATCATGAAAAATGGATATCAGGTAATAATGTCCCTATATATATGGTCACCGTATATAATGTTGCTGGGAAAAGTTCGTAGTGACATTATGTAGGTGACCATATATATAGGGACAGGCGTTGCAGGGGGTGTCCCCTGCTCTCCTTGAAAGAAAAGGTGTTGGGCATGCGGGGGTGTAATCCCGCATGTTCCATGTAAGAATGTCTCCGCAAAAAATGGCAATTATTTGCAAATATTTTGCATGCCGACATTTTTGCGGGGACATTATCACATGGAACCGATAAATGTATAGGCTAAGCTGGTAGACACAACAAGATATTACGAAAAAGGATGTATTGATATTGTGCTTTCTCTCTAATCTCCCTATAAAACCTGCATGTTAACCAAGACATATGAATGCATTGAGGTGGTGTCATGCCCAGAACTCGGAGGTGTCTGCCAAGATACCTCCAGTTCTGTTGCCAAGATATTGGTCGTTAGATAGGGCAGCTCGCCCTCATTTGTTCTTATTGCTTTAGCAAATGTGGCCCAAATTGCACTGGCTTTCGATTACAGTGATGTGACATTGTTCAGGTGCTGTATCAAAGTGGACTTGTCGCACATGGTGAAGGAGTCCTTCTGCTCAGGGTGCAGCAGCTTAACCAATTTACACTTTTGTGAGGAACACATAAAGCCAGCACATTCATCTGTCCTGTATGAGCACCAGCTCATGATGGCTGATCATGGCCCTTCATTATCTGCTGCCAACCAACTTTATTGTTCAGGGCTTTTTGTGCATTTGAGTGGAGCGGTAGTGGCTACTTGGTTCTATTACTAACAACAAATTGGCTAACTGATTATGGCCGGACCACAGTGACGCTTGGCAAAGATATTGCAACTGCTCATGGTGCCTCACTGAGGCAGCCAATAATTGACTCTCCCACTCTTCTCCAAGCACCATAACAAAATGAAATTGAAACAGTGCTGAAATGGTCAGGCCACTGAAACCCTCTACATGATGACCACACATAGCAAGCTTCAGCAATTAGACAGCATGCAGGTAGCATAGGGAAATTGGTTGGAGGAGGTGGTGGCAGCCAGAATTAATAATGCAGTTAGGGTGATGTCCTTGGAGAAAAAGGTGAAGGTCATCCAGATACAGACAGAGTATTTGGAAAACCAAAACAGGCAGAATAATCTCCACCTGCATGGTCTGTCAAAGGGAGCCAAACCACAACCCTATGACGTTCTTACAAGGATGTTTTGCAAGCTACTAGGTATTGGGCTGTACATAAACCCAAAATACAATGTGCCCAAAAAGAAGCCTTTTTTTGTAGAAAGGTCATTAAATCTTCATATTCCAGGATATGGCAAAGGCAATGGTAAAGAGAAGGAACGCTGTATTGACTCTTCTCCCTGTGCTGAAGTAGCTGGACTCTTGCTACGGCTTGAAAAATCCATGTCCGCTTTAATTTACTTTCTGTACCCACTAAGAGCACAACCTCTGTGGTGTAAATGCATTAGGTATTCTTGCGGACATCGCCTCAGTCTCCTTTGTCCATCTTATGCTCTCCAATCAAGTACCCTCCAACTAATGCCGCAACTAACCCTTTTCTTTCCCATATTCATCACTTCAACCGCAGACTTTCTCCTCTCCTCTGCCAATGCACGTGATACCCTGTGTTGTGTTCCTTTCATAGACTTTTGAACAGTCCAATATCTTCAAATAATGACAGAAAACATTATGTGTGTCTCCATCTCCTTATTGCCATACTTCCACTGCATGGAATACATCAACTTGTTGTCTTGCAGTCGATGTTTCACGCCAGTGAATGTTCTGCGCAAGGCCTGGACGGAAGGGGAGAAGTCGGGAAAAAATTGGATGTTATCTCCATCGTATTGCAGGTTCCCTTTCCCTCTTGCAAGCCGGAGGATTGTATCTCGGTCTCTGAAGTTAAGCAACTTTGCGATTATTGGGCGGGGGGCTACTCCAGGAATGGGTCGGGTAGTTGGGACCCTGTGAGCCCGCTCCACCACGAACATGTCGGACAATGCAGGGTGTCCAAATATCTCCTTGCATAGTTTTTTGATGAAGTCCTCCATTTTTCCTGTGGTTTGTCGTTCCCTTACCCCGAGGATCCTGATGTTGTTCTGGCGTTAACGCCCTTCTAGGTCCTCGTTCTTGGCCATAACAGCTTTCATTTTTGTTTCTAGCGTTGTCACTCTGGCGGTCATAGAGGTCACGTTATCCTCCACATCAGAAATTCGTTGTTCAGCCGTGTCCAGCCTGTCCCTGTGTTTTTCTAAACGGTGTTGAAGTTGGTCAACTTTGGTGGACAGGGATTCTAGCTTGCTATCTATGTTGCCAATTAAATCGAGGAGGATTTCTCTGATGTCTGTATCTGGAATGGGCTTGACTTCTCGGGGTGTGTCCCCCTCCAAGTTTTCTTGTCCCACATTTGTTTTGGGGGTTTTCACTATGGCTCCAACCTCAAGTGTCAGCTTCCGCTGAGCTTTGTCTGCTTTGCCCATCGTGATGGTTTATTGTGTTTGTGTTACTAGATTGGGGGCCTTTGCCTGTGGTATCAAAGTTTGTCTCCTGTGGCTATATTTCAGATGTTTCTTGAGCTGCAGTTAGCCTACCTTTCCCGTCCTGCCTTTGTCCGTGTTATTGGGTACCCCGGGAGGGGTTTCCTCTCGACCTGGAGGGTTGGATTAGGTGCCCAGCTCCGGGCCCGATGTGAGCGTGTAGGATTGACGGGCGCTTGAACCGTTGGGGTGTGGGAGAGAGGGGGGGCGGCGAGGAGCCGGCCGGTTCGTGTCGCGGGGGTCCTTTGAGGGCTGTGTGATCGCCGGAGGCGGGCCCGCAGTCCGGCCTGCCTCAGGCCTGCCGTTGTGCCGAGGTGTCTACGTGGGTCTCAACTCCCGGCGCTTGGTGGCAGCTACCGGGTCCACGCGGCTTTGCGCTGTATGGCCGCCGAGGAGGCGGTGGGGGGAGGCAGGGTAGGCCTGCCACTTGGTTTGGGGAGTTGTCGGAGTTGGGGAGTTGTCGGAGTGCCCGGCCTTGAATCCGCCTCACCTTTGGGGGGTCGGATGGCCCCCAGGCCAAATGTGGCGAGGGGGCTGGTGCTCCTCCTCCTTGTCTCGTTGCCTGTCGCCAGCGGTGCCGCTTGGATGGAACACTCCCGCCGGACACCGCGCCTTTTGGGAGCCGCTGGATCTGCTCACCCAATGTGGCACGCCCAGGCAGCCTCTTGTTGACTTATCTTCTTGCCGGGAAGGTTGTTGATCCCCGGCCGCTCTGACGTGTGTGTCTGCCCAGGTCGCACGTAGTGATGGATCACTCTCCCGCGGCGCCTCGCTCAGATGCCGCCATGGGCCGCAGGCGATCAGGGCCTCCTCGTACCGCGCCTCAGGTTGGATAGGAGGCCACAGTCGTTCTCCACGTCTTCCGAGGGGGGTGAGGAGGTGGCGGTCGGTGCGCTATACTTTGAGGCAGCTGCCCCTCCACTGAGGGGGTTGGATGGCCCCCAGATCTGCGTTATTGGGAAGGATTAATTAGGTGCGCTGACGGCGCTCACACCAGTGCGGCCATCTTGGTTGCGCTCTAGCGCCCTCTTGATCTCGTGTTAGTTAATAAGAAGGCTTCCAGAACTTCAAGGATATTACCATGCTCTATAGTAGATGTGGGATCGTACAAAGTCATTATTATTGTCTCATGCCTGGTTTGGCCTCAGTAGTGTTTACCAGTAGATGGTATTTTACCTGCTAAAATAGTTAATATCTACTTCAATTAGTTGTAGATAATGTTTGACTCCCATTGCCAGTCCCCCTTAACCCATCCTCTGGTCCCCTGTGTGGCCTCTTTGGTAATGGACTTCCACCCATCTACAACAAGCAGGTTGACTAACCAGGTTTCTTGTAACGCAACAATGCTAGAGCCCTCACCGGTTTCCAAGAGACCCCCATCTGCAAGAAGATGTTTAAATCCCCTGGTGTTCCATGATAGAAAGAAAGGCGCTTGATTAGGGGTGAAAAGTCAGTTTTTGCTGAAGAATGTTTTTGAAATCCTAATTTTTTTACCATAACCCTGGGATTAGAAATATGTCAATATAACACCAATGCTCTCCACATAAATGTTGTGTAAATCATGGCATATGTAATGTACTATTTAAGGTTAACAAAAGATTATGTTTGAAATATTCTTCAAATCATATTCCACTTCTATTATGTTTTTGTTTTTTACATAGTGCCATATCACAATTTAACCCGGTACAGAACACAACCAAGCCAAATACCCATTTCCACATGCACAGACAATTTGAAGCCACATACCTTTTATAAAATGACCAACCGACCTAATACACAGTGCGTGCAAAGGTTTGGACATATAGGCACCACTGGTCCTGTGCCAGGCAATAAAGTCTTTAAGGTTGGTTATTTCAAAAATATGTGGGGGACTGCTGGGTGCCCACAGGATGTGTGGCAATGCCCTATGCCATACAGTGATTTTGTAGCTCATTCGGGGTATTCCCATATGCACAGGCGTAGGTTCCCTTCTAGTGCTATTGTAGGCTTATCCCATATACTTACCATTGAAGGCACTCCATAGATACTTTCTAGCAAACATCTCAGTTTATTGTTTGCAAAGGCACTTGTTTCGACCTGAAAGGTCTTTCTCAAGGATATGGCAATCATTAATTAGAAAGTGAAGGTTGGAAAATAATACGTCAGATTCAACATGCATTTTATGTGTGCATCACATGACGATACAATGTTCCCCGATTGTAATCCAAAGAACATTGAGAAAATGTGTGTACATTAAGATCACATTGGATTTCAAAAGTAAAAGTCAACATATCAATTTGTTGAAATCCATACAAAGTAGAAAGACTATCCCAGGAAAACAAAGAGGGGGAAAAAAGAGAGAACAGCACAACACTCGTCATTAAATCCTGTAGAGTCACACACGTCCTCATGTGTATATATTGACACGAGTGGTGTCTTACCTGTTGAAACTATTCTTGTAAACTCATCTTCAGTTTTTTAAATGTTATTAGTGATATTAATGTAGCTGTCTTGAGTTTCTTCCACTGTTAGGGACCTGTAGCATTCGATGAACTGTACAGGGCTGATACGGATACTGTGTTGGTTAGTATTTCCAACTGTAATTGGGAATACTTATATATATGGTCCATTGTACATAGTATAGTATCTGCATACGTTGCTGCATTTTGGCTTTTTTAAGCATAAGCTCATTAATCATTCTGGATGGATCTGCAAATGCATTACAAAAACGTATGTTTTTGGAATTCATTTCTCTTGCCTGTGCATTGACCCATTAATCATAATGTGCAGGTCTTGGTTAAATGCTATATCCACATGCTTACCTATATAGTTGAACCTATGTTGTGCAGTGTCTGCAGCGTTGCTGCATGTTCTCTTGTTTATACATGAACGTATTAATCATTCCTGATCGGTCTCCAAATGAGTTCAAGAACCGTATGTATTGGGGACGATTTATCTTACTGGTTCAAAGGTGAATTAGTCATAAATCATGTGGCCAAACTAGAGGTATACCAATTGTGGTTCAGAGCTCTTGGGGAGAATGGTATTGATGCTAATGGGGTACACTCGGAAATATAATGAAGTTATGACAGACGATTCTTAGCCTGATCAGCACTATGGTATAGATTAATGTGGCCAACATACTTCAGAGTCTTTATGTGTGCCATCACTAAGGTTCACACCAAACCTCATATGGAGCCAAGTATCCTTAAGAGGAAAGCAGACTCGAGGAACTGCTGATGACGTGCTTGGAAGGTTTGGCACCCTGACCCTGCTGTTGTCCCGTCGGACCCCTGTTTCTTCGTCAAACTAAGAAGGTCTGCCAGGGTGCTTCACCCCTTTGGAGTAGTGGGAACAACTACTCTCGGCTTCACCTACTTACCCTCGCTAAAAGCCTCTTCGGAAGTGTTCATGGGCCATTAAGTGAACTGACCAGCTTGAATACAGGGTATCGCACAGGAACGCCACCTTCCTGAGTTGACACTTGAGACTTGGGGAATCACTAGCTTGTAGTCCTGGGCCCTCTCCCGCCAAATCGTTGTCCTAGTTCCTCTGGGTTGCGATTTACGAGAGTGCACCACGCCGTCGAGCATTTGCAGTCCATGCGTCGCCGTACTGTCTGAACAAACCTTCTTCCTCCTTCAATGGCTGAGAAAAGGCAAACGTCCTGTCATGGACAATCGTCCTGTACCGCAGCCGCTGAGAGTCGGAGCATCCTGAAACTACAAGATTAACACCAACAGGCGAAGTGGGCTAGACTGCCAAAGTTTGGTCCAGACTGTGTCGAGGGAATGAGTAATTTCCTAACTTAATAGTGGTCTCTGGCACATCCATTCACTTTTACTCATGAGTGTCCCTCAAAAGATACTCACCTTTGCTGGGATAGCCAGCTATTCCAAAACTCCGAAAGTCACTCTATCCAAAATGGTAGACCCTCTTCTTAGAATAGGAACTTATTCTTAATCACCTCAAGCCCCTTCTTGATCAGCTACAGCCCCCTGAAGAGAACCTGCTTTTTTGTATACGTACGCATGCGCGTTGTTTGAGCGCTATGCTCCCCTTTTCATAGGTGTCATGATGCCTATCCCCGGGCATCCGGATCAAGCCCATCAGCCCCGGGAGCAGGCATCCAGACATTTACAAAAACCCCAGCAGCCCCAGCTAAGGGCTGTCTGGGTTCAGTCCTGGTGCCGTAGGCACTAGGCTCATAATAAAAATCACTCCTGGCGCCACAGGCGCCAGGCTCATTGACATTACTTACATCATGCAGACAATGCTGCAAATAAATCCAAGCCAACGTGAGGCCTGGATGGGACTATTTTACTACAGGGACTATTTTTTACTTGGGTGTGTTCCTGGGGAACTTCTTTCCTGGGACTACTTTGGTGGCTATTTAAACCACGCCCGAACAGCAGCACATGCTTCGTGTAATTCTGCATCCAGCAGCGTGACTCTCACCGTGCCTGCAGCCAGCATCCAGTCTTCTGCCACGCCCACGTGCCTGCAGCCAGCATCCAGTCTTCTGCCACGCCCGCCTCGAATCCGGAGCTCCTAGAATAAAGAGGAAGAAAAGGACAAGGTTAGAAAACGAACCTAGGGGCACAAGAATAACAAGGTGAGCCAAGGGAATCAACAAATGCCTCTTACCACCATAAACTTACCTGATTTACCACTGGCGGTATTATTCTCCATATCTTCATATGCCGCATCTGTAAAGAGGGAGAAAAACAACACGTTAACGCATGCAATAGTTACCGGACAGCGTTGGGTAACACAGACTCTTACCTGAACGCCAGCAGCAGCTACGAGACCTTCTTCTCACAAACTCAGTTGCAACTTAATGAAGGAAGGGGACAATAGTGAACATCGGGCACATTGAACTCTTTGAACTTGATACTTACCAATCCCGCCTGGGACTTCAGAGTCAATGCTTACCGGAACTCTCCCAACGCCTTCAAACCAGCGAAGTAACTGGTATCTACGCACCCCTGCAAGACACGCAGGATGGAGAGATCATCTTTTACAAACATAAGGTGAGGTTTCTAAGGGGATAGCGGAGGTGATTAGTGGGGGAGAGCGAGAACAGTTGGGAGGCCATCACTAAAACCCACAGGTGGCTAATCTCTGTCTCCACTTGCAGGAAAATACTTCTTCGGGTCCAGCAGACAAGACTAGGCGGGCCATTCCAGACAGTCATCTCTGCACTACGCATCACGTTGACGGAGACCGCAGCTGTCCGGGTCCGATCGACACCCCTGTGGGGTCCAGGTGAGTGTAACAGTAGGGCTGGACTACATAAGTTAGGGATTGATGATGAAGGACTGCCTAAACTGATATCTGTGTTGATTTAACATCTTTTATGTTACAGGTGTGCTTATTTTCTCCCCCATCATCAGCCTTAGACTAATCACATTATTGTATATATGTTAGATAGTGTATGATTGTGGTTGGTATTGTTTCTTCATAACTGTGGTTTAATTGTGATTTGATTATAAGGTCTATAATAAATGTATTTTTGGTACATCTGTCTAAGAATATGTGAAGTTTACTGTGTGTGCTCATTGTGTGCTTCCGATCACTCTCACCCCTACTGAGACTTAGGGGGTCATTGCGAGGTGGGTGGTAAGGGATTACCTGAAATATAATTGCTGGTAATCCCTTTCCACCCTACTCTGAGGTCCCTTAGCGGGTCCCTCCAGCAACACCTAGTCTGACCAGGCGTTATGGACGGGACCCGTTAAGGGACTTCAGAGCTAATAACGGTACCGCAAAGTGCGCTACCGTTATTAGCTACTTCCCCTATGGGGGCTCAAATGGGAATGGGGAATGGTCTTTTCAATGGGGACTTACCGGTCCCTCCAATCGGAATGGAACCAACCCGGAGGCGGAACCGGTATGGGTGGCAGCCATGGAGCTAATTGTTCCATGGCTACCACCATACTCGGAATGAGGCCCATTGTCTTGACCGCCTGCTAAAATACTGTCGATTGGTCTGTTTTGTCCAGAAGGTTCCGCTGCTCTGCTAAACTAGTGTGGCCTCCTAAACATCTACCCACCAGGTTAGAATTTAAAAATCCATTTTAACAGCTGTTAAATATAGTGGGCCTCATTACAAATCGCTGGTATGGAAACAACGCTGGCGGTAAACCCGCCGCCATCGTTGTTTTCATGCCGGGCGATCACAACTCCTGCAGGCGGGAGGTGATGTTTCCACCAGGTCTGACCTGGCGGGTTTAACACCGCCCGCCTGCAGGCGGACGAGGAAACACCGGCAGCATTACGAGATGCTGCTGGTGTTTCCATGATCCCCATTCCCATTGAGTCCCATAGGACTCAATGGGAATGGGGATTAACACCATTCCGCCTCTGTGATTCCCGGAAAACCGGGGTTGTAATGCCCCAGTAATTCCGGGAATCACGGAGGCGGAATGGTAATACGAGTCCGGCGGTAACCAGGCGGTTTTACCACCTCGGTTACCACCAGACTCGTAATGAGGCCCAGTGTTTGATTATTTTGCCCTGCACCTATTGGCTAGTCAAATGAACAATGTGTATGCTGAATGCCTTTCCCATTTGGTAGTATTTGCAAATAGATAGTCCAGACCCACCAATGAAAACCTTTGTATTGCTAGTGGGATGCCTGAGCGGGGATCAACTTCAACAACGGGGGTGCATATGCTTAAAGAAGGCAAGTAGAGAGGGGACTATTTGATCAACAGAGGTCAGGGTTGGGAGAAGTGAAGAGAAGCTAGAAGGTGAGGTTACAAAGGAGAAGCATCTGTCATGATCATTTTTACTGTTTCACACCACCTGATTTCCTGCAGACTTACAACCCAGGGTCGGGGGGCATGGCTATAGCACCATGCAAGACAGCAACCTTACAAAGGAATTCTTGCAAACCCATAATGTTTTTATTTAAGGAGCCCCATTTCATTTAATGTTTTCATGTTGGAATATTTAGGAGCATGTTAACATAATTAGGATGCAGTGATGCGGAGGGGTTTAGGGCTGACTCCCTAGGGGCTCAAAGAAGAATATGGAAGAGGGAGTTATTGATTGTGGCCGTATGGAGGATTGGACTACTGAGCAGCTTGAATGGCAGAGAACTGCTGGAGACCACATTGCAGGTGAATGGTGTGTGTGGCAACTTAAGCCTCTGAGAGAAACAGAGGTATGCATGTAGGGTTATTTAGAGATTGCCAACTAAGGTTCGAAGGAGTCAAGGTGCTGAGAAAATGGCATGAGCCGGGAAACCACATAGGAAGAGAAACCATTAAAACCAGTATGTTTTCAGCCCCCTACGGAACTGGGCATGGTCGGTCGCTCCACACAATGTTGCAGGCAGAGCGTTCCAGAGAGATAGAGCCATAAATGAGAAAGATCAACCGCCTAGACGTGCTCTCTGGTAGTGGGATGTTTTTAACAAATTCTGAGAAGCAGATCGAAGGGGCCTACGAGGCTGCTACTTGGACACCTTTTCCTGTAGATAGTTTGCCCCTGAATTATGCATTGCAAGATGAGTCATACACAGCGCTTTAAATTTGATACAGGAGTTCACTGGATGCCAGTGAAGCTGATGTAGCATAGCCTGTGTTGGAGAAAGTAATGGAGCATTAAGTGCCAGTCATGCTGCCGAATTTTGCAGAACTTGCAGCCGCTGGTTCTGAGACGCAGTTTTTCCCAAATATATGCCGTTAGTGGTCAAGTGACATGACTACCTGAGTTATGCAATCAGGAGGAAGAAAAGTAAGACCCTTGACCTCTGATGACATCACAGGAAGTGATGTCATTTGACCCCACCGCTAAGTGATATCACGGGAAGCGATGGAACACAACCTTTCATCCCTTGACAAAACAGGGCGTGGCCTCAGATAGCATTGTTCGAAAGTACACTACGATAAAAATGGTTGCGATATTACTATAATGTTATAAACATTTCATACAAAAAGGGATCCCATATATATCGTTAATATCAGTGTGTATAGGCCCATATTATCAAATGATTGTGAATGCAAGCAGACATCCATGGTCAAATGATAATGATGTCTTATTATGTACCACTTACACTTAAGCGCTTTATATTGAACAAATACACATCAAATATCAGCCAACCTTTGTTGGTACTCATTTATCGACCTCAGAAGAAGGAAAGGCTGAGTTGAGGTGTTTAAGAACAGACTAAGTCAGTGAGTCTAGCAATCATTGTATAGAATTACAAAAAGACAAATGATTTGTAATTCCTATTCTTTCTTTTTTATGGTCACTGCTGAAAGTTATTAGACTTGTGGAACCCCGTTTTCTTTTAAGAGGTCTGAACAAGAAAATTAGCCACTCCAGAAGCAAAGAGCCGCATGGCGCTGGCCACAGTAGCTTGCATTTAAAAAAGAACAAAAAAATCTTTTTCTTTTTTCCAGGGGTAGCAAGGGAAACCACAGGGGTAGCAATGGAGGCCTCAGGGGTTGCAGTTGTGACCCCTGGGAACCTCTAAATGACGTCCTTAGCTGGTATTTCATACTGCAAAAGCTTCCGCGCTAGGCTTTTTACTGAGCTGCTCGGGGTAGGTCAAGGACCTAAAGAATCAGGCCAAAACTCTGACCTCCAGTTGGAATCGGGAGAGAGGGAGCCAATCAATGGGACCTCATTTTTCTCCCGTTCAATTTTAGCCAGTTTTCTGCCATCCAGTCCCCTATTGCTGAAAGACAAGTTTTCCGCTTGCCTGGTGGCTTCCCTACTGGTGAATCAAGGCGGAACACCAATTGCGTGTCACCGGCATAAGTATAGAAATGCACCCCATGGTGAGCAAGACGGTCTGACAGCGGACAAAGATATAAAGTAAAAAGAAGAGGTGAAAGGGAGGGCCTTTGCAGGACCCCATAAGAGAGAGTAGTCAGGGCAGAACCGTAGGGCTGCAAGGACACTGATTGCACATGGTCTGACAGAAAGGAGGAGAACCGGGCAAGAGGGATTCTAGAATAGCCAGCCTCCTTCAGTCGTTGCAGGAGAATCGCAAGGTCAACCGTGTCAAGGGCCACAGAGAGGTCTAGGAGAATCAGTACCCTGACCTCTCCGTGGTCCAGAAGCTATACAAAGTCATCCGACAGAGAGACCATGACCGACTCAGTTCCCATCTGGGGTCTAAAGCTACACTGAAAAGAATGCAGAGGTTTATTCCCTCCAAGAAGCGTGAGACCTGAGGTGTAATAATCGCCTCCATAAGCTTCATAAGAAGTGGCAGAAGTGATAAGGGGCAGTAGTTGGCTGGTAAAGATGGGTCTAACTGAGGCGTCTTTATAAGTGGAATACGGCATGTTTCAGCAAGAAAGGAATAATGCCAGAGGAGAAACAATGATGAAGATCAGCCGGAAAGAGCAGTGTAATTGTCTAAGGCAATTCCTTGAGGATGTGGAGAGGAATAGGATCCATGGGGGAAGCTCACTTCAGTTTATTAAATGTGGACACAACCCTACAATCAGTAATTGGTTCATATTGTAAGGGTTTCACTGGGTTATTCCAAATGGACAAACAGCCCTGGGTGTAGCCTTAGGGCAGTTCTGAAGATCAATGGTAATAGAGGGCCTGATTTTTTCGATTTTTTTCTGAGAAAAAGTTGCTAATAGCATTGCAATTAATCTTAGACCCCATAGTAAAGTTTCCTGATGGGGGTGGTGCAGATTGTTCTCTTGCCACCTTCAAAATCTCTCATGAGGAGCAAGATGCCAAAATAATGCTGTTTGCATAGAAGTGGGATTTAGCTTATTTGACCACTCAATGGTAAAGCTCCACTGCCTGCTTGTATGCTAATTTAGCTTCAGGATCGTATTCTTTGTGCCAGCAGGATTTTGCCCGGTGGCATGCCCGCTTGTAGTCTAGAAGATTGGAATTAAACCAGGGGGCCAATGACTTTGAGTGACATAGTCGAGTGTCCAGTGGCACCAAAGCTACCTCAGTCATAGCATTAATCAGGGCTGTGGCAGGATCCTGGCCTTTGATTACAGTAAGCTGGGCTGTAAAAGTCAGAAGTCTGTCTGCCACTGCAGAAGGGTGAACCCTCACCCAAAAATGCTTTGTGATTGGCAGTTTATGAAGGGACTGGGGGCATTTGAAAAGAAACCACCAAGGATAATGGAAAGTGATCCAACCAGACCACTGGAAGAAGACTGAATGTAGAAAGCAGGTCTTCCACTGCAAAAATGAGATCCAATATATTATAGTGTCGGCTGAAGAAGTAATAAGGGTTCTTGCGTGAATATCCGAAGGATCAATAGGATGCATGTTGAAATGGCACATAACAATAAAGTTTGGATGTAATAAAGTGAGGTCCACAACAATTGCACAAATGGTCTGATAAACCTATGCAACTGTTTAGACAGGGAGTGGTAGTACAGCAGAATGGGCACTGCATCAATTGTAATTCATAAGGGAGATTATGATTGCATTTAATAGGGTTCTATGTGATATTTCTGCTTTTTGTGAGCCACGTAACAAAAAGACCGAACCCCCCACTTGAACCTGCCGCAGTTTCTGTGACAAATCAACTTCTGGGGCACCAGTGGTGCAGGGATGAATATCGGTTTCTAAACCATCAATCAGTCTCACAACTCTAGTACACCAGAAGGGATCCAAACAGATTGGAACTCAACTAAATTATAAACCTCCTTGTCCAATTTTTGGTAACGTGGACGAAACGTCAGGCTTATCTCCGCAAGGTCGTGGATCGGTGGTTAGTTGCAACACAGTGAAAATGCAATTATTACCCAATGATAAAATGGACTGTCCAGTCAAGGTTGTATACAAATGTCTACTTTATTATTATTACAACAGACAGTTCGAGCACTTTACAAAATACAGACCACCCTCTAAAGTAACACAGGGAACAGACGGTTTCATGAAGGAAAGGGGTACACTCTGTATACTGACAGGAGGGTAGTCGGTAAAGCAATATTTCCTAAGTGTTCAAGGTTATTTGGTTTCAGCACCAAGGGAGCAAGGGGTTGTAAATGTCACTCGGGGCCTTCAGAGAAGGATCTGGGAGACAGAACCACAATGTACCTGGTGCCTGAGATGATCATGATGCTCGACAGCATTAAGTCGGTTCTAGGACGCTTTGCAGCTCCTGCAACAGAGTTCAAGATGGGAGACAGCTGCGGGTATGAGGCGGCAGGCAGTTCAGCAAGTGAGGCTGGTCGGACGGCTGCAGGCTGGCCTACACAGCAGCTTAGGGTCAAGAATCATTGTCTCTGTGCTGGTTGGTGGAACTGGAACTCTGGTCGAGGTGTCTCGGGTGGCTTTAGTGACTGCAGCATGATGACAGTCAGTGGTGCAGCCGGTTGTGGTTCGAGGGCTCGATTGCCTCAAAAATGTCCTTAAAAGATGGACGCTGGTGGATGTTTGTTGTGGCACTCCTCCTAGCTTCTTCGCAGGGCTTGTGTCATCCTTTAAGGCGGATGGCCCAAAGCTGAGGAGTGTGTTTGCAACAACCTTGTCCTTTGTTCAGAGACTCTCTGGCACTTCCCACCTAGGAAGCTTGCTGGCAGAACCTAGCAGTGCATGCTGTGTGCTGGCTGTGTACCAGTTCTGGAGCTGCTGGATGGGTCCTCTGAGTCCGATATCTCCCTCTGTTCCCTGGGAGATGTTTATGAGAGGGATTTTGCTTCCCACTTGGAAATTCCGGCCTTCCTTTACTGACGGAAGATGTAAGGCAGACTGTACCTTCAGCCAGGTTCCAAATGAGTGCTTCTTACTCCTTTCGAAGTGGTTGGATGATCTGCTAAGTGAGGAACTCAGCCCTCTTTTAAAGTCAAATGGGCCCCACTGATTGGTGCAGGCTAAGCCTACCTTAAGGAACCAATCCGGGGTCCCCACCAACAATCTTCTGTTATGCGTGAGGTCAGGATCAGAGTGCTTTGCAATAGGAAAGGTAAGAGTTGACAACATGTATTCCTAAGTCCCACCCATCTTCCTGTCTGTTGTAGATCAAAGTGTCTCACTGGTTAACTGAGCCCTCTGTGGCTCTTGATCAAAGCACAGGTCTCCCTTGAAGTTTGTGGTGAGAACAGACTTCTGTCTTCCTCAAATCACTTACTTTGTCCCTCTGAAATGGGTCCGCTTTACAAGGGTTGCCTACGGTAACCTATCCTTCATACAAAGGGGTGGGAGCTAGCTTCAAGGTGACACATTGCATATCAAAGAGGTGTTAGTGTTCCTGCCCATTGTTTAGGTTCTGTGACCAGGGTATTCGCAGGCCTGTTTCTATTAACTCTCCTCAGTATGCATCACCAATGAACAGAACCTAGACAATGGCACATGGCGGATCCATGGAGCCTTTAATATTGAATTAGGCTGGCCATGGGAGGAGGAAGGTGTTGCCCTTCTCTGGATGTTTTCGTGCACCCATGCCTGTCACCTGTCAAATAAATATGAGAGTGAGGACTGCACCTGTAGGTTGTGTCCTTCTTAGAACACTGGACTATGGGCCTCATTACGACCCTGGCGGATGGATCATGGTGCTAATAGCACCATGGTCCATGCCGATAAGTTTCCGACTCCGCCATGGCGGAATGGGGAATTACCACCCCATTCCGAGGTTGGCGGATTGATAATTCCCCCTTCCGCCATGGCCCTTCCCCATTCCCATTTTTGCCCCATGGGGCATAATGGGAATGGGGAAGGCGCTAAGTACGGTGCCGCAAATCGCGGCACCGTACTTAGCACCAAGGTCCCTTTGCGGCATGGTTTTTAACGCCTGCAAAAAGCAGGCGTTAAAATCACCATCCCGCAAAGGGACCTTGTAATCAGGCGTTAAGGGTCGGCGCAGTTTACGGCGCCGTAAAACCTTTAACGCCTGACTCGTAATGAGGCCCTATATGTTTATTGTGTGACGAGAATTAGAAAATGTGTGACCTATACATTTTCGAAGTTTGATCTCCCATAAAAAAAGATATTTTCACTTAGGACCTTTTAATAGCCGTCCGATGGATAATGGCAAGTTCCCCATCACTTAGTGGGAGGGGGCCTATCGCGGCGCAGCAGACTGAAGGTAGCCGGAAGGATTTGGACAATGGCAGGGTCTGAGGAGGCAATTGACCATGTTTCCATCAGACAAAGCAAATCGGGCGCCTGTTTCACTCATAAATTGGGGATATGATACCGGTGCTCCACGGCTGACAGGGCATTAACCAGAAGGCCATTTTGTTCCAGCAGGGAAACCCGGGGCTTTGCCTGGGATTCAGCCGTTTGCTTAGAGCACTCAAAAAAATCCTCACCAGCACCTGAAACCCCAATATTTGGCTCGAGTTGGCCATTATTGAGAAAGCCTCATGGAAGGATATTTTTCTGGAGGAGCCAATTTTAATAAATTATAGCGAGAATATCCTTGTTTTACGGCCTGTGTATCATGACTACATCGCTGCCATGATATATTTCTGGATTGAACATTTTGACAAGAAATCCTACCCCATGGCCCATCCTCGGCCCGGACGGACACAGGCGGGCTTGTCTTTAGTGCGTGTCCCCTCCGCTGCCCTTCTCCCTTGCACATATGTGCACCGAGTGAGAAATGGGCATAGCGCTGGAATTAAAAGAAAGGGACCAAGTAGTTCCCAAATTGATTGATTGATTGTTTATTTGTAGTGCACGGCCAAACCCTCAGGTAGCTGGGCACAAATGCTGTGCAGAAGTTAAAAAAACTTATCAGAATGCATTTTTGTCACCCCCAAACAGTGCGTTTAAACTTGGTAAGAAGTTAGCCTCACATTAATAAAACACACAGTGCCGGCATTTAAATGGCAACTCTACTAAATGAGCAGCCTTACTGGGTCCCACAGGTGTAGGTTAGTGGCTGAGCAGGTGGGGTTTGCTGTGGGAAACTGAGTGCATGTTCCAGGTATGGAGTGGGAGGAGATGTGGCTGAGTGGGAGTGGGCAGATCTATACTTGATAGAAATATCACCATAACAGGTGACCTATGTGAAGATGCGGTTAATGGTCTGTGGCTGTTCATTTAGAAGCAGGCAGAATGAGTAGATCAAATTCTGAATGGGCCTGCATCCATAGGTAGGCAGAGGAAGCTGACTTTTTGTGGCTCTATTTGCCAAGGGCTGTCCCTTGAGGCGCCCTAGCAAGTAGGTTTTATCATGAAAAATGGATATCAGGTAATAATGTACCTATATATATGGTCACCGTATATAATGTTGCTGGGAAAAGTTCGTAGTGACATTATGTAGGTGACCATATATATAGGGACAGGCGTTGCAGGGGGTGTCCCCTGCTCTCCTTGAAAAAAAAGGTGTTGGGCATGCAGGGGTGTAATCCCGCATGTTCCATGTAAGAATGTCTCCGCAAAAAATGGCAATTATTTGCAAATATTTTGCATGGCGACATTTTTGCGGGGACATTATCACATGGAACCGATAAATGTATAGGCTAAGCTGGTAGACACAACAAGATATTACGAAAAAGGATGTATTGATACTGTGCTTCCTCTCTAATCTCCCTATAAAACCTGCATGTTAACCAAGACATATGAATGCATTGAGGTGGTGTCATGCCCAGAACTCGGAGGTGTCTGCCAAGATACCTCCAGTTCTGTTGCCAAGATATTGGTCGTTAGATAGGGCAGCTCGCCCTCATTTGTTCTTATTGCTTTAGCAAATGTGGCCCAAATTGCACTGGCTTTCGATTACAGTGATGTGACATTGTTCAGGTGCTGTATCAAAGTGGACTTGTCGCACATGGTGAAGGAGTCCTTCTGCTCAGGGTGCAGCAGCTTAACCAATTTACACTTTTGTGAGGAACACATAAAGCCAGCACATTCATCTGTCCTGTATGAGCACCAGCTCATGATGGCTGATCATGGCCCTTCATTATCTGCTGCCAACCAACTTTATTGTTCAGGGCTTTTTGTGCATTTGAGTGGAGCGGTAGTGGCTACTTGGTTCTATTACTAACAACAAATTGGCTAACTGATTATGGCCGGACCACAGTGACGCTTGGCAAAGATATTGCAACTGCTCATGGTGCCTCACTGAGGCAGCCAATAATTGACTCTCCCACTCTTCTCCAAGCACCATAACAAAATGAAATTGAAACAGTGCTGAAATGGTCAGGCCACTGAAACCCTCTACATGATGACCACACATAGCAAGCTTCAGCAATTAGACAGCATGCAGGTAGCATAGGGAAATTGGTTGGAGGAGGTGGTGGCAGCCAGAATTAATAATGCAGTTAGGGTGATGTCCTTGGAGAAAAAGGTGAAGGTCATCCAGATACAGACAGAGTATTTGGAAAACCAAAACAGGCAGAATAATCTCCACCTGCATGGTCTGTCAAAGGGAGCCAAACCACAACCCTATGACGTTCTTACAAGGATGTTTTGCAAGCTACTAGGTATTGGGCTGTACATAAACCCAAAATACAATGTGCCCAAAAAGAAGCCTTTTTTTGTAGAAAGGTCATTAAATCTTCATATTCCAGGATATGGCAAAGGCAATGGTAAAGAGAAGGAACGCTGTATTGACTCTTCTCCCTGTGCTGAAGTAGCTGGACTCTTGCTACGGCTTGAAAAATCCATGTCCGCTTTAATTTACTTTCTGTACCCACTAAGAGCCCAAACTCTGTGATGTAAATGCATTAGGTATTCTTGCGGACATCGCCTCAGTCTCCTTTGTCCATCTTATGCTCTCCAATCAAGTACCCTCCAACTAATGCCGCAGCTAACCCTTTTCTTTCCCATATTCATCACTTCAACCGCAGACTTTCTCCTCTCCTCTGCCAATGCACGTGATACCCTGTGTTGTGTTCCTTTCATAGACTTATGAACAGTCCAATATCTTCAAATAATGACAGAATGCATTATGTGTGTATCCATCTCCTTATTGCCATACTTCCACTGCCATCTCCCCATTGCATTCCTTTCCAAGTTCCACTCCCCAAACATTCCATATTCTATTCAGCCACAACACCTTGTAACCCTAAACCAAAACTCAACCTCATTTTGAATGGGGCCCGCATATTGAACAGCATCTCATGGCTATCCACTCATCAATGTACCATTGCATGGGGTACTCCCCTGTACCCCACACGACCATACCCAATTGTACCCCACTCCTTACCCTGCACACTTTCTTATTGTTCCCCTACTGCACCAGGGGCAGCACCTGCTCCCTCCCTTCATGCAGTTTAATCCCCCCACACAGTAACTCCACCCCCTACTCATTTTGTCAATGCACCCGTGTCCACCCTTGTCAATATCACATGCTGCCCCCTTTCCTGGTTGCCATACACATGTCTTCTGTCCGTGCCATTTAATTCCCACTGCGCACTACCCTCTGTGACACCACATCCCTTCCTCTGGGCCACTGCGCCCCTATGTTCACCCTTGCCAATGTTCCATCTCATCGATGTTTCCACCACTGCACCAGAGGCCATCCGTGCAACCTCGTCCATGCAGTTCAATCTCAATGTCGTTCCCCCCACTGCACCATGGGCCAACCATGCACCCCCGTCCATGCCGTTCAAACCACACACCCTGCTCCTTCACGTAGCATCACTGCCCAATTTATTCCTGTGGCCTTGTGTGCTGCTCGTCCTCTGCTCCTTTACCCAAGCGCACATCCTCTGATATCGCCATTCTGCACCCTCATTTACCTTTATTTTGTAAATTCTCCATTCCTTTCCCTTCTTTTCCTTTTACCTTTTCTCCTCTTATTATTTATTTTATAAAACCTTCCTCTCCGTCCCTGTGTCGAAAAAGTATAACGCCACACCGCTACAATGTTCGTCTCCCCCATTCCTCTCTCCTTCACCTTCTCTTAACTTTCCCCTTTAAAATGACATTCTCTCCAACATTGATCATCCAAGCTCCCCAATTAGTTTAAAACTTTTTTGTTGACCTGTATTTACCTATCATAACTGTCACTAACTCAATTGACACCCCACACACTTCCCCTTAAGCCCACAAACTAGACTAGGTATGATAAATTATTACTGTGCTGCCATTCAAGCAAAACCCACCAACTTCTTGCCCTGATAATGTCCCCATCCCCCTATTCCTTCATATAAGAAACCCTTTCCACCAGGTTACCTCTACCCCTCCTGCAGCAACCCTTCCCCCAAAGAATTGCTGGCTCCCTACTTCCTCCTGTCCCCGAGTCCTGTCCCAGATGAGGCAACCAATAGCTGGCAGAAAAAAGGCACCGGCCAGGCTGCGTTTCAACTAGCTCTAAACCACGAGGCCCAGAGAGGCCATACAACCACCACCCCTGCACCTTGCTCTGTCTCGGGCCTTATAGCTCATGCCAGGGTAGGCCAACCCCCATTTCCCTTTGACCACTATGCTCTTCTCTCACTTAACCAATCACCCCTTACCGTACCCTCAAAACCCTATCTGCACTTTAAAATAGAAACCACAATTATCTTCCCATCTCGGGCCCTCCACTCAGTCACCGCCAATTTCTGATGGTCATACTCTTCGCCAGGCAGAGAGTGGGGGGTAGAGCTCTCACCTCTGCAGGTGCCTCCCTCTGGGATGACCTCCCTTCTCCCTCAACTTGCTGTGCCACCTGAAGTTCGGAAGTGGCCCAACCCTACCTCTTCCCTTCCACTATCTCTCTCGCTCTCCTCTGCTAATCAACCTGTATACTGTGCTGACTGGCTACCCTCAGTCTCACAGGTACCAGACCCCCCTTCTTTACCTGTAACCTCTGCACTGCCCCCTTTCCAACTGCACACTAGGGGCTCTATCTGGAACATTAACAGTCGCCTTCTTCCTTGCACATTACACAGAGCCGCGCTGCCCTAGCTGCCCTTACTCCCAATACTGCTGCCCCAATTGTACCCTCCACGCCTTACACTTTGCGTCTCATCCTTGCCCTATCGACTGACACAAGACTATAGACGGATTGTTGTTTTACCCTCCCTTTGTGTTTTTTCCCTCATCTTGTCGTTTTTTAGAAACACTTGTATACAGGTGCACCATAACTAACTTATCATATTATATCCTCCTCCCCCGCTGCCGGCTCGCAGCAACTGTTACTCTTTTCCTCCTCAACATCCCTTTCAAAACATCCTTCTTGGCCCTCCAGTTCTCCAATGCCATTTCCTTTTATTACTATTAGCCACCCAATCCTGTTCCCTCTTGGGATATCCACTCTTTCTTCATAATTATTCTTCATTTTCCTTTATTCATTTAATGTGTATTCTATTTATTAATATGCATTCGTCACACCCCAAATACAATTCCACCTCACCTTCACACCACCAACCTTACCCTTTCCAAACACCAATGCACCTTCAGTTCGTATTTTGCTCACCTCTTGGTCCACCGTTGTAGCGTGAAGCGCACATCCCATTGCTGCTGCACTGTTGCTGGGGGGAGCCGTTCAAATCTCTCCCCACTCCCTGCAAACTCAATCACTGCTACACCGCCGCTGTGGGGGTGGGGGGAGCCAACCAAGATCTCTCCCTGCTCTCAGTGCAGGTAACGGTGTTCCGGCCATCGCCCTGCACCACGATATCCAGGCCAATTCCCTTCTGCTCCTGTCCTGTTGTAGAGGGGGCGCCTTAGCCCCTTCCCCTGCTGCTGCACCCAGGGATGATGGCATTCGCCAACTCCCCTCCCACTCGTGGACAAACGTGTAACTGTACTGAGCCCTCCAACCCACCTCAAAGGTGACCCTGTGGCCCTCCTTGGGCAGCACCCCCTCTTCCTCTCCCACCCTGAACCCTTTGACCACACTAGCAGGGTACTGCCCTTTTACCCCTAAGTCTCTTCTCAGGCGGTGCCCCCCCTACTCCCTTTACCATGCTCACTAGCTTCTCCATCCCCTCTCCTAATCCACTGTGGCTCCCCCCCTCTTGCTAACTAGGGTGGGTGGCCAGTCTCACACCCCAGCCCTCTGGATGACCCCACTGCCCCTTGGGGACCCCTGCCCCGATACACCCCCTAGAGAGCACCCCCTCACCCTACTACCCCTTGAAAAAACATGGGGGGGAAGGTGCCCCTGGCAAGGACAAGGTAGAGCTCTGCGATGCAGATCCCCAGATATTAATGGCTACCAACCTGTATCATTTTATTGGATTGTCCCTAAAAGTGTGTTTTTTTTTTTATTTTAACCCCCTCTCAACCCACCCACCACTCCCCATCAACCTAACCACCCCTCAACCTAAATCACACACAGCTGTATGGCTTCTGTCATCGGGCTGCCCGAGAACACTGTGAGGGCCGTGCACCGCACTGCCACCGGGTGGTGAGCAATGGGAACGCGGTATGAGTAGAATTTTGGGGAAACAAGGGCATGGCCAGGGGACCCGACCGGCCGGGCAGGTAAGTAGTTATGCCCACACTCCTCCTACCCTTAATAAAAATATATATCTTACCCTTAATAAAATATACCTTATTTTAAATACATATAAGAATTATTTTTTTATTTAATTTTTTAAAAATATAAATAACCTCCGGGATACCCCCTTCCTTTGCCCCCCAACCCATCCTATCTCCGAGTGCCCCCTAGGCCGCCACCACAGCTGTGGGTGCCGGTGAAGGTCCAGGCAACACGGAATGGCGTTAACCACCAAAAGTTGCTGCACCTTCGCCGGCACCCGTATATATAAGCTAAGGGGACAATCTAAGCCCCACCCAACTTGCTGGTCCGTGCAGTGCCAAAAACCTCCCCGGGGAGCAACGCATACCGCATGCTCCCCCGGGCCACCCTTCTCCAGCACCAGGGGTTTATTATGAATGTAATTCTCCAAAGAACCCAAATTCATCTGAGTTATACACGGTCCCCTCAAGTCTTCCTCTCTATGTTCGAGATTCTCTCATGATAGACGGGACTCACTAGAGATGAGCCATTCATTAAAGGAAACTTCAATCAGCCAGAATTCCAAGTATGTTGCACTCCAAATCGATGAGCTGCGCGCTGCCCAATAAGAAATTCAAATTGTTTGAGGCTTAAGATAAGCAGCCAGGCATCAGATCATTATCGAGTAGGCTGCTCATGACCTTGGATTGAGTCTCACAAAGTCACAGGACATGAGATTTTGGGGAAATATTTTCGATGTGTAATATGTGTTTTGTCTCACGTGTCTACCAAAGACAAACCTGCAACATAAACACTAGAACTGTAAAGAATTAAACGGGCATGCTTTAGCACCCCATAGACAGGTGCCAGAAGAAAGAGAATGTGCTTTGAAAACTATATGTGACTGGGGTTGAATGTTATTTGACTAAAGTTCATGGTGTCTCCCCCTTCCCTCCGCTATCGTTTCCCTCTCGTTGTCTCCACGCAGTCATCAGTACGCGCGATTCACCAGAAAGTTCAACTTTCACTCCCTGGATGATGGCAGTGGCAAAGATGGTGTGGCCTGCACGCTGCAGACAGTGCTGGTTACACATGCATTTCTCCATCCTCCTGTTTTATTCTTTTTGTGTTTTGATTTGTTATGTACAACATGAAAGAACACATTTTCTTCAAGGCAGCAAAGTCTCCACCCCAAAACATTCTCTACAGGGAGGATAGGCAGCGGAACCCCACCGGGGATCAGGAGAGGCGGACTTACCCAGCAGAGGAATGTAGGCCCTCCTAGCGAGACCACTTGTGGTAAATAACGAAGTTTCATGCCCCAAAGATGCTATGCTTTCTTGAATGACCATCACATGTACTATTCTTCCGCCAATATTCCAAACTATGTTTACTCAAGTGCTGCTTCAGATGGATAAGGGGCCCACGCCAGTATCTGATGAGTTGGGGAAGATAAGGTATGCTATGTGGTCTTGTATAGCACACTTCAGCCAGAAATGTTGGCTTCACTATGCGTGGGTCCATAAGTAAAAACAAGGTGGGGGCATTTTAAGTGGGGTAGTGGGACAGGCCGGTGCAGAAGAACTGTGGTGTTAACAATGCATCAGATACGATTTTGAAGTGGATGTATTTTACTCCGAATTTATAAAGCTTAGAGTAAAATGACTTTTATTAGGCAGTAACAAAAGTAAGTCCCGTTCCCAATGGTAGTATTTCATAAGCAAGTAAAAAAAGGTTCTAACTGGAAAGCAGACATGTTTTTAAAAAAAATTATTACGTCTGTTTTCAGTCAGTTTTCTGAGTGAAGGCTATTACCTCTCCCAAATATCTGTCTGTTACTTTTCCCTTCAGGCTTTTCTGGGGTTGTATGATGGGAAGCCATTTGCTGTGGGCGTAGGCACTAGATCAGTTAGAGGGTCTGCTTTACCATGGACGTGTAGAGCAATGGACTGAATATTGACAACATGGCCTGTGACTGAGCACGGGGTGTGCAACCCCTCCCAGCCATCAGGTTAAATGATGGATGTTTTTCATCTTGTCAACCTCTCACATGAGTAGGGATGTTGATCGGTTTATAGTCATAATCTCGAATACAAATATGTCGAAAGTCATAATGTCGAAAAAATAAAGTCGAAAACAAAAATGTCGAATTTCTTTTTTTTGTTGATTTTTATTCGAAATGGGGGGGTTCCCCCCCAACCCCCCTTTTTTAATTTCTTTTTTATGTTTTACCCCTTTTTTTACCACCGGAACCCCAAAAAAACATGTAAATTAAAAAAAAAAACAATTCGGCATTTTTGTTTTCGACATTATTGTTTCGACATTATTGTAATTCGACATTTTGTTTTTGAGATAATGACTGGACACCATGTTGATCCAATAAAGTACTGCCTCCAGTGAGCAATCTGGCTGGCCATCAGCACTTGCGAGAGTAGACACAGAATCCCTAAGGTGCCACCTGCCTGTGCAGAGTCAAAGTGAATCTTAAGCTCTGCCAGGGGTATTTTATCTAACTGCAGCATAAGTGTTGCAGTGCCCCGGGTGGAGCAATTAGCATTAATAAACAGGTACCTAGGAATCAATATCACAACAAAATCGATGACATCCGCTATCTCAGAGGAAGCTACAAAAAAAGCATGGGGAAAATGGCTAGCCTTAAAGAAAATCATTGATGGCCAAGGTGGCAGGAACATTGAAGCCAAGATTCTAGCCTACAAAACCTCAATTGTACCAACCATTACATATGCCCTAGAAACTTTCCCATGGAAATGGGTTGCTTCGATAGAGAAACTTGAAGGGAAGATCGTGCGCTCAATGCTGGGCCTCCCTCCCGGGACCCCTGTGCAGGCCATTAGACCTGAGCTGGGCCTTGCTTCTATAGCCATGCGCTGGGCAGTGGCCTCATGCAATTTATGGGCCAAGATAAAGTTTGACCTAACTGGGCATGATAGCCTACTGGCACTTACTATCCCGCATGCCAAGAGATTTGAATCCAGCAAATGGTTTAGTGAACTTGAGGCCAGGAGCATAAAGTATATGCATAAAATTGGCCTTACACAAATACCAAAGACATGGCTGGAATATAACTTGGCAAAAATCCCCGAAAAGGCTAGATCAAACGACATAGACTCTACAATAATGCACCTTGCCACCCTGAGTAAATATAGAGAATATGTTAAGCAGGCATTTGATAGAAATAGCCCCTGCTTGTACCTGACTAGGAAGCGATATCGTAAAATGACCAGGTTTATCCTCTCACTCAGACTTCAAACCATCAAGGTGTTGGAAAATGCAGGTGCCTGGAAGGCCATACCGCGAGAACAAAGGAAATGTAGACTATGCGGGAAACACCTTGAGACGGCTAGACACCTGTTGACACAATGTGAAGTATTAGAAGCAGAATACAAACTTGCATAAGAAAATCACTGCAATCCCAACATGGATGTGTTCTGGAGTGAGTTGTTTGCTGCTATGTCATCTGTTTTAAATCATGCAGCATATCATGTGTGGGAGATAATTATTAAAAAAATAGATGCAATAGAGAAAGATTAGGGATCTCAAGAGTGTTACATTTTTGGAATACATATTTAATTGTCGTTTATTAAGTAAGAAGGGAGATAAATAAGTGTAATATGATTTTAGATTGGAATTTTAAAAATGACTGAAATGTAAATTGCTATGATATAATTGTAAAAGGTTTCTTGATGTTAGTGTGAAAAAGATGCAAGACATCTAATAGCGCACTATAAATAATAATAAAAAAAATGAATAAAGAGGAAGAAACGCAACATTGAGGGAGTCTATCCCATGATGCCTCTCCATAGTCAACACATCACTTTCCAAATCAAGTCACACACAGAGAAGTGGAGTGGGATTATTTACTAAGGCTGGTGGCTGTGAAGTGGAAAGCTGAGGCTGGTGGTGACTGCCGGTGACTAATATCATGATGAAATGACATTAATGTTTCTGCTACAACTGTATTGTTTTGTTCTTAAGTCCTGATCCTGATATTGCAAAATTAGAGAGAGCGAGCGGTGATCCACCTTCCAACAAGGCAGACAGCACCTTTGACAATGTGTCTGATTGTCCCTACTGCAATCAAATTGTAGATAGGAAAAGGTTGTGTGTTCTCTCTGGTACACAGGAGAAGAAACCTTTGAACAGTTTCAGGTTCTCCCTTCTACACAAGAGGCCCAAAAATGTGAATTTTCTCAGTTTACATAGAAGTTGCAAGCACAATGCTTTCTGGTTCTCCATGTTAGACAAGAGCAGTTTGTAGCTTCTCCATGCTACACAACAGCCGCAAACATGAGCATTTATCATGTTTTCCCTGCTAGACAAGAGTGCAAACCTGACAATTGTTCATGTTCTCCTGGTACCATAAAGAGAAATGTTGATGTCCTCTGTGCTATATGAAAGCTGCAAACTTGAGAATTATTCAGGTTTACCGTGTTACATGGGAGTCACAAGACATGAGAATGTATCAGGTCATCCTTGCAACATAAGAGCTGCAAACATTATAATTGTTCAGGGTCTCCCTGCTATCCAAAAGCTGCAAACATGGATTGTCACTGCCACGCAAGACACAAATATAAGAAGTGTTTGGGTTCTTTCTGCTACCAAGCGCCTAAAAAATAAACCTTTTCAGGTTCACCTTGCTACAAGAGAGCTACACAAGTAATCATTTTCAAGTTATCCAGGTTAAACAATATCCCTAAACATGGGATTTTTCAGGTTCTCGCTACTACCTGTGAGGCACAAACATGGGACGTTTTTGGGTTCTCCCTGCTACTCAAGAGAGACCCAGTCAAAATATGTTATCAGTGTCCCATGCAATGCGATCGGTGCAACTGCAAAGAGATCTCAGGGTTTCCCTGTGATTATTTTGCATGGCTTACATGGTACTATGTCACCGGCTCTTCTTGATACTGTTTCTCTGGGGTTTCCTGGTTTTCAGTGTCTTCCCACCGCTATTAGCTCAGGGACTCCCGGCTACTATTTTCAGGGTCTCATTGTTAACATTGGGGGTCACGATGGTGCCCTTGGTCGTATCGCTTACATGATCTCTGGGGCAGGCTGCCTGTGGCCATACACAGACTGAGTCCGGTAACAGTTGAGGGCAGGCTACAGTGGGGTACCCCGGAGGATGTTTGGTTAGCAGTGTACTCAGTCCTGTCATCGCAGCTTGGTGGCCATCAACGCCTTTGTTAGGGGCACGTGGTGCGTTTTTCAGGTTTGGTGTCGACCTAAGCATCTTGTGCAGTGTTTGCCCCCCGCCACCCAGGGGTCCAGACTTGCAGGGAAATCAAATGAGTCGAGAAACTGAGGGATTTCGCTGATCAGGGAATAAGCCTCCCCTAGAGGTATTGAATGGCTGATGAATTTATTTTTGGCGGCACTCGGTGGAGGTAGCGGAAGGGGTGCTGGTTGAATTTTCCTTTTTTACAGAGATCATTTTCCACTTAGGTCCGGATACAGGTGTTACAGATTTTGCAGGTGAAGACATGGCTGGAAAACTGGCCACAAGTTAAATGGATGCTCATTTGGGTTTTGGTGGCCGCTATGCGGGTTCCTTTACAAAATGAGGCCAAGGACATGCATGCAGTTTTTAACGAAAGGAACGTGCTGCCTCCCCCCACCTTGATCCTGACCTTCTCGCCTGCTCCTATGCTGCATCACAGCCACAGTTGCCCCTCACTGCTCCCTTTAGCCATGTGGCTCCTCAGAGACCTCTGGCACGCCATCACTGAATGGGTGTAGATAGGTGCTTCACGGGTGACTTTACCTGCTTCTCCTGAAGGAACTCCCTGAGCTTGTGCGGTCAAAGTTGGTTGCCTTCAACCCCGCTGTTGCTGAAAACCCTGCTGGAGCAGAACACTCACGCCCTTTCTCCCGGGGGCTTCACCCTGGCGGGCCCTGGCCCGTGGGTTTAAGTGCAGGGGGCGTGGCCAATGGGAGTAGCAGCAGTCCTGTTTGTTGGCCCTCCTGGGCCAAAATCAATTTGCGCGACAACCGTGCCCTTTCTTCCACAGGCTTCATAGCACATATCACCAATTGTGCCATAACAGTTGCAGCCTCTTCTCGAAGGGCATCTAAATGTGGGCATCACCTTTGCACTCATTCATATGCCCTTTTCCACACCCTTTCCGCATGTGCTCAAATAAGCGGGCATTTCTGCGCATGTCTTTGAGCATCCCAGATTCACAAATGCGCTTTGAAATGCACAGAAATAAGCCACATTCCCCAGCACATGTTAGGAACAGGATCATGGGGATGCGTAATGCATGAGAGGGTCATTTCTTACCATGACATGCATTATTCTTTAAGTGTGACAGAAGTGGCATGAACCACTGCTGCCTGGCCTGAGTTACTATCAACTAAACATGGATACCCAGGCTTCAATGTTTGTTGCTCACATTTCACAGTGAAATGCGCTCCCAGTGCACACTTCGGTGATGGGAACATGCCATACGTAAATGTCGGAAGATGGATCCCGACACTAATATATGCTAGGGTACTAGACCATGCATCTGTTGCGCTGCCACACTGCCCCCGAGAAATATGCAAGCCACCTTTGTCATTAAGGTGACGTGCGTTTCTTAATGTGGCGTAAGTAAAAAAACAGATCCTCTGCACTTTTCTCTTGCGCCACTTTATCACATTCTGACTCTCTGTTGTCACTTCCTCCCCCATCATTGGAGGAACATCCCCAAAGACTGCATGGTACTGTTCTGTGACTGCACCCTTTTCACCACTTCATCTTGCTGTTCTAATCTGTCATTTGGCAGTTCCCCACATGTATCACCCCCTCTATCAGTGATTGCTTTAAGGATTCTGTACGTCTGGTGCCTACATCACATCAATCAGTGCCTTGTTACACCGTCTACTGCGACCCTCATTGGCCATGCCCAGATAAGTAGGAAGTGCTGCGATGGGTCCCAGCGCTTTCTTCTTGCTTGTGTTTTCTTTGCCCTAACCTTTGTGTACAAGAGACATGGAGCCTCATTACAAGTGTGGCGGTCTGGAAATAAGGGTGCCAGTTGCAAACTACCAGTACCCTTTCCGAACCGCCACACTACAACTCTGCAATTCCGGGCCATTACACCCAGCAGGCCCCGGTAGGCAGAGCTGTCACGGAAGCACTGACACCGTTAACAATGGCGCAGTTGCTTCCGTCCCCCCATTCCCATGGAGTCCTATGGGCCTTCATGGAAATGAGGAACAACATTTTCTGGCGCCGGTTACTGCTTGACTCGTAATCAGGCCCATGGATTGCCGCTGCCAGATATAGTGTCTAGGGATTACCTCGTCTCATTTTCACTGTGGACCCTCAGGGCAGCCACACCCATATGAACCAACCAGTAAAGAGCAGGTTAAAAGTCGCCAACCTGTTCATCGGGGGTCAACCACCACCTGTCATGGACCAAAATGGTTCATAAACTGGCGCCTCGTCATCACCCATACATGAAGGTACTCAACAGCATCATCATGAATGGAGCTCTGCCCAACAACTTACACCACATCCCCAAAGAGCAGTCAAAGTTACAGAAGACTATTTGATGCGGTGTAAATCCCAAAGAGAGTTTGCTCCATTCTGTAACTCAACATTGTTAGAACGATTCTACGACAAATTGTGGTGCCCAATACCAAGCTTTGTTACTGTAATGTTGTATCAGTTGTTATAACAACATACTGTCCCCTTCTCATCCCTAGCATGGCGCCATCATTCTATTAGGATTGATCTTATCAACGTTACCATCTACAGACTGTTGATTCCCCACTCGCTTTTCCTTTGTATTCCTGAGCATTGCTGGGCTTCTCCTCCACTACCAGTCATCCTGCTCTCCCCTTACCTGAAGTCTTCCCTTTACTATCAATCACTGGCATATTGACTGCCACTCACTCTGACCAGCTTGGTCTGATCCCCCCTACTTTAATCTCTTCCTCCAATCACAGGTCACTCACGTTGTCCCCATCCATAGATTATCCAGCAGTTGCCAAACTCTTCTTGACTGCCTACAACCACCTACATTGAAGAGGAGTTGTTTGTTCTTCTAACTGCAGATTTGTGTTAATTCTGCTGTCATGACAACTGCAATCATGATCACTGTAATGCACTCCTAATTGGACTTACACCATAGCTCCCTGGCATTGCCTGACCTCTCTACTCTCAGATTCAGTCATTTGAATTAGAGTCAGCAATGCCCAATCTATCTTCCCCATGCTCAATCTGGGAACCAGGGATATTGGGCCTCATTCCGAGGCTGGCGGTAAGGGTTAACGGTCACCGTTAATGGCAACGGTGACCGTTAACACTTACCACCATATTCCGAGTTCCCTTTTGCGGGTTGGCATTTAACGCCTGCTTTTAGCAGGCGTTAAAAATCCAACCCGCAAAGGGACCTTGGAGTAAATTACGGCACCGTAATTTACCGTGCCGTAATTTACTCCTTCCCCATTCCCATTGAGCCCTATGGGGGCAGGAATGGGGATGGGGAACCGGTATGGTGAATGGGGAATTACCGGTCCCTCCAACCTTGGAATGGACCGGTAATTACTCCATTCACCATGCCGGATTTCCATGGAGTAAATAGCTCCATGGTTGCTTACCATGGTGCTCTTTACTCCATGGATAGCGCCAGCCTCGGAATGAGGCCCATTGACTCATACTCTCCACCCTTACATCCATTCAACGTCCACGATTATGGCATTTACCCTGCTCCCATATTTCTCTAATAGTTATAATATGAACTCCCCTCCCCCCACTTCTATCACACTAAGAATGTTAAGGAAATACTGAATCAGGAGACTCTTTCCTCCAATTCCAGCATACCACTCACTGGAAGCGATTGGGTAGCAAAGGCCCAAGAATACGTCACTGACATTACACTACAGACTGACTTGATTACAAAACGAAGGGGGTGCTAGAAAATCTACCTCAACATCTCTGCAAAATACACCATAAACAGTGGCATTCAAAGGGAGGCGTCTCCACATTCACCGGGAGACATCTCCCAAGTACAACCAACCAAGGAAATAACTATTACTTTCTTCAAGAACTACAAAATCCTTTTCTGGCTAAACAATCCACCCTAAGGTCCCTGTCAAATCCCATAAACTGCCAATCTAAACAGGGCTTCCGGGCCTTCTTTTTTTAGCCCTGGCTATTGTCAACCCTATTATCAACCCTCTGGATGCTTCTCCATCTCACCTCTAAACCAAACACCATGCCAAACGCATTTGAATTCTGTGCTGTAGTCCCCGGCCTGTCCTTTGGAATGATAGTTGAGGTATCCAAAGTGGCCAGAAGCATCCGCGTATGCTATGATGCTGGGCCTGGGTGGGAGTGATGAGGGTCCCCTGACCAGCCCCACCAGGAAATGGGGACTTGGCACCAAAGTTAACAAAGTGCTGATATCCCTTAAGGGGTTTTGAAATGGTGGAAACCTGGATCTCTTCCATTGCCCATAACAAGAAGAAAGTTTACTAGGTTAACAAGGAGTCACACGCAAGACAGAGCCCATGCCACTGTGTACACACCAGGTGAACGTTTCAGGAGCCAGTGAGCTGCTTCAAACAAAATAAATACCCCCAGTACAACCTTGCATGCATGCTGGGAAGGGAGAGCTTCCCCAGAGCCAGCAGCTCCAAAATATTCAGCTCTCCTTCTGCCAGAATCCAATTCAAGATGGGATCCCAATTCATGATCAGCTTGGATGGTGAAGACAGTATACAAGACAGATGTGAGTAGAATACATGTAAGCAACCAATCACATGCAAAAGGGAACAAGAAAAAAAGATTGATCCCAAATGGGTAGATGCTGGGGGTCGGGGGGTACAAGCTGCTATGCAAAGGGAAGGGTTGAACAGAAAGGTGTGGGATTTCGGGGATGGCGTGTATAGCAGGCGGTTTGGAGTTGGAGAAACGATCAGGATTGTGAGAGGTGAGAAGGAGAGAATATAAATCAGTTTAACATAGAGGAAAGGAGGAAAGAATGGTCATCTATTGGGAGGAGAAGGAGGGCGAAGACAAAGGGGATGCGGGAAGGAGCTTCATCTGCTGAAGAGAAGGGGAAAGTGAGAGGAGAGGAGCAAAGGGGATACACCAGGAGAAAGAGGAGAAGACTCAACACAGAGAAGAGAGAGAGAGAGAGATAGAGAGAGAGAGAGAGAGAGAGAGAGAGAGAGCGAGAGAGAGAGAGAAAGAGAGAGAGGTGGCAGCCAGGAGTAGGGAAATTGTGACCCAGAGATGGGCAGATAAATGGGCATGTGGCAAATCATCAAGGAGGGGCGGGTAAAGCCTCAAGACAGAAAGGAGGAGAACAATGGAACACAGCCCTTCCATTAGATACACGCACATAAAGCATTGAAGAGGGGAACAAGAGTGGGCTGCTGGGCAGAATTGCAACGGCCCCAACACCAACAATGCATGTCTGAGTGTCTGTTTCTTCAAACTGTACAAAACTGCAGGAAGGGACTGCGGTCAAGACTTGGCAAGAACTGGAGGACTTTTATTTTAATATTCTTTTAGTTGACAAGAGACAGACCCACACCTTCTCAAAAACGCCACCTTAACAAGAACTGAGCAAGGTTAAAACAAAGCCTTTATCAAAACTGCCTATTAAAGATCTCGTTGCCCCGCCTCTTCATGAGTTAGCACTCACTCTCAAGCCTACCCTGAAGTGACTACAATAAGCACATGTAATGCCAGAGGAGTCATACGAGACGCCTCAAAGATTAACCATGTCAATGACCATTTTATTATTGAAATATTCGGAGTCACACAGATGTTGATTAAAGGAAACTGCAGACTCTTCCTGGATGAGCTGCTTCAGGGTTAAAAATGCTGGTCATTAACAGAGCAGGAAGGCGGGGGAGGGGAGGTAGCTACTGAAATGCGACCCAATCTCTCATCATACACACCCGAGCTGAACACATACCTAGGCGATGCCAAGTACAGCCTGACACCTCCAGCGTTTCTGCGGTGGTATAGTGACTGCCTAGTCACAGCAAATATTTCCTGTCAGAATGGTCTGCCTTTTCATACTGCATGGTCTTGACATCTAACAAAACCTCAAGCCCCTGTGACACCATCCCTCGGCTAGATGCCCGTGTTAAGAAACCTGCCACCAACGTTATCTTCACCTTAGAAAATGCCACTTTCGAACAATGATTAATCAACACCTCGCAAAAGTGGGCTCTGCCTGGACTCAATATTTTCCCTTAATTGCCGTCTCAAAATTCACAACCATTTGCCAATCCTTTGGTCTTACCCAGCAAACTGGAAATGCGCACCAGCCCTGGTGCTCAGACATAGCAACTCAGACCCATGAAAAAATGTTAACACAAGTAACTTTAGCGAACATTTGAAATTCGGTACCAGTGAAAACATGAGTGACAATCGCTCCACAAGACTGGAACAACCCTGCCATTAAAACATGTAGAAGAAATGTAGTGCTTTTGCCACATATTAATGAACTCTAGGCGCATTAACAATTGTTAGCGAAGACAGCAAGATGTTATAAAGGCACTGCAGAGGGGCTACATGCGGCCTACTCATGTAAATGCAAGCCAGATGTGCAGGGAGCTAGGTACACGTTAAGCTCCTGCTTAGCATGAATTGGGCGGAATTGGAAGACATACAGGAGACTAACTTGTGCGCATTGCGTTATGATAGGTCAGACGTTTACACAGCTGTGCAATCAGGCCGAGGGTGATTAAAATAAGCAGAATACATCAACATTTGAAAATGAATGTGTGTGCACACATGCGCAGTGATTAAAAACACATCGTATGGGACCGGGTTCTTTACTGATGCTGACAGCCTAAAGGATGGAGAATGTCTTACCTGACCACTGCTGTCTATTATCTCCTGGAATGGGTTGCAGTGAAGAGACGCAGCATTTTATAAGACTGCACCACTAAGATACAAGGTGGCTAACAGGAAAGACCTTAGTCTTTCACAAGGGTCTCCACGCACATGAAATCAGTGGTTCTGTGACAGTAGACATCAGGAAAGAGGTGTGACGTGTGCGCCTTACTGCTGCATGTACATCACTGACACGCCCCATAAGCATTGGACTAGGCTAATGAGTTTAGTTTTCAAATCGCTGGAAAATAAGGATACGATGGTAGTCATATTGTCAGGGCAAAGTGAAACTCTGGAGTTCGGAGTGCAGCCCTGGGCTGATCGTTGCACAATGAGGTGCAGTGGAAAAGAGGCCTGGGAACTGGGAGTCGCGAGCAACATTGCGACTCTAGAGCAAGCTGTATTACCGAGCAGCATTTTATTGTGCATGACAAATCACTGGCAATCGTGAAGGCGTTGTGAAGAGGGTTTTTTTTTTCGCTGACACGTGGAAAAAGTGGCCAGCCCTCTGGGATTGGTTGAATGCACGGGGTATTGAAGTGAGTAGGCAGTCATCAGTGAAGACGAAAGAGATTTGAAAAAGAACTGCCACAGAAGCGGAGACATATACAGCATACATATGCAGAAGGTGAAAAAGACTGAGAAAGTCAGACAAGATAGACGGGGCAAAGACTAGGAAGGGAAATACAGCCATTAAAAGGGGAGGAGGGTAGCAGCACACGCAGACAAGAGGCCTGTCAGAATCCCCAGTGCCATTGTAATCAATGCACAGTTCAAAGGTCCGAGCCGGGGGAGTGGCTGTCCTCAATGAGATCCAAGCTGGGGACTTCAACTGAAGCAGTAGTTTTCACAAAGTGTGTCTTAATTTGGTGTTTGTGTTAATATTTATGTGCGAGTGGGCAAGTGAAGGGGAGTACAGTACTACACACATTCAAATTCAACACTGTATGGCTAAGGCCTTGAATGATGGAACAGTTCTGAACACCAGGAATCTGTGTAAAATGATGGTTGGTTTTTCAAAGTCACTCTAATTCAGTGGTGTAGCAGGGCCCCTGCAGCCCCTGTAATGAGGCGGGCCCGAACACCCCATGTACAAGGGGGGCCGTCCTAGCCCTCACTGCACCACCTGAGGCCCGCTGCAAATGTTACACAGGAACCAGGAAGCCCTGCCTGCTCTCTAGATCCTGTCTATGTAGAGCTCGGGAGTTGGTGGCCCGGGGCCCGAGCATTGAGTTGTGTGGATCAAAGCAGCCTCTGGAAACAGGTCAGAACGTTTTTTTGTATATGTGCAATGTGTGTATGATGCGTGTGTTGGATGTGTATGCATGCATATATGGGTATATGAATGTGAGTGGTTTGGTGTGATTGTGTCATGTGAATGAGAATGTTCTGAATGCATGTGTGATTGAATGTGAGAGAATGTGTATGGGTGAGTAATTGGTGGATGAATGGGCATGAATGTGATTGTGTGTGAATGAATGTTCTGTGTGCTCATGTGGAGAATGCATTGTGCATGAATGTGAGAGAAGGTATATTGGTGAATGACTGGTGCGTGAATGGGTATGCATGTGATTTAGTGTGTGTGTGTTTGCATGTTCTGGGTGCGTGTTTGAGTAAATGTGAGAGAATGTGTATTGGTGAAGGACTGGTGGGTCAATGGGTATGAATGTTATTGTGTGTGTGTGTGTGAATGTTCTGGGTACGTGTGTAAGTGAATGTGAGAGAAGAGTTATGGGTGAGTGCAGGGGTGTTGCTAGGCCTGGAAACAATCTGGGGCTATGCTAATGTTGGGACTGTCGGGACTCTGGGCTAGCTGGTCTTTTGGTTATAGCCCCTGAGCGTCTATCCGGGGCTACAACCAAATGACCCGGGGCTATAGCCTCCTCAGCGCCACCCCCCCCCCCCAGCAACACCTCTGGGTGAGTGATTGGTGGGTGAATGGTCTGAACGTGATTGTGTGTGTGCATAAGAATGCTCTGGGAGTGTGTGTGTGTGTGTGTGTGTGTGTGTGGAGAATGCAGTGTGCATGTCCTGGGTGTGCATGTGAGTAAATGTGAGAGAAGATGCATGGGTGAGTGACTGCTGAGTGAATGGGTTTGAATGTAATTGTGTGAATGTTCAGGGTGGGTGCCGAAGTGGAGAATGCAGTGTGAAGGTTTTTTTTTTATTGTGGAATTGGTTTAAAGTAAACCTTTCAGGATCAAAAAAGAAATATATGCAGTTACACATAATCTGTAAAACACTCATCAAAAAGAAACAGTCAAACTACATTCACTATGTCCACATGAAAACAATCATTAGTCATACAAGTTTATCAACTGCATCATTTCCAAGAATCTATTGAAAGCCAGCATTATAGAAATGTGATCCCCAAGTAAAAGCCAATGCCCGAATTGATATGTTTCAATAAGCTCAGTCGTATGTACAAAGCATCTAACCTGCATAGTACATCAAATGTGAAGCACCGGATGGAACATCGTTGAGTGGTTTAGACTCTCCAATTCTTTAGGGGCATTACAACATGGACATAATAAGAACTCTTTGGGTAATCTCTTACGAATGCATGACATTTCAATTATTGAAAAGAAGTTGACTCTAAACCTCATAAAATGAGTTTGCTAACTAGCATTGGACATTTGATCAAGTAGGGGACCACAGTTCTCACAGTTTTGTGCTCCAGTGAAACACGTGACAATCCAATACTTCTTTAAAAGTGCTCTTTTGGCTTGGCTATGGTTATGTATAAGTGAATCGCAAGTAACTTCTAACTCGATAAGCAGTTTAAGAAATGTTGTCGTAAAAGACTTTGTGATACGGTCAGAATCTGCCAGCGATTAAAGTAGGTCCATAAGGAGTGAATTTGGGGCGGAGGGGGTCAAGAACTGTGTGGTAAAACAGCATTTGTTTCCACAAGACCCTCCCTTTCAATGATTGCAAACCTAGCTCAAAACGTAGTGCTACCACTGTAGCACAATTGAGTAGGAACAAAGTTCTTCAGCATATCCATGGAGTCCAAGTCAACAGGCTCCAACTGATGCATTATCTGGATAAATAGATTTCTAACTACTTTCCCAAGATAGAAGTTTAGAATGGGCATCAATGAGTATCTGACGTACTTCATGTTTATTTTTTTTTATGAATGAGCGCTTTGAAACACTTGCCTGTGTATAGGCGCTATATAAATAAACACTACCATACCTAAATAAACAATATCATTTGTGTGGTTAAACCAGTCGCTATCCTGCATAAGAAACTGATTATCAAAGATTTGTTTGGCTATGATGATGATGGGTTATTTATAACGTTTTTAAGCAGGACCCAGGGATCGAACCTGTGTTGCTGCCTTGTTTCCAAGGTGAGCACGTTGCCCCCGAGCTATCCTCCCTATGCGGTGATGGCAATTCCCAAGTACGTCAAACGTGCCATCCGTTCGAGTTTCGTGTTGTCTACAAACCATGCAAAGCCTGGCTTTCTGCTCAGTTCAGTGAATCGCATGATTTTTATTTTTAAAGGGTTTATTTGTATACTATTGTTTTAAGTAAATTGATCAAAGGAATCAATATATTTTTGTAGACCAATTTGGGTAAGGTGCAGAAGTATAACGCCATTGGTTTATGACAGCCAGAAGTCTATGGGTGTAAGTGAACGGTAGAGATACACGATTGCTTTCTTCATAAAATTTCGAATGTCAGAGACACAGAGATTAAAAGACAGGGTGGCAAAACGCACCCCTTCCTCATTCCTCTAAAAGTAAAGATGTTTCTAGAGAGATGGTCCTATTGATTGGGTATGCCGTACTTTTAATGAAGTACATTCCTTTAGGTACTTTACTTCGTTGTAATATCTTCAAATTCCTTTGTGGGGAAGTAATTGTGTAGATGTAATTAATGGTTAGGCAGTAGAAGGAGGGTGGGGAGTGGTTGGAGGAAAGGGTGGTAGTCAAGGGGGTAGGGAGTGCATCTGGCATACCCCATGTTGCTATCTTCTTCCATAAGAGTTCTTCTATAAGAGTTCACTGCTCACCAGATCGAAAGCAGCTGAAAGATGAATACACGCTAGAAAGAATGTCGTGCCTATTTACCCCAAACACTTACCCATACGCTGTGAATTAGGAAACCATTTAAAGGCGTGGCTATGTTTTTGTGTCCAGTTTGAATACCTCAGCTCTCCAGCTCTTTCGGACTAAGGATGCAAAGCCTTTACTGTCAGCATCCAGAAGGGCAATGGGGCTATGATGTTGTGGTTCTGCTTTGATACCTGTTTCGTACATAGGGACAATATGTGAGTACATGCAGTGTCTTGCAGGCAGTTAAAACATGCACAGACGGAATGAATACCATTGAGGCCCAAACAGTAGGAGCCTCTTCAAACACTCTGTTGGAAAGGTCATTGAGGCTAATTGTTTATACCCAGCCCAGCTTAAAATAATGTGCAGTCAGAGACTATTTAGCAAAAGAGACAGCGATCATTAGTTATCTTAAAATAATATGTAGTCAAAGAAAGTCCTTCTAGCAGAAGACACATCACCCAAAGGCAATGAGTAAAGGAGGGACACACGGAAACTGCACTCTCAGGGCCTAATTCAGAGAAGCTTTTAATATTGGCCAAACACCATTGGAAAACGCTCTGTAAATCAGGGCCTTAGTTATTTAGCAATTAGAGCAGGAATCTCACTTTTCACCACAGAGGTCTTTACAGTTTTCAGTTTCTAGTTGTACATAATAAATGACTGCGCCGTGTCAGTGTGGCAGGAGATGAAACACTAGTGGCTTTAACCTTATAAACTTAAACTGCTCTGTTGGTAATGCAGTGGTTTTGAGCACAATCAAGGATCATATATGATTTTGAATTATTAGAGCGACACAACCTAAAGTAGAAAGCTACCAAGGTAGCTGAGTAGGTTGAGTGACTATTGCTGAGACTATGGATTTTTGAAATTCCTTATAGTAAACTGTGTGCTGTAAAGTGCACCGTTCAGTCAGGAGATGGTTTGGGTTTGGGCGCTTGCTCATATTTAGGGAGGAAATGGAGGAATGTCAGCCTCCATAGTGAAAATCCAAAGATGGCACCCACGGACCCACAGCTCAGCACAAAAAAAGCGTTCACTTATGATTGAACAAAAGCATCTTTAGAAGGATACCCAACAATAACATTTAAAGAAATCACAGGGCATTTCTGGGGGTAGTGCGACAGAAAACCAAACACATATTATAGAGAACTGGTGGATTTCCATGTAAGAAGCGCTTTTCACTTTAAAAATGTATGTTTGTTGTTTTGCTGACATTGTAAGCTGCACATTAAAAAAAAAAACAATAGTGTGCCCCAGCACGTGGGAAGCCTGCTTTTAACATTAATGCCCCCCACCGCAGTGGTATTCATGGCCCATCATTTCCGGTGGTGTCTGTTATATCTGCCCTGTGTCCCGCAATAAAAGCCCCGCCCCCGCGCATCGGAGGCAGTTCCGGGCCAAGACTCTAACAACGTGTGGCATGTTTCATTTCGCTCCGGCCGGAGCTGCGCCACCAAGGCCTATTTCAGAGGCTTTCAACGGCCTGCCTCCGCACGGAGTCAGAACGTAACACTGGCGATGAGGGAAACGGGACCCAGCACACGTGCTCGACGCCCTTCCACCTGGCATCCAGGGGCCAGAGGCACCACAACACGACGTGTGAAGCCATCACATGCGCAGTGCACACGTGCAATCACGGCAGTAGGCACTTGGAAAGAGGCAGCGGTCCCATCGGCTACTGTTTCGAAGGTCGGCCTCAAAAAGGGACCACTGACACCTGAAACCACGCACTGAGGTGAGGACAATAGACACCATCGAGTAACGGTGACGCCCCACTATGGTGACCGGCACGTCCACCCCCAGGCCTAGTACACCCTCTAGACTTGCGGCGAATCTGTCGATGTCATCACCGCAAGCTCGTCCACAAGGGAGCTCCTCTACAATGATTCAGCCCTTTGACCCATTCACAGATCCATCATCAGTTGGCCCCCGGTGGCAGCTATAGATCTAAAAATGCGAAATGGGAATGGAGTGCCAGGACATAACTTCCCCCAGGAAAATGAGATTGTACCTATTGTTAAATTTGGGGGACGCGGTGCTACTGATCTTCAACTCGCTAACCATTCCTGATGGCCAGGACATTTACCAACAATCGAAAGATGCCTTGACGGCTCATTTTCTCCCACAACTCAACCCGGATTATGAAACCTTCATGTTCTGCACCACATTTCAGGCAGAAGAGGAGACCTTGGATGCCTACCACACCGTACTCAGGAAGCTGGCGATTTCGTGTGAGTTCACGGATGTCGAGAAAGAAATCTGGAGACAACTCATCAACGGCATCCAATCGGAGAAACTAATAAGGATGGTGCTGAGTGAGAAGGGTATCTCTCTAACACACATTCTGGAGTTGGGTCATCAAAGGGAGCTGGCACATGCCAGGGCCGCCAACATGGGAGTGACTCTTCAAAAACTACAGCCTGCCCTCGCGACATCCATGGTGGCCCATGTCACCAATAGACAGTCCACCAGAGATGAGTCTGGCGGCAACTACGCACCAGCCAGATGGCACCCACAGATCCCGGATCCTACAGAGTGTGAATGGTGTGGAGGACCGCGTCATGGACGGTGAAACTGCCCGGCGCAAGGGACAACTTGTGCGGCATGTGGCAGAAAGGACCACTATGCCAAGGTGTGCCGGTCATCGGGCGCTACACTACCGCCTCCACAGAATCCCCAGGAGAAGAGTGGGACCAAGAAAAAGAAGCAAGCAAGTGCAAGGCAAGTCGAAACGACCAACTCTTCAACTGAGGAAGAAGGGGATGACGTCACAGGCACTCAACAAGACTCTGGTAGGGAGCAGCGGACAAAAGGGAGAAAAGTATTCATGGTGTCAGCTTTAGATCGTGGACATGCTACGCAGAGGAAAGGGCTCAGGAGGCGCAAATGCCAGGTCACCCTCCAAAACCAACGGGTATGGATGACCATAGACATGGGAGCCTCTGTAAATGTCATGCTCACAAGCACATTTCAAACACTGCAACCACGACCAGACCTCAAGAACACAGACACCCTTCTGTTTGCATATGGCTGTAGGAAGCCACTACCGGTGGTTGGCAGATTCCGCACCACCCTCAGCCACAGTGAAAACAAGCTACCGTCTAAGATCTACGTAGTAAATGCGGGGATTGAATGTCTTCTGAGTGGTGATGTGGCTGAGGACCTAGGGCTAGTACAGTTTATCAGTCAAGTCAAGGAAGCCCAAGAGGTCGAAAACATCCTTGCACAGTATCCCAACATGCAAAATGGGATTGGGTGTTTGAAAGGAAAGACGATCAAGCTCCATATTGATAAATCGGTCCAGCCAAAGGCCGTCAGACACCGGAGGACCCCATTCCACATGCGTGAACAGGTGGAGATAGAACTGAAAGCATTGGAAGAAGCTCGCATTATAGAAGAGGTAACGGGGGCCGACACCATGGGTTTCCCCGATGGTGGTCACAAAGAAACCCAAACATCCGGGAAAGGTCCGAATCTGTATAGACATCCGCCTCCCGAACACTGCCATCATGCCAACCCTCGACGAAATTGTGGCTGACCTCACGGGATCGAGAGTCTTCTTGAAGGTTCAGTTGAAAGCAGGTTACCACCAGTTGAAGCTGCATAGGGACTCTCGGTACATAACCACTTTTTCAACACACATGGGTTTGCGAAGATACAAGCGGCTAAGCTTTGGGATCTCTTCGGCTGCCAAAGGTTTTCAACAGACAATTCAAGAAGTCATCCGGGGCATACCAGGTGTCCTAAACGTGAGTGACGATATCCTGATCCATGCTCAGGACAGAGGAGAACACTCGAGAACATTACGGATGCTTTTGAGCCGACTAGAAGATGCTGGCCTACCCATCCACAAGGAAAAATGTGAGTTTTTCAAGATGGAAATATCATTTTTTGGCTACAAGTTCAGCAGCACTGGCGTTTCACCGGACCCCCAGAAGGTTGCCGACATACAGGCTGCGAGTCCGCCCATGACACCCACTGACGTGCGCAGCTTCCTGGGGATGGCCACGTACTGTGGGAGATTCATCCAGAACCTGGCCACTCTCTCTGAGCCCCTTCGAGAACTTACCAAGCTCAACGCGAAGTGGGAATGGCGGAAAGCGTGCCAGGAAGCATTTGAAAGTATCAAAGAGTCATTATCCGTGGACACGAAAATGGCGTACTATGACACTACGCTTCCGACTGAACTCTTTGTCGATGCCAGCCCTGTCGGCCTGGGGCCATCCTCATGCAGGTCACCAAAGAAGGTGAGAAGAGGCCCATCGCCTATGCGTCAAGAGCTCTCACAATGACAGAGCAGTGATACTCTCACATTGAGAAGGAGGCAATTGCCGTACTGTGGGGGTGTCGCCACTTCCACCTCTATCTGTATGGCAGAAGGTTCACGGCGATTACGGATCGCAAACCCCTCCTGCCAATCTTCAAGGGCACCTCCTCGCACCCCCCGGCCAGAATAGCCAAATGGCTGCTACATCTCCAACAGTACAATTTCGAGATGGCATATTAGCCGGGAAGCGGAAACCCGGCAGACTTCCTCTCAAGACACCCTCGAGCGACGACGCCACAGGAGGTTCAGGTGGCCGAAGAGACCGAGGAACATATCTGCCAGGTGGTGCGGGCCATGAGGCCAAAGGCTGTCAGTATCGATGACATTGCAGAGGAAACACGCAAAGACCCGTGTTGCGACCTGATAAAGGATGCCGTCATTTTGGGCGACTGGAAGTCCTTCATGAAGAACACCCACAACAGGACTGTGGAAGCAAAGGCGTTCCTCACAGGGATGTTCACCATACGACAGGATCTGTTGATCACAGAGCAAGGATTGCTGCTCAGGGGAAATCGCATTTTCATCCTGCCGTGCCTGCAGGCCTGAATAGTAGCGCTCGCTCATGAAGGCCACCAAGGGATGGCTTGGACGAAGGCTCGAATTCGGCACCGAATGTGGTTTCCACAAATAGACGTAAAGGTGGAAAGGCTAGTAAACACCTGTCTACCATGCCTGATAACCAGAGCCCCACCTGATCCAGAACCAATCCAGTCGTTGGAACGAGGCTCTGGCAGATGGGACGCAAAAAGCATCGACTTTTGTAAACTACAAGAAGGCCTATACCTCCTGGTAGCCATCGATGATCACTCCCGATATCCCGAAGTCGAGGTGGTTCGAATCCACGGTGGCAGAGGTGGTCATCCCGGCCATCGAGAAGATGTTTGCAACACATGGACTAGCCACCACGATCAAGAGTGACAACGGCGCACCCTTCCAAGGGGAGGAGTTCAAATACTATCTGCAAGAACTGAACATCCGGTATCACCACATCATGTCAAGGTGGCCCCAGGCGAATGGGGATGTGGAACGGTTCATGAGAACAATTAACAAAGTGCTGTGGTTATCAAGAGCAAATGCCAGTCTGTGGAAAATCGACCTCTATTGTTTTCTGCGAAACTACAGGGTCACCCCACACAGCACGACTGGTGTCCCGCCAGCTGACCTCATGTTCGGTACCGTCATAAAGTCTTCCATTCCACATCACCCCAGCAGAAGCCCGGACGAGTTCGACAACGACCGCACCGAAAGAAGGAGAACAGATGGCAATGCCCACATGAGTGCCAAGAGGAGGTCGAAACCATTCAACCACCAGGTGGGCGACCAGGTGGTCATGCTGCGGAATCCGAGAAAGTCCAAGCTGGACTCCCGCTATGAGTCTCTCCCATGGACTGTCAGCGAGACACAAGGGACCATGATAACTGTGCAAAGAGGACACCATCAGGTGACACGAAATGCGTCGTGGTTCAAGGCTGTGCCACGCAACCTATGGACTGACGGGGACTGTCCCCAAGAAGATGAAGACTCCCAGCTGATTGAAGACGAACCCACTGACTTTCAGGGTGAAGAAGATGCGAGTGACAGAACGTGGGAGCAGTGGAGCGAACCGGACATGGGTGAGCCGGAGATGGAAGGTGAGAGACCAGATGAGACTGTGGGGCCCAGCTCCCGGGGTGGGATATATGGACTAAGAACCGCCACCAAGCCGCCAGCTTGGCTCAAGGACTATGTGTGGTAGTTTGCCTCACGAGGACTGTTAAAGCGGAAAGCACCGGTGTTTGTTGTGTTTTCAAGCATGTGCATATCTGATGACGTGTGTGGTTAAATGTTAAGTTAAATTATAATAAAGGAGGAATGTTATATCCGCCCTGCGCTCCGCAACGCGGTGACGCAGTGCGTCTCAATAAAAGCCCCGCCCCCGCGCATGGGAGGCAGTTCCGGGCCAAGACTCTGACAACGTGTGGTGTGTTTCATTTCGCTCCGGCCGGAGCTGTGCCACCGAGGCCTACTTCAGAGGCTTTCAACGTTCTGCCTCCGTGCGGAGCCAGAACGTAACAGTGTCTGCCCCAGGGCTGCAGAAAGACCAGACTCCTCAAACAAACAAAGGCACTGTACATGCAGGCTTTATTGCTGGGCACACAAACACTTTTGACACTCCTGAAAACTGTTAGTTGTCACAAGCGGCCAGGGTACCAATTAGGGGGTAGGAGAGCAAGGTATCAAACACGTGGGAGGGACTTGCCCCACTTTGCCGCCCTGTAGGGCCACCTATGTCCAGAATTCTCGCATCCGGTGTGGCCGCCAGCAAGTCCAACTGCAGGTATGCCACTATTTTTTGTGCAAAAAGTAAAACCGGAAGTGAGAAGCAAATACGACTCCGTAATAGGATCTTCATGGAGGAGAGGCTAAAGGGGAGCCACAGGCAAGTGGGATAGACAACACAATTTTGGAATATTTTTTGTCACGAGCTAAGGAATGCCTCAGTTAGGGAAGAAGGTGATAAGGGAAGGGTGTTGGTCAGTAATGCGAGTGAGTATTGTTAGTTGCAAGTAGTGGCAGATGTAAGCAGGGATTGGTAGCTCTTACACATGCAGTTATGTATACACACAGCCACACACACATCAATTACCATTGGTCACGTTTTTGTACACAGAGATTGATTTAGTTCCAAACGCGTCAATTTCCTTTGTGTTTAAACTTTGTTTTTAGAAAACTGTGTCATGTCTCAATCACTTGCAGGACTCAAGTCGAGGGTACATGCAGGCGGACCGAGACCCGCACTTTTTTCCGGAGTCTCCCCACTTTTTTCAGAGGGCACCTTGACATGCTCATTTATGGTGATGCCAGATGTGTTATGTTAATGAGTCCCCCCACTTTTATTTTAGGACTTGACCCCTGCTTGCTGGGCAGTAACATGCTGTATGAATAGCATAGGTAAGCGCCCGCACAGTAAAATAACAGCCGGAAGAACCTACAGCTTGCTTCCGTTCATGTCCAGGGATGTTGCTACCCAGCAAGCAACTTCAGCTGTCAGGGCATTCACTGCAGAAGCAAAGCACTCTGCCTTGAAGATGCGCGAATGCCTCAGTGTCAGAAATATGGCAATATTCCTGGAGGAGAGACTTTACCTTGACACCTGTGCTGAGCCAGATTCTGACCTCCTGAGCTTGGAGACGCTTCAGTGATTTTCATTAACACCATGTAATTATATTCAGCTCCATCAGAGGTCCTTGAAACGACCTTGCTGCTCACTCTTGCTCGACAGCCTTGGCTGTGATATAAAGGCTGAGCGAGCTTATTTGGTTAAGCGCTAAGACTGTTGCCTCTTTTTCTGAGGGGTTTGAAGGCGGAGACATGAAGAATTGATATTACATTTATGGCAATAATCAGTATGCAATACATGTCAGCTTGCAAAATCCATCGGAATATGTTTCTTATTACAATCTAGTAAGGACATCAAAAACAATGAAATGCATTAAACTGCTTGAACAATTTTTCTGCAACATATTAGGAGCTGCATCTTTACATTTTTTTAAATCCAAACAGATTCTGTATTGATTATATGGATCAGCCAATGGAAAATCACCTACATTATATTATGCAAGAGACAAGGTATTAAAGGAAATTACAGTGTGTGGCCATGAATTATAAGGAATACAATACCACACATTATGCATAGAAAGGATATTACAGGACACCTTGGAGTTCTGTTACCTTATAAAAGAACTCAGCCTTCTGGCTTATTCCTCTACTTGGTTACAAAACTCCTCTGTGACTGGCAACATCCTTATAACCTAAGGAAGGGGTACTTTATCCCATATATTACAGGGTGATTGTGACATTGCAACTGAACTGTAATAAGAAAATGACCTCATAGCTGCTCCGTAATCAGGTATTACGATTCAGTTGTGATGTCACAATGTCTGCTGGTTGGGCAGGCAAAGGTCAGAATTCTAGCTGTCCCTGCAGCAGTTAAGTAAAGCCGTTACACTCTTTTCAAATTCTTTGCTCGTTAACTAGTTTTCGGTGACACTTTACAGTGATTAATTGCCAGGGAACTGTATATGGTAGAATGTTTAATGTGAAAAGAGAAAAAAGGACAATAGAAGCACACCCTATTTAAACAGATAAAGAATATTGTGTAACAAAGTCTAGGTAGTAGGTAAATTACTGAAAGACAATTTCTAAGGTGCAGGGGAGTGAAATGCAACCTTGACACCTAGGTTGAGGTAAGTACTAGAAACAACAAATGAGTTCCCAATTTGGGAACTCCCGTCCCCTGCACACTTATGTATGTCTGGAATACCAGACCGACAATTCATAATTTTGAATAAGTCATATTTAAGAAAATTACATCCATTAGCAAAAGAACACTTTTGTAATAATGATCATTCAGTCAATTTTGATCACAAGAATATATCTTTGTTTTATTCATGATGGTGGAGCTGTGGAGGGCCCAACGCGTTTCGAGTGGTAACACTCTTCATCAGGGGCAAGAACAAATTCTGTAAAACAATATATATATATACAATATTTACATTCAAAAAGTTTTACATTCAAAACATTTAAAAAAAAAACAGTTTTATACATAACAGCCTTAAATGAAACATATCCGTGTACTCTGAGATATTGGGCCTCATTACGACCCTGGCGTTAAGGGTTTAATGGCGCCGTAAAAGGTGTCGGCGACGTTAAACCCTTAACGCCTCATTATGAGTTCCCTTTGCGGGACCCGACCTTAACGCCTGCTTTTAGCAGGCGTTAAAGTAGGGTGCCGCAAAGGGACCTTGGTGCTAAGTACGGTTCCGCAATTTGCGGCACCATACTTAGCGCCTTCCCCATTCCCATTGAGCCCTATGGGGCAAAAATGGGAATGGGGAAGGGCCCATGGTGAATGGGAAATTACTGCCCCGCCAACCTTGGAATGGGGCGGTAATTCCGCCATTCACCATGGCGGACCCCAGCATGGACCATGGTGCTAATAGCACCATGGTTTAGCGCCGGGGTCATAATGAGGCCCATTATTTTAAAAAAAACCTCAGTTAAAGACTCAAGACCAACATCAGTGTAATAGGGAAATTCAATCCCAATTGAACGAAGTTTAGTAAATGCCAAAATGCACGACTAGTGCGGTGAAGTAGGGTTCCCTGTCTATTTATTGGAAAACTTAAATGGTGATGGAAATGCATCGTGAAAGGAAAAAAATCACATTAATGGTAATATCAATAATTGCAGCGATGTGTTTAATTTGGGAATAGAGATGATAAGAATCAACTATGGAAGGTATCTAGTCCGACTCTGGAAAGTAAAGTCTAAGGAAAGTGCGAAATGCTAACCTTGTGTTATATCTGTGGTTCACAAAGTGTAAGAGAAATCTTCAAGAGCTTGGAACACACGGTGACGGTGCTCAGGGAATTCAGGGCACTAGACTCTGTACAACAGTAAGGAGTAATGTAATAGTTAGCTGAATCAAACTTTATAAATATCTAAGAATCATAAAAGGGTGATACTAGCACTCACTCAGAAATGAAGGGTGTTCCAAGCAGAAATGCAGAGTCCAGTAGGGGTAGTCTGCAAGACAAGCTATGATAGCTTGGCCAAACTCCAGTGCAGGGCAGGGTTCAGCGATAAGTCTGCAAAAAGTAAATAAACTAGTCAAGATAAAGGCTAGTTACTAAGAGGTAGAGTTATAAGAGCTCCTTAGATCTCTGTACCAGAAGTAACAAAAAATGACCTGCAGATTCCAGAGTTGCCAAAGGAATCAAGAGATCCGGAGAGGACATCAGATTCCTTTCGCAACGCTCAGGCGACTTAAATACAAATCATGACGTCACTACGCGCATGCGCGTGTGACGCAGTGGAGTAGTTAAAAGAAATCTTTAAAGTGTTCAAAAATGACGTCATGAGGTGGATTCAGAAGGAAGGCTGCTGCGCGTAATCAGTGCAGCAAGGTAAGTACTAAATAATAGAAGTTACTAAGAGTCACTTGTATTTTTTGGTGTTTACATAGTGACGTCATCACGCCGGCGCGTGAGTGACGTCATATGTAAACAACGCACGAGTGAAGAGAATGATGTGATAGTTAAAAGAAATAAGTGGAAAAGGAAGAGGACATTAACAAGAGGTCCATGATCTTGATCACAAGCCCATAAGGTGCCCAGGTAACATAATAATCATGGCGGAACTAGTCGGCATAATGGAAAAAAGAGGGGTACTCGAGACTATCAAAAGAGTTCATCAGTAGTTCTGGTCTCCTAAGTGGAGGTGTCCTTGGTGAATAGCTCACGGGAAATGCATGATACCCAAATGGACTCGAAGGTGAAAAAAGGGGGTGTTCCTTCACTAAAATAAAGAGTGAAACCTTTGTGTACACTTAGGGGGATAATTTTGTAATAGTTAAATGTGGAACAATCAGGAGATACACCCATGAACTTCACATGTAATACCTTATAATAGTCAACAACTCTAGTCAAACAAAGAACCATATTTAGTAATTGGTTAATTCTTCTGCCCAGGACATGGTTCACATTCTGATGGGTAATCTTGAGTACAGCAAGTGTCTAAGTAGCAAATGTAAAACACTGTGAAGAAGAGAGGTAAAAGGACAGAGAGAACCTGTTTTCCTTATATAAAGGGTCCCAAATAATAATCTTCGTTGAGGCCAAGAGGTCACATGGCATCAAGTTTATAAATCCAATAGAGTTCTCTTTGGGAAAGTATTTTTGATAGGTCCCCACCCCTTTGGAGTGGATGTGTTACTTCCAATATTGCAAATCTCATTTGTGAGATGTTGTGGCTGTTGTCCCTGAAATGTCGGAGACAGGAGATTTGGGATTTTTTGTTCTAATCTGGGATTTATGTTTGGTCCATCTTTCTTTCGCACGTCTACTTGTCTTGCCCACATAGTACTTGCCCAGGGGCATCTGATGGTATAAATGACATTTTTAGATTCGCAAGTTGAGTAGTGTTTCAGGGGGATCTTTTTCCCATTGTTTGGATGCCTAATGTGGTCTCCCTTTATAACATTGGAACAGTGCTGGCAATTAAGACATGGGAAGGTTCTATTTTTTTGTTTAGGGAGTATCCTCTGAGTAGGTTTCTTTACTCTTTCTGCTTTGATCAGAGTGTCTCGGAAGTTTTTCCCTCTTTTGTATGCTAGCATAGGGGGGGTTGGAAATAGCCGATTCAAGTTGGGGTCAGATTAAATTAAATCCCAGTTTTTGGTAATAATCTACGTAATTTGAAAGCTTTGTGCTGAGTATTTTAAGGTGTAGATCAGATTGGATTTCGTTTGTTTGGTCTGTTTAGATAGTAGAGTTTCCCTTGGGTTAGCAGCTGTCCTTGTGATAGCTTGTGTAGTCACTTCCTCTGGAAATCCTCTTTGCAAAAACCTTTCTCGCATATTCTCTAACTCAGTCTGAAGTCTTTCAGTATTTGAAGTAATCCGTTTGGCCCGTAAAAGCTGACTGTAGGGAAGATTTTCCTTTAGTTGCTTTGGGTGGAAACTGTTATAGTGCAAGGAGTTATTAACATTAGTAGGTTTTCTGTTCATTGATGTTGTTAATTCCATGTTTTTCCATTCAACAGTGACGTCCAAAAAATTAACTTGAGGTCTGCCAATTTCAATTGTAAATTTTATACGAGGATTACATTGGTTGATGTATTCCCAAAATTCGGTCAATTCTTGTTCCGTGCCATTCCAGATACCAAAGATATCGTCAATGTATCTTAACCAGCAATGTATTTTGGTTTTCCAAAGAGGGTGGTCCAAAACATGAGTTTTTTAAAAGAAAAATGTAAAGATATTGTCATAAGAGGGGGCCACGGCTGAGCCCATGGAGGTTCCCGAGATCTGTAAGTAGTATTTCTCATTAAACCTAAAATAGTTATTGTATAAGATAAGGTTAATGAGTTCAATCGCAAAGGTTTTCTGAATCTGGATATTATCATTTCTTAGAAGAAACCATTCTAAGGCAGCTATTCCTTCATTATGTGGAATTGAAGTATATAGGCTACTTACGTCCATAGAGAACACTAGAGGATTTGGAAATTCGATCTTAAGTGAGTTTATTGTCTGTAGGAAGTGCGTAGTATCTTTCAGATATGTCGGTGTTGTCTGCACCAGTGGTTGGAGTGCAGTGTCTAAATAGACAGCCAAAGGTTGGAAAATGCTATTGGTATCTGCTACGATTGGTCTGAAGGGTGGGTTGTTTAAGTCTTTATGAATTTTCGGTAATCCATAGAAAACTGGAATCATAGGGTTGGCTTTGATCAAATATTCTTCAATTTTATCGGATATCCAATCCATTGAGCTTGCTTTTTCCACCACCTGTTTTATTCCAATACATATATTGTTAGTCGGATCGTTATCCAATGGGAGATATGTTTGTCTGTCTTCCAATAATCTCAAACAACCAGCATTGTAAAAGTAAGTGTCCATTAGTACCAAGGCTCCTCCTTTATCGGCTTGTTTGATAGTTAAAGAGCTATCCTCGGCAAGATCTCTGATTATTTTAAGTTGATGTCTACGTATGTTTTTTTCCATGGGTCCATCATATTTAATCCGTTTTAAATCTTTTGTAGTTTTCATTTTAAACAAATTGACCAGCGGATTGTTAATTTGTGGGTGGAACGTATTTCTCATCTCGAGGTAATCATGTTCTTTAGGTGTGGTCATCTCTTCGAGGTTATCGAAGAAGATCTTTAACTCCATTTTGCGTATTCACAGCTCCACCATCATGAATAAAACAAAGATTTATTCTTGTGATCAAAATTGACTGAACGATCATTATTACAAAAGTGTTCTTTTGCTAATAGATGTAATTTTCTTAAATATGACTTATTCAAAATTATGAATTGTTGGTCTGGTATTCCAGACATACATAAGTTTGCAGGGGACGGGAGTTCCCAAATTGGGAACTCATTTGTTGTTTCTAGTACTCAGCTCAACCTAGGTGTCAAGGTTTCATTTCTCTCCCCTGCACCTTAAAAATGTTCTTTCAGTAATTTACCTACTACCTAGACTTTGTTACACAATATTCTTTATCTGTTTAAATAGGGTGTGCTTCTATTGTCCTTTGTTCTCTTTTCAAATTTTCTGCCCTGTGAGGGGTTGACACCTTACCTTGGACCTTAGCACCCCGCTCTTTTTGAAATGTCATTTTCTAAAATTAATACTCTCACGGACAAATCCGCTACAACCTTAGCTTTCACTGATGCAGAAGCTGAGAGGATCTTTGGCCTAATTAAGGACACGAGCACAGACACAACTAATCGAGAAAATCCAGATATTGTCATTCAACGGCTGGAACGGTTGATACGGAGAGAAATCTCCCAAAAACTTCACACCACCACTTTGACCCAATACTATAAGGCAAAAAGAATACCAAGGGAATTGAGGGTCTACCTGCGCCCGACACTCTGTAAATATAATAAAGACTTTGTGAAGAGGTGGGAACACATCCTAAATAAATGCTCCTTGGATTTAATACTAATTACTATAGAAGAACTGGCTAAATCTTTACATACCATCAATCAGGAAATTGAAGAAGTTTCCACACAACTTACAAAGCTGAAATCATCTTCTGAACTGCACTCTATTCTAGAGGATACTAACAGCAAATTAGAAAGCTACAAACGCGATATAGAGCAATGGAAAATTTGCAAATTTCGCAGAGATACACTAGATTACGCCAAGGAAATTGTATACAAGTGGCAAGATTATTACGGGAATTACAGACCTAGACCCGGTACACCAGGTGCACCAAAGAAAACACCATCTAACAACAACACTGACAGCAGTGAAGTAACTAGTGGAGAACAAGAAGAGCAACTGAACACAAGCTCAGCTAATCTCGGTCATAATCCAACAGCAACAGACATTCCAGCAACGATACCAAGAGCAACGGATACTCCGATCCTTTCTAATCCAATATAACCTTTTTTAGGCGACATCCGACCAGACGAGGGCAAAAGAAAGCCACGCCAAAAGAACAAATAAAATCACCCCTGATTGTTAACATCTCGTGTAAACAACTATCAAAAGCTCAAATAGATACATTGAGCCTTGGCATTTCCTTTATACCGACAAATTCGACCAACCTGTTTGAAGAAGAAGTGAACTTGTTTAAACTAATACGCAAAATGGAGTTAAAGATCTTCTTCGATAACCTCGGATAGATGACCACACCTAAAGAACATGATTACCTCGAGATGAGAAATAAGAGTATGTTCCACCCACAAATTAACAATCTGCTGGTCAATTTGTTTAAAATGAAAACTACAAAAGATTTAAGACGTATTAAATATGATGGACCCATAAAACAAAACATACGTAGACATCAACTCAAAATAATCAGAGATCTTGCCGAGGATAGCTCTTTAACTATCAAACAAGCCGATAAAGGAGGAGCCTTGGTACTAATGGACACTAACTTTTACAATGCTGGTTGTTTGAGATTATTGGAAGACAGACAAACATATCTCCCATTGGATAACGATCCAACTAACAATATATGTATTGTAATAAAACAGGTGGTGGAAAAAGCAAGCTCAATGGATTGGATATCCGATAGAACTGAAGAATATTTGATCAAAGCCAACCCTATGATTGCAGTTTTCTATGGATTACTGAAAATTCACAAAGACTTAAACAACCCACCCTTCAGACCAATCGTAGCAGGTACCAATAGCATTTTCCAACCTTTGGCTGTCTATTTAGACACTGCACTCCAACCACTGGTGCAGACAATACCGACATATCTGAAAGATACTACACACTTCCTACCGACAATAAACTCACTTAAGATCGAATTTCCAAATCCTCTAGTGTTCTCTATGGACGTAAGTAGCCTATATACTTCGATTCCACATAATGAAGGAATAGCTGCCTTAGAATGGTTTCTTCTAAGAAATGATAATATCCAGATTCAGAAAACCTTTGCGATTGAAGTCATTAACCTTATTTTATACAATAACTATTTTATGTTTAATGGGAAATACTACCTACAGATCTCGGGAACCTCCATGGGCTCAACCGTGGCCCCCTCTTATGCCAATATCTTTATGTTTTTCTTTGAAAAAACTCGTGTTTTGGGCCACCCTCATTGGAAAACCAAAATACATTGCTGGTTAAGATACATTGACGATATCTTTGGTATCTGGAATGGCACGGAACAAGAATTGACCGAATTTTGGGAATCCATCAACCAATGTAATCCTCGTATAAAATTTACGATTGAAATTGGCAGACCTCAGGATCATTTTTTGGATGTCACTGTGGAATGGAAAAACATGGAATTAACAACATCAATGTACAGAACACCTAATGATGTTACTAACTTCTTGCACTATAACAGTTTCCACCCAAAGCAACTAAAGGAAAATCTTCCCTACAGTCAGCTTTTACGGGCCAAACGGATTACTTCAAATACTGAAAGACTTCAGACTGAGTTTGAGAATATGCGAGAAAGGTTTTTGCAAAGAGGATTTCCAGAGGAAGTGGTTACACAAGCTATCACAAGGACAGCCGCTAACCCAAGGGAAAATCTACTATCTAAACAGACCAAACAAACGAAATCCAATCTGATCTACACCTTAAAATACTCAGCAGAAAGCTTTCAAATTAAGAAGATTATTACCAAAAACTGGGATTTGATTAAATCTGACCCCAACTTGAATCGGCAATTTTCAACCGCCCTATGCTAGCATACAAAAGAGGGAAAAACTTCTGAGACACTCTGATCAAAGCAGAAAGAGTAAAGAAACCTACTCAGAGGATACTCACTAAACAAAAAAATGGAACCTTCCCATGTCTTAATTGCCAGCACTGTTCCAATGTTATAAAGGGAGACCACATTAGGCATCCAAACAATGGGAAAAAGATCCCCCTGAAACACTACTCAACTTGCGAATCTAAAAATGTCATTTATACCATCAGATGCCCCTGTGGTAAGTACTATGTGGGCAAGACAAGTAGACGTGCAAAAGAAAGATGGACCGAACTTAAGTCCCAGATTATAACAAAAAATCCCAAATCTCCTGTCTTCCGACATTTCAGGGACAACAGCCACAACATCTCACAAATGAGATTTGCAATATTGGAAGTAATACATCCACTCCAAAGGGGTGGGGACCTATCAAAAATACTTTCCCAAAGCGAACTCGATTGGATTCATAAACTTGATGTCATGTCACCTCTTGGGCTCAACGAAGATTATTATTTGGGACCCTTTATATTAGGAAAACAGGTTCTCTCTGTCCTTTTATCTCTCTTCTCCACAAAGTGTTTTACATTTGCTACTTAGACACTTGCTGTACTCTAGATTACCCATAAGAATGTGAACCATGTCCTGGGCAGAATAATTAACCAATTACTAAATATGGTTCTTTGTTTGACTAGAGTTGTTGAATATTATAAGGTATTACATGTGAAGGTCATGGGTGTATCTCCTGATTGTTCCACATTTAACTATTACAAAATGATCCCCCTAAGTGTACACAAAAATTTCACTCTTTATTTCAGTGAAGGAACCCCCCCTTTTTACACCTTCGAGTCCATTTGGTTATTATGCATTACCCGTGAGCTACTCACCAAGGACACCTCCACTTAGGAGACCAGAACTACTGATGAACTCTTTTGATAGTCTCGAGTACCCCGCTTTTTTCCATTATGCCGACTAGTTCCGCCATGATTATTATGTTACCTGGGCACCTTATGGGCTTGTGATCAAGATGATGGACCTCTTGTTAATGTCCACTTCCTTTTCCACTTATTTCTTTTAACTATCACATCATTCTCTTCACTCGTACTTTGTTTACATATGACGTCACTTACGCGCCAGAGTGATGACGTCACTATGTAAACACCACAAAATACAAGTGACTCTTAGTAACTTCTATTATTTAGTACTTACCTTGCTGCAATGATTACGCGCAGCAGCCTTCCTTCTGAATCCACCTCATGACGGCATTTTTGAACACTTTAAAGATTTCTTTTAACTACTCCACTGCGTCACACGCGCATGCGCCTAGTGACGTCATGATTTGTATTTAAGTCGCCTGAGCGTTGCGAAGGGAATCTGATGTCCTCTCCGGATCGCTTGATTCCTTTGGCAACTCTGGAAGCTGCAGGTAAATTTTTGTTACTTATGGTACAGAGCTCTAAGGAGCTCTTATAACTCTACCTCTTAATATCTAGTCGTTATCTTGACTAGTTTACTTACTTTTTGCAGACCTATCGCTGAACCCTGCCCTGCACTGGAGTTTGGCCGAGCTATCCTAGCTTGTCTTGCAGACTGCCCCTACTGGACTCTGCATTTCTGCTTGGAACACCCTTCATTTCTGAGTGAGTGCTAGTATCACCCTTTTATGATTCTTAGATATTTATAAAGTTCGATTCAGCTATTACATTATTCCTTACTGTTGTAGAGAGTCTAGTGCCCTGAATTCCCTGAGCACCGTAACTGTGTGTTCCAAGATCTTGAAGATTTCTCTTACACTTTGTGAACCACAGATATAACACAAGGTTAGCATTTCGCACTTTCCTTAGACTTTACTTTCCAGAGTCGGACTAGATACCTTCCATAGTTGATTCTTATAATCTCTATTCCCAAATTAAACACATCGCTGCAGTTATTGATATTACCATTAATGTGATTTTTTTCCTTTCACGATGCATTTCCATCACCATTTAAGTTGTCCAATAAATAGACAGGGGAACCCTACTTCACTGCACTAGTCGTGCATTTTGGCATTTACTAAACTTCGTTCAATTGGGATTGAATTTCCCTATTACACTGATGTTGGTCTTGAGTCTTTAACTGAGGTTTTTTGAAGATAATATCTCAGAGTACACGGATATGTTTCATTTAAGGCTGTTATGTATAAAACTGTTTTTTTCCCCAAAAATGTTTTTGAATGTAAAACTTTTTGAATGTAAATATTGTATATATATATATTGTTTTCCAGAATTTGTTCTTGCCCCTGATGAAGAGTGTTACCACTCGAAACGCGTTGGGCCCTCCACAGCTCCACCATCATGAATAAAACAAAGATTTATTCTTGTGATCAAAATTGACTGAACGATCATTATTACAAAAGTGTTCTTTTGCTAATATATGTAAATTTCTTAAATATGACTTATTCAAAATTATGAATTGTCGGTCTGGTATTCCAGACATACATAAGTGTGCAGGGGATGGGAGTTCCCAAATTGGGAACTCATTTGTTGTTTCTAGAATGTTTAATGTGTGCACTGCTGAAGTTTAACACATGTGACCAAGAAGCTGAATGTTATTACTTATCTTAAAGTACAAAAGGCCTCCCGTTGTCCTCCCTTGTGCCCCTAAGAAGTGTCCTACACGTGGCGGCACACCTCATCAAGGATCTATGCAGATACAACCACATCACCCCGGCCCTCACTGACCTTCACTGGCTCTCACTGCAAGCACAAAGCACCTTCAAGTCTTGGTATATCATCTATAAGGCAGTCGCCCTCAAGTCACTGAGCTACCAAGTGGATACATTCAGCATCTCCAGCAGACAGCGCACTCCCAGAAGCCAGGACACGCGCAGACTAGAAACCACTGCTGTAAAAAGGAAAGGACCAGAAAGCAAGACTTCTCTGCGTATGCCCCATGACTATGGAACCTGCTCCCTGTCAGCATCAGACTTGCCCCCACTCTCCTACAATTCAGAAAAGAACTCAAGACCCACCTCTTCAAGGAGTCTCTCTTCATCAACACCTAGGCCAACAAGTCTCCTCCTGTGCCACTGGACTCGCTAGACTCTGTGTGCCACTCTGCTTCTCGCCACCCTGTACAGCTGTACCCCTCCTCTGCCCCTCAGTATCCTACCCCCCGCTGTATATCTGTTCTGTTGTTACCGCTCAAAAACGCTCCTTTACCAATCTGTACTGTTGTATACCTCTGTTAAGCACTCCATTGCTTCTTGATAGTAGGTCCGCACTCAATAAATACCATAATAATAACAATAATAAAATAGTAATACCAATAAAACGTTTTCAATACATTTTATTAAAATGTTTCAACTATTGTTTTTGCAATACATTCCTTATTCCACCATGCTGCCTTGGAGCTGGCAGTATCTTACCATCTAACTGCTGCACCATGATGCCCATCCATGATGCTGCCTGCACCCAAATGAGGTAACCTTCACTCTAAGGAACTCCGGGGCCTTGGCTGCAAAAACAATCAAAAAACGAACTACATTTATTTACTTACCCACTTGGGCTTCAGATGCTCTTTGAGGCTTATGTTTTGCCTCTTAATTGGGCACATTAGGGTTTCCTTGAGAAAAGCCTTGCTGGGCTACTGTGCTTTGCGGCGGCCTCGTGTCTTTTCCTAGAGGGTGTGTGATGATGGAAATGCATCGGAGGGACAGGGCCTCCGTATCCTTGTCCTTTACTGCTTTTTATAATTTGTTCTGTCGTGTTTTCCGTGCAGGAGTTCGTGTGGGACTCCTGGCGGTGCAGCTCTCTCTTTTGGTTTCGTGAATGGACCCATGGGATACCCTTATGGCACCCATGGGTGGGGGTACAACCCTGTGCCCCAAGTGTATGTTTTTGGGCACCTGTGTGTGACCCACATAGCAGGGTACGGCCTGGTGACAGCTCCGTGCTGAAATGACTGGTGTCCTCCATTTTGGGATGCCCAGGCCCTGCCATTGGAATCGGTAGATTCCTGGTGGAGACAAAATGGACCCCATGGCCTCTTGCCTTCCATCACCTGTTACCTTGATCTTCCCAAAGTCCCGGGAAGCCCTGCCTCTGTCCCTTCCCCCTGACTGGCTGTTGGGTGGAAGTTCCATATATGGTAGTGTGGGGAAGTGCCGACCAGATTGGCTGGAGCCTTCTCAACGACCGTATGCTGTGGGTACGCCTGTGGGTGGGACCTGGGTGAATAGAGTGTGTGACAAATATGCATTCTATGGGTGTCTAGTATCTGGTGTTTGACACAATGACTGAGACAGCCCTGACCGAAACCGGTATTAATGCAGTTTGGAGTGTTGAATGGCTCGGTACTTGTCCCAATAAACATAACTTGTTGTGAGTGTCTGGAGAGAAGTGAATGGCTTGAATGCACCGTGTGCCTGATTTGCTGCCTGCCTGCATGAATGCCCTTAGTCATGATTGGATGCTTGAGTGTGACCCAGCGGAATTAATGGGAGATCAACAGTATATCAACAGTATATCTGGGGACCTCCTACTGCTAGGAATCATGTTCAGAAGCTGAAGTCCACTACGACGAGTAACTGGAGTAACTGAAGGTTGACCTTTAAGCCCTGCTGGATGAGAAGAATTGCTGTTGCTCTCCTTCACAATCTGAAAGCTGTTGTGTCTACAAGGACTGACCCAGAGAGGACCTGGTAAGGCGCCCTCTTCCCGAGCTACGAGGGACCATCGTGCACCAGTTAATCTTTGCCAAAGCTCCCTGGTAGACAGACCATCGACAGGCTGCCGACCCAATACGGGGACTGCTGTGGAACTCCAAGGAGAAGCGCCCAGACTGTTGTCCACCACTGTCGACGACCGCCGTTGGCGAGTGGAGCCGGCGTGCTCCAGTTTTGCCTAAGAATGTTTGAATCCAAGGATGCTCTCGTCCACATCGTCACCGCTGTATCCTGCTGGAGAAGGCCTGACCGTCGACACGCCGAGGAGCATCTGCCGGTGGGTTTCCTGCCACCCAAAGACCACAGAGACGCTGACGACTCGACGCACTTGCTGGGCCACTCTTCAAACTCTTTGCGGTCCAGAACTATCGACACCGAGGTGCGCCACATGCCTCTTCCTATCAGGACGTTTACGCTTCCCTGTCAACGAGTATCGCTAGGAACGACGTGGCCACTTCACCGTCGTAGCTCGACCTGTTCTCCGTCGGACGTTCGACAACCCGTGACTCCTGCCTTAAAGGGAGGGCACTCAAGAAGGGCCATCGATTCCCTGACGAGGAACGCTACAACACCAGGTACTTTGGGGTTGCAGAACTATTGGGAAGGCTAGTGTGAACAATATATGGACTGGGCTTGTACCTTTATTCTACAGGTTGCCCAGGTGGGGGGATCCCCACACAGAACTGTGTCTAGGTATCGGGCCAGTATTCTGCCTATTGTTCCAACCAACTGCTTTCCTCCTATTTTCTATTGTTGGTTTCCTTCATTTGATCTGTGTGTCATTCTGACCGTATGTACTTTAACAAGATCTGATAACGTTTGTGGTACCACTTTAGAACTGTATGTATTTACCATTATTGATTTTCTGAGCACAAAGTGAGTTATTGTGATAGTGTACATGACCTTGAATACTAATTATATAAAGACTGTGTTTTAACCAATACAGTGTGTGGACATTCCTTTGTGGGTGTTTGGGGACTACACTGTACTTAAGAACCAGCCTGCATCACCTCCTGAGAAGCTAGGCCTTGATTGCTCGACCACGCACCAATAATAGAGAATCTTGGCAGGGGTCCTCTGTGCCTCTCCTCTACCGTATAGAGAGCGGAAGTACAAAGCACCCCCTTCCGATGGTTTCTTTACAGGGTGCCATCTTTTTCAGCATCTAATATCCTTTGTGCTTCAGCCTAGGAGCCCGCCTCACTTCCTGATTGGTTGGCACACCCCTTATTTCACCCAATCAAGGGAGCTGGCAGGCAGAGCTGGCTCCTTTCTCAAGGCCCTCTCTTAAGGCCCATCGACTCCCTGTTTTGCCTTCTTATTTCACTGTTCTGCCTTGGAGCTGGCAGCATCTTACCATCTACCTGTCGCACCCTGATGCTCATCCATGATGCTGCCTTCACCCAAATGAGGTAATCTTCACCCTAAAGGCACTCCTGGGCCATCTATTTACCTAGCCCGCTTGTGCTTCAGGTGCTATCTGATGCCTTCATTTTGCCTCTTAATTGGGCACATTGTGGAGTTGGGCGCTGTGCTTTGTGGCTGCCTCGTGTCTCTTCCAAGATGGCCACCACTTTTTTCAACATCTAATATCCCTTTTGCTTCAGCCTAGGAGCCTGCCTCACTTTCTGATCGGGTTCTGCAGCCCTTATTTCCCCCAATCAAGGGAGCCAGGAGGCGGAGCCTGCCCCCTTCTTAAGGCCCTCTCTTAAGGCCCATCAACTTCCCTGTCTGGCCTGTCTGGACGTGGCCGATGTGTCGGGAGTGCCTCTGCCTCCACTCACCTGTTCTGATTCCACTCTGGCTTCCTCCTTGCTCTCCACTCCAGTTCTGGCCTAAGGTATGTGCTGCTGCTTGGCACTCTGTGTCTGAGGCGCTGTCCCTATCATCTTCACTGAGATTGTGCTGCCCTTGCCTGCACCATCCCCATAATCCTGCCATGCAGTGCATAGCCCGGGCCCAGTCATCACCCTGTAAATACACCGGAGCATTTTTGCGTTGTCTCCATATGTCCCGTTTTGCCTTTTCGCCTCGGCACTCCCCAAGCCCTGCTCTCCCTCCTCACTGTTACGGTACTAGGCAAGGTCCTCCCTCGACTTGCTTCCCACTACACCAAACTACCTGCCTTGCAAGACTTTTGTATACTATCTTACCAACATTTGTGACTTCTGTTGCATGTCGCCATGTAATTGGCTTCAACCCAAAGCATCTTGTTCCGCACTATTTGTTGTAGTCTTTACATTCTTGCAAATCAATCTTTGGTCATTCTGAATCCTCCATTGAGTTCCTTACTTAAGACCTTAACACCTGTACTTGAAAGTCAGTTTATTTATTTTTATATTCCTGTTGCCTGCTTTGAATACCTAGGCCTTTTACACCTGCACTTGAAAATCAACTTCCTGCCATCCCAGATCTCCCATAGTCTTGGGGGTGGGTGGGTTGATTCTCTGGCGTTTTACTGAAAAATTAAGTGTGATGTTTGATCATTTTGTACCAAATTGTAAAGGTTTATTTCTATTGTAATTAGATTGTAAAACAAATACAATAAAAAAAAAGAAATCACATGTAGACATTTTTGATTCCAGTGCCTTTGATTACTGTGCCTTTTTACACCTGTACTTGCACGTCATATTTAGACATTTTTGATTCATGTGCCATTTACACCTGTATTTGACAGTCAAATTTAGATATTTTATTTTTGATGCCTGTGCCTTTAACACCTGTATTTGAAAGTCACACGTAGGCCTTTTTGATTCCTGTGCCTTTTCCACCTGTATTTGAAAGTCAAATGTATACCTTTTGATTCCTGTGCCGTTTTACACCTGTACTTGAAAGTCAAATTTAGAAGTGTATTCCTTTTTACTTCTGTACTTGAAAGTCCAATTTAGACCTTTTTGATTCCTCTTGCCTGTTTGAATAACTAGACCTTTTACACCTGTACTTGAAAGTCACATTTTAGACCTGTGACCCCTGTGCTTGTGTTCAATACTTAGGCACACAATGGGCCTCATTACACGGTAGGCGGTAGGGGTTTACCGGTAAGGGCACCGGTACCAGTAAACCCCTACCGCCTTACTACGAGTTCCCTTTGCAGGACCCGACTTTAACGGCTGGTTTTACCAGCCGTTAAAGTCGGGTGCCGCAAAGGGACCTCGGAGCTAATTATGGTACCGCAATTTGCGGTACCGTAATTAGCACCTTCCCCATTCCCATTATGCCCTATGGAGGCAAAAATGGGAATGGGGAAGAGCCTTGGTGAATGGGGAATTACCGCCCCCGCTCACCTTGGAGTAGGGCGGTAATTCCGCCATCCACCAAGGCGGACACAGTAAAATACCGTCGGCAACCATGGCGCTAATAGCGCCATGGTTATCGCCTACCGTGTAATGAGGCCCATTGTCACTTTCATCTGATGTTATTGCCTTATAGTTTGCTATAACCTAGGCCCTTGTTTCCCACTTGGATACTTGAATTACTGTTAATCTGTTGCTTTTCCCTGCTACAGCTGCTAGGACACTTGGTGAACTCCTCATACACAGTCCCTTCTCCCTCCTCTGTTCCTCCCCCCTGCCTCTATGGTGCTTTGTGTCTCCCCTATCTACTCTAACTGCTACTCTATTACCTATTGTACCTCTCTCTCTCGAAGCCTGGAAGGAAGAAGTTTAAGAAAGGGCTCCTAGCTTCCAGTCCAGGCCTGCCCATCGCCGACACCTACGCCAATGCTTCCTCCAGGCAGACTATCCCTGACATCATCTTTGTCACCCCCTCCACAGATTTATGGACTCACCCTATGGTCTCTGTCCTCTCCCCTTTCTCGTCCTCTCCCATTAATGGTGAAACCTGATTGGAAGTTCTCTTGGCAAATGTCTACCATAATGGCACTTTCATTGCCCAGCGCTCTCAGCCCAACCTCCTCCTTCTTGACAGGTGTTTCCTGTCTCTCATTAACTTCCTCCCTTCTCCTGCCAACCCCCTGGCCACTCTGCCCCCATCAATGGTTGTACCCATTCGCTGTACCTCACATCAGATGACATTTAAAGGCAGCAACCAGCTTCACTTAGCTACAATCAACACATGCTGTGCTGTTAAACACTCCTCTGATATTTGTCACCTCCTTGAAGACTTTGACATTGACGTCCTCGTCCTCAACGAGACGTGGTTCAATGCCAGCTCTGTCACTGCTTTTGACACTCTCATTCCTGAGGGCTACAAGATTCGCTCCAACCCCAGGCCTAACTGGTCTGGAGGTGGAGTGGCCCTTATCTTCCCAGAATGGGTCCCTGCTACCATCATATTCACTCAATCCTACTCCTCCTTTGAATGTCTTGTCTGCAAGCTTTGCATCTCTCCTACCCTCTCCCTCACTCTCAATACCATATACAGGACTCCTGGGCCGATCTACCCCTACCTTTCGGAGTGGACCAACCTCTCCTCCTCTCTTAGAACCTCTACCTCTAAGCTTCACCTCCTTAGAGACTCAATATTCACCTGGATTCTCCTGATGCAGCCACTCTACTCTTCCGCCACCTCTGTGACTCCCTCTCCCTCACCATTGTTCCCTCTGACCTAAGCCCACTCGGGCACGCTTAGGATGCGCTCATCTCACCTGATATCCCCTTCTGTAACCCTCTCACTACTCCTCTCTCCTGGGCTGACCACGCTCTCCTCTCCTCCTATCTTGAGCTCTTGGGTTCCCCGTCTAACCCTTTACCAGCACTACCAGCCTCCTTTGTCATTCAACCGATGAAGCGAGTGTCATTAGCTTCTTTTGCCACCTCCTTCACCCCCCATTCCGACTATTCAATCTCACACTGTTTACCTCTAACTAACCTTCACCTCTCCATCTCCAACACCGTTGACATTCTTACCCGCTACGAGGATCTGCAGGAAGCTACCCGCCAAGTGCAATAGCTAGTATGATTCCTATCTATCCTCGCTGAAATGCAAGTGCAAAGCTGTGAAACAGACGTGGTTGGCTTCTAGTACATCCTCTGATAAACTGGCCTGCCGCCTGCTCCAAAGGCAATACCGACTCTCCATCTGCTCCAAGAAAAAGGCTCACATCCAATCCTGCATCTCTGGGGCCTCAAATAATACATCTGAACTGTTCAAAATCTGTAAGGACCTTGCCAATCCAACTGCAGTCTCTTCTTCTCCTCTTCCTTCTCAGGCCCTCAGCATGTCGTTGGCATCCCATTTCAAAACTAAAACTCAGGACATACTGTCCCCTATCTCCTCTTGTCCCCTCCCTCCCCCACCTGCATGCAGGACTCCCCTGACTTCTCTTGCCCCTGTTCCCCCTCCCCCTACTCTGCTCCTACTCACTGATAGCACCTGATGAGTTTACCAAGATAGTCTGCTCTATGAAAGTATTCTCCAAACAGGTGCTACCCTGCTCCACGAGAACTATCAAGGACAACATTGCCTCTGTTGGCTGAGTTCTGGTACCACTATTCTGCAACTGGCACCTTCCCCTCACCTCTCAAGCACTCCCTTGTGCAACATCTCCTAAAAAAGCTATCTGCGGACCCTCCCTACCTGGCTAACTACTGCCCTATCTCCACTACCACCTTCTTGGGCAAACTCCTGGAGAAATTGGTCATCTCCTAACTAATCCATCAGACTGAATTGGTTGGCTGCCTCCATGAGCAGAAGTCTGGCATCAGAGCAGCCAGAGAAATGGCAACTGCTCTTCTACACACCTGTGATGACTTGCTTTCAAACCTCAACTCCAACACTCTTTCCGCCCTTATCCTCCTCAATCTGTTATCTTCCTTTGACATGGTCAGTCATTCCATCCTCATAAATTGGCTCTTTGATACTCTGGGAATCACGGACTGGTCACTGGACTGGTTGACGTCTTTGACGTCTTTCCTCTTGAATCAGCCCTCTCAAATGCAACTGGGCCCTTTTCTCTCCTCTACCTCACGCTCGACATGCAGCGTCCCGCAGGGCTCTAGTCTCTCGATGTGGCTTTTCAACATTTACCTTTACCCTCTGGCCCACTTGATCTCCACCTTCCTTCGTCATGTCCAGTGTTATGCTGATGACACACAGCTCTCCTTTAAGCTTCCTTACTCTTCCTCCTTTCCTTCCTCTCTCATTCCCAACTGTCTGACTGCTATTCAGGCATGGTGCACTGCTAATGATCTCTGCCCTTAAGACCAGTAAGACAGAGATCCTTCTCATTGTGACTCCTATACCTTCCTTACCTCCTACACTCTGGCTGCCCTCTTTGGGCCCCCTCGCCATCAGCTTCACTACCTTAGAGTCATTCTCCCTTTCCTCGCTGTATTGCTCTCCCCAGAGTGCACGGAAAAACATAAATCACCAATGCAATTATAGAGCCAATACTTTGAACGCAGAAAGACGCAATAACTCGCAACCACACACTCTTAGAAGATAATCAGCACTTATAGAGCTATTTATTCAAAGTTTAGAAGCAACCAGTGATAACATAGAAATAACTTACAGAGATAACATAGACATAAATCACAGAAGAAGCAAAGAATTCAAAAGGAAATACATCACCGTGAGCGTAACTGGATTCCTCATCTCGCCCAGAAGCGGCTGGAAGACCCCGGGAACAGCCAGGCCGAGAGCACCACAGCTCACAGGAGTGCTGGACGTAAGCGTCCTCCTCCGGCTGAAGTCTCACCTGACCACCTCCGGGTTTCCGAATATATACACACTCCGAAAAGGGGTGGCAGTTCTCGAACCTTCTGGAAATGGCACTTGCGCAGTTGATGAGCAGCCGTCGGTTGCGAGCTGGGTCAATCGACAGCCACCCTCAAGGAGCAGAGTGCCTCCCTCCTCTAAAAACACGCTCCACGGAGAACAGTAACAAACCATAACAAAGTTAGCTTTCCCAGCAGAAATGTCCTTGACCGCATACCAGGTTTGGAAAGCATGTTTTCCTCAGCACCGTGAATCTAACACTCAGCAAAATGTGTGCAGCTTTTCACTGCGGCATGAAGTAAATATCCATCATGGCTCCGAGCTCTCCCAGAATACACTGCGTACCAGCGCCATTTTAGTTCAAGCATAACAATTCCACACTTGGATATTTAACTTCCATAGCCCTGTGGCAAAGGAGCCGGTCTCTGAACCCGACGAAACATTGAAACTAAATTGGGAATACATTGAATACAACAACAACAAGCTATTATGATAGCTAATATAATGAAAATGCAAGCAAAAGTGTAACGTAGTGTACCCCCAATATCAGGTATCCATGAAAATAACCAATCCCACCAATTCCCAGTACGATCTTGAGACACTTGAGAAGTGAGATCCCTCAAACCTTGAATATGACTTTCAATGGATCATGAATGGTCACTTAGATTAAAACACATACCTTCAAATGCGTTACACCCTATATTATGCTTTAGCAATAGATAATCAACAGCAGCTCTGTTCTGCAAAGTTGCTTTTCTAATAACTTGACTATCAAGGAGTAATTCTTCTAATGCCTGAGAAGTATGATTAAGGCTTTTGACTACTAAACATGCTAATTTCATCAAAGATTTGTATTCCCTAGCAGCCTAACCCCAAACTCCCACTAATGAAAGGGTTAATGCTAGAACCTCAGCTTCTGATCACAAGTGTACATGTGAATCACAATCAGGAGATAGACCCACAGATTCGAAAGTTGACCGTTTACCTCGAGTTATCGCTGGGTGTAAAGGAAACATCATTAGTCCTAATCGAGTTAAAGCACATGGACCTCCGGAAATGTTAGCTGGAATACAAGTGTATGTGATGTTGCCACATGAAAAGAGCCATCCTGTTGGAAGTTTCACATGATTCAAATGACTGGCAGCTATCACTGTATGATTACAAGACATAGTATTATTTACACTGGTGCATGTGCGTGGCACTCGCGATCACAGTCGTCTCTCAAACATTGTGTGATTGTGCTGTTGTGTTAAATCGATCTGTTGGCATTTGCCAATTTCTTGTGCATTGCAGGACATAAAAAAACATACATCACCTTGGGGTATATTAGAAGTAATAACACATGTCAAATGTCTCCATTTGCGATCGGTTTCTTGGCAAAACCTACAGTACTCATAAACGGAAAAAGATTGCCTAATATCCGAATCTTGAACCAAAGAATCATTGTGTGTGACGCCGAAGATATGCTTTAAAACTGGAACAGGCGTCGGCACTGCTCCTAAACACGTAGTCAATAAAGCTTCAGCATTGGGCACATCAGTAAAACAGAAGTGCGATATGTTGAGCACCTGCTGTGCCAGATATATCCACATATTCTCCATCTGAGTGATCATAGGAGAATGTTTTTGCCATCCTGAAAATGCTTCTCGCATGACTGGCATCAAGGTTGTTTTCACTTGCTCCTGACGTGTTTGCCGCATTTCACGAATCCATGTCTTCGGTCTGGCTGGCTTTTCGGCATCGGCATAAGGCTGCTTTGCGACAACATTATTCATCACTATCAGTATCCCCTTGATCACTGGCACAGATGTGACATTTTTCGTTGGTAGCAGCAGGCTGTTTAACTCTCCCAAATGGAGTCCATTTAGTACCACAATTACACCAACCAGACACAGGATCTACAAGGCAAACCCAGAAAAGAGTTGTACATCACTCTCTCAGATAACATTTGTCTGTGAGCACATATTGTCATTTCTTTCTACCAGGCTCCATGACTAAAACTACTTGATCTTTGCCTGATGCAATGACATCTGCGGGCACTGGTGGGCCACTTGGCTTTTCCACCCACACCTTTGCACCCAGTACCATACTGTCTGAAGAGCCAAAACCGCGATCCCCACGGGTAGTTAACACTGTAGGAGGCTCCCCCTTCTTAATCATAGACAACTTAACGGGAATAATGATCAATTGGGCCACTCGATCACCCTTGTGGGTTGATAAAAATTGGTCCCCACTATTCATTAGGATGACTTTAATCTCGCCTTGGTAATCAGCATCAATTACCCCTCCCAACACTTGAACTCCCTTCAATGCTAGGCCAGATCTAGGGGCAATACATCCATATGCTCTGGGGAAATTTTTACTCCAATCCCTGTTTCAATTACAACCATCCCGCTCGGGTCTAATCTGATTTCTTCATGGGAATGCAAGTTTACCCCTGCTGACTCTGGAGTTGCTTGATAGGGAGATAAAGAACCCAGAGTAATTTCCCAGTACAATAGTGTTTCTCTGACTGAATTGGGTTGAACCTATAAAGTAGGAGTCATTAATCGCATCAAAGGAGTTTCATGCTCATTCACAGGTCTATTGTTTAATACTTGCACTGCATCAAACACACGATCACGCCAGCTTGCCAAATTGCCGTCTCCAGATTTGAGCAACTGTTCTTTCAATAACCCATTCATTTATTCAATTAACCGTGAAGCAGCTGGATAATTATATACGTGATACAACCACTCAATGCTCTTTTCCTGACAATACTCCTGAATTAATTTGCCTTTGAAATGTGACCCATTGTCACTTTGAATCTGCAAAGGTACTCCATAATGTAGTATGATCTGATCTAACAACCTGATGGTGTTCAGTTGTGTTGCACGTTTGCATGGCAAAACCATCAAATATCGTGAGTATGTATACACAATAGTTCATGCATACTGACAACCTCTACTGATTGGCATGGGACCGATATAATCAATCTGCCAAATTTGACCTGGTAATTTTCCTCTTCGCAATGTACCTCGAACAATCTGAGGGATAGTCTCTGCTGTCTTGCCACCTGCCTTCGGTTCTTCTCTCACTACGCCCCCCTCTCTCTCGTGGCTTGTTATTGCTCTTATCCCACTCCCCTCAATCTGCAAGTTGCTGAAAGGCATCCGCTACCTCATCAGTAGCTTTGCCCGTCATACCTACGAGCAAAGTCATAATGACACTTTTGTATGCAGGTGGCGCGGTTCTAATCACCATGTTTCGAGTTGAAACTGAGAGCGGCACGGCTCCCATGTGATCTGGAGCATCTATGTGAATAGCCTCTTTCATAGCATGCTCTTTGACTTTTTGAATTGTTTCGCTCAACGTATACCACTTCGTTTCTTCGCTAGGCCAATCTGTGGTAATGGGGTATTTACGGTTACATGCTTGGGCTATCAGGTGCAACAAAGACACCTGAGTATCTTGACCATTTGCGTCAGTGGGCGGTCCTGCCCTTAAGACCTCCTGTACATTGGTGTCAATTGAGAGGGGTAAAAAATGCGGTGAATCTGTAGAATCTACCAACAACCCTGCAGCACCCCCATCTAGTAATCTCACCATCCATGTCAATAAAGCTTCCCCTAATTTTTGCCTCAAACAAGTAATAATTTCCCCAACCTCCTGTTGTGTGTAATCCTCCAGTGTGGTTAAATCCACCATTCTGCCAGCAGAATTCTGCGGGTGGGGTCCGGCTCGCCGTCTTCTAACGGGCTTAGCCGCCACTGTTTTCTGTTTCACTTCCATTTTCGGGCCAGACTCATTTGCGGAACTACTTTCTAGACTGGTTGAGTCAAAAATATCACCATCCCACTTATCCAGATCCCAGTCCACACCAGCGGTAGCGATTACAGCTGACACCTTTCTTTTGTTGACCCCTCCCCGTCTTTTCCTATACTTATACCGGGCTACTCTGACTGCTGCCCTCTAGGCCACAGCCTGATATGTGTCAGCCTTATCTTTAAACAGTTTCACTTGAATCTGCTGCATTAACGCAGTCTGCCTTTCTGCAGCCAGCTCTCTTTCTAATTGCAAAACCTCATTTTTCATTTCCACCTTCATTTGATGTATTTTCCTATAAGCATGCAAAAGAACCCAACCTCGCCTACCTAATGCCGCACATTCTCTACCACGTTCCACTGGAACTTGTTGCAAGCATGCCATTACAACAGACGGATCGGCATCTCCCAATCCTTGATCCAATGTTTCACTTAGCCCTGCACCACATGCCCATGCCTGGGCCAATTTATCATATGGATTCTTAGTCGAGCCTGGAATAACAACATCAGAACAGTCACCGCCAGTGGTAACGCTCTTCTTCCTGAACAAACTACTCATTATCGCAAGACCCCGGGAACAGCCAGGCCGAGAGCACCACAGCTCACAGGAGTCCCGGACGTAAGCGTCCTCCTGCGGCTGAAGTCTCACCTGACCACCTCCGGGTTTCCGCATATATACACACTTCGAAAAGGGGTGGCAGTTCTCGAACCTTCTGGAAATGGCACTTGTGCAGTTGATGAGCAGCCGTTGGTTGCCAGCTGGGTCAATCGACAGCCACCCTCAAGGAGCAGAGTGCCTCCCTCCTCTAAAAACACGTTCCACGGAGAACAGTAACAAATCATAACAAAGTTAGCTTTCCCAGCAGAAATGTCCTTGACCGCATACCAGGTTTGGAAAGCATGTTTTCCTCAGCACCGTGAATCTAACACTCAGCAAAATGTGTGTGCTTTTTACTGCGGCATGAAGTAAATATCCATCATGGCTCCGAGCGCTCCCAGAATACACTGCGCACCAGCACCATTTTAGTTCAAGTATAACACTCACCTTCCCCAATAAAAGTCAATGGGCCTCATTAGGACCTGTACGGACCCGTAATGAACGTTGCCGGTACGGGACTGGCACCGTTCATTACGGGCTGCCGTATTACGAGGACTGCTGCAGGACCTGCTAAGGAACGCCTGGTCAGACCAGGCGTCCTTAGCGGGTCCCGCTAGCAGTCCAGGATGCTAACAACGGGCCCGTCATTAACGGAGCCGTTGTTAGCATCCTCCCCATTCCCATTGAGCCCTGCAGGGTTCAATGGGAATGGGGATTAATTTTTACCGGGTCCCAGAAAAGGGCAATTACCGTGTCCGCCAAGGTCGGTATGACCCGGTTATTGCTCTTTTCTGGGACCCAGTAAAAAATCATTACCGGCAGCAGCCGTGCCCTTAATAAGGGCACGGCTACCGTCAGGGTCGTAATGAGGCCCAATGTCTCTAGAGCTCTGGTTCCCTTAAGGCTTGATTACTGTAACAGCCTCTTCCTTAATCTACCTCTCTCTCCCCTTCAACTAATTTAGAATAAGGCTGCAAGACTTACCCTGGACCTCAAGCTCAGGGACCGCATGTCATGATGCCTACCTCCAAGGAGCCAGGTTCGACCCAGCAACCCCAGAGGCAGGCATCATTTCCCCCAGGGAGGTGCCAGCGGGCCAAGCTGGGGCCCTTTGGACACAGTCCTGGCGCCTTAGGCGCCAGGCTCATGTTGGACCCCTGTCCTGGTGCCTTAGGCGCCAGGCTCATAAAGCTAGACATGTGTTCAAGTGTTTTAAGGTGCACTTACCTGATGCAGACCATGCTGCTACATCCAGGCCCTCTTGAGGCCTGAATGGAACTACTTTACCTGTGGAACTACTTTCCCCTGGGTGTGGTCGGGGAAGGATACATACCTGATCGGTGGAAGGATACCTGGAACTTCTTCCAAAGCTATTTAAACCACGCCCGATCAGCAACTCACGCTTCGCGTTGTTCTGCTCCTCGCAGCTGGACGCTCACCGTGTCAGCTCCTGCATCTGGACTTCAGCCACTCCTGTCAGCATCCTGGGTCACCTGCTAAGAGAGAATTGGAGAGAAAGAAGACCTTACCTGCTAAAGCTGCATCACGGGAACTTCACACCGACGATCCTGAAAGGGAAGACATCATTTTAAAAGCATTTCGCTTCGATCGCTGCAGCGCTGCATTTCACTCACCTTTCCAGGGCATTTCCATCTTCAGCAGCGATCGTCCGGATCCGCAGTCACTTCCCAGAGCCTAGAGAGAAAAAGACAAGAACACAAGGTGAGAGAAGGAAGGGAATAGGAAAAGCTCAGTTTCCTTCTAAGACTTACCTGTTGGGTCATTCCCATTTCATTTCGGGTCCTGCCGCATCCTGGCATTCCGGACCCCGGCCCCTGTGGGGAAAAAAGACAAAGACATTGAATGAGCGAATGCAAAGACATTACCCGAACGCTCATCCAGAACTTACCTGTCATTTACTGGAACTGCACGTTTCACTTCGGGTCGGCGCCATATCTCCGGCATTCCGAACCCCGGCCCCTAAGGGGAAAAAGACATAAGCGTTAGCGCTTGCTGCAATAAGACAAAGAACATTATTATTAAGCTTGAACTTTTGAACTTGCTACAGAACTCTTACAGCACCTTACCTGAATAGTCAAGCTTATTTGAACTCCCATCAAACCTCAATCCAGTGAAGTAACTGGGTTTCAACGCGCCCCTGCATCAGAAGCAGGATGGAGAACTCATCCTTCCAGACTCTAAGGTGAGACTTCACGGGGAATCAAGGAAGGGTATCGTGGAGGGTTGGAAGGGAGTGGGAGACTTGAGCATTGTTCCGTCAGTAGGTAATACTCCCTTTTCACACACAGGGGAATATTCCTGCGAACCAGTGAGGCCATCTTCAGAGTCCTGCGCTTCATCAGCACTCGAAGCCAGACCAGCGCCTCCGTGGGAATCAGGTGAGCGTGACAGAGCATCTCTCCATCAGTATAATCTCTCCACTGGCTCCCGGTGGTTGTAAGGATCAAATTCAAGACCCTTTGCATCATCCACAAGGCCTTCTGGGGCCTGGGGTCCTGTTACATCTATCTCTCTCTCCCTAAATACCTCCCTGCTAGAGTCCTTTGGTCCTCTAGCTCAAACTCTCTGCATATCAGATGTTTCTCGAAGCAGAGAGTGGGGGGTAGTTATCTCTCTCTTCGGCAGGAGCCTCCCTTTGGAAAGGTCTCCCTGCTCCTCTCTGACATGAGCAGGATCTTCCTAAGTTCCGAAAACATCTCCAGACCTTCATTTTATCCTCCTCCTACCCTCTCCACTGCTAAACTCCTCCTGCTGCTGCAAATCGTTGCCTTTGTTCCCTTGAGAACTTTACTGCGGTCAGGCCCTTAATCTGCTAGCCTTCCCCTTCCTATCAGCACTTGCTCTTGGTCACCCTTCCCTGACTGGCCTTCAGAGGCCTGTCCACCCCGGTCCTTGTACTTAACTCTACCCCCCTGGTTTCCCCCTGTGCACTCACCCTCCTGGGCACCCTTTAGCACTCGCCCAGCCGTGGGCCCTTTCCCTCCAGCACTTCTCCCTCTCCACTCCCTCCTTATCCCATTCCCTCTCCCTGATCTCCCCCCTGCACTTTTATACTGCACTTGCACGATCTGAATGTCACAAGGCCTAGTAGGACCATTAGTGTTGGTTTACTCCTCTGTAACCCCCCCACCCCACCACCTCCATTCTTTAGTCTTGTGGCAGCTGGAGGAAACACTTTTGCTGTATAGGTGCCATACAGATATTCAGTTAATAAATACATTCAATAAAATGTGCACAGTTTCTTTTTTAAATCCAAACAGATTCTACATTGATTATGTGGGTCAGCTAATGCAAGATCTCTTACATCATATTAAGTTCCTTTTATCATTCAGTAATAAATGTATTTTTGCTGTGTTGCAACTAACCAACGATCTATGAACTTGCAAAGATAAGCCTGCCAGTCTGTCCACATTACCAAAATTGGACAAGGAGGTCTTATAATTCACTTGTATTCCAATCTGTTCAGATCGCTTTTGGTTTACTAGAGGTGCAGGGTTGATTGATGGTTTAGAAACCGATATTCGTCCCTGGACCACTGGTGCCCCGGAAATTGATTTGTCACAAAGGCCATCTCTGATTAGGTTGTGGTGGGAAATTACGAGCATGGGACCAGTGGCTTCCATAAACCACCAGCGATCAAGGAAATGTGGGAACAGTTAAAAGTCCGGGGAAGGCTCCTATTCTCAGACAGTTTTCGTTCTGCCTATAAACAGAGTTATTGTTCTCACCCAACAGAATTATGGAAACGGATTCTCCCCAATAATGCAAGCAGTCTAGATAAGTCTCCCGTGCTTGGAAGAGTTCCACTCCGCCTGTTAGCAGTGCTCTGTTTCTCACTTGGCAGCCTCCTGCAGAGGCGATGTCTGTACGATAGCACACATTCGTGCTCTAGCTCATTATACCCCAATGCAGAAATACGACCCCTGTGACAGGACTGTGGGCAAAAGTCCCCTCTGATCAATAGTGCTCAATAGCCAGCAGGATACAAGCAAGGTATCAGGAATACACTCTTCCACCATTAAACTAAGTTTGCCTTACACTGCACATTCAAATTCCCTACAAATGGCTCCCACAGGTCTAGCTGGTAGCACGTAATCGCGCTATGGCCAAGATTGCCTCTTTAGTTCCATTGCACACCTCCATAACAGTGGGTACCCATATCTGAAGCACTTCAGCTAATCCCACCTTGGCCTCTCCCATTCAGTAACATGCCCCTGAGTTGCTCTTCCAAACACATAGAAGATTGTCAGAGTGTCAGGAATGAGTGCAGGTTTCTGTGCGACCTGGAGGGACTGCAAGAGTTTACGATATCAAAGTTTCTTTGCAGAAGATTCTAGATCAGAAGGCACAAGCCGCCTGTGAAAATTGCTGTCTACAAAAGCTAGTTACTATACCATAACCTTCAACTCATAATGCTGTTCATTATCTGTAGTCTAATTGGCCTGCCTTGATTCTAGTGAAATAGCTCATCTGTCCAAGCCTGGCTTCCATGACCCGGCCTGTCTGCTGCCTTCAGTCAAGTTAATTTTGTCATTCTCCAGTCCCTGCCTCCAGGCCCAGTGCTTTGAAGTAGTAATTATACCTTATCGCTCCCCAGCCCCACAGGCTCAACTGCGATGCTGCCACCCAGCCCTTACTGCCTCCTCGCCTGATGCCTGAGGAAAGATTAGCATTTTTAATATGGCCAGACTGGGTGATTTCCATGCTGCTTGGCTTTCTCACACACCCCATTATCTTTTGAGAGTGTGGAAGCTGGGAGGGTTGCTGGATTGGGTGCTATTGTTATCATCACCCTGGGTTTTGGATCTGGAAGGTGGGGATTCGTGTGGACCCCCTCTTCCATGTCCCTGGTTGCCCAGGAGGCTAGTGTGGTGGCAGCAGTTGGGCTGCCGCCAAACAAATATGGTGCATGGGGTACAGGGGTGGGGAGAGAAGGGAACAGTGATCAGATGGGAAGTTTGGGGAAGATGACGGGGTGAGAGAGCAATCTTATGGTTGCTCAAAACGTGGGCTCGGATCAGGAGATTCAGTCCCTGATACCAGCAACCTGATTGGGTGGCTCCCCACCCATGTTAATATCCTAGTCGAATTTACATTTAATTCTGCTACTCATAGGGGCCAATTATTACATTGAAAATTCACTTAATACCATTCCAATTGTCCCAATCTTTATATAGTTGTATTAGTGTACCCCTGAGATTTTCCAACTATGAAGATTAATTCTAATGTTAGTGAGAGAGCCCAGCAAAGCAAAGCTCTAAAGAATACTCCAACATTGCCATTTTTCCAATGTGACATATGCCTAGTATAGACATAGAGACAGAATATCAAAGCTAAAAAAAAAAATGTTAATCATGGTAAGTGCTCTGGAAGTTCTTTACAATAATCTTGGGACCTTCCTGAGCTATTTTCCAAAGTAGAAACATTTTTGGATGTTTGACAGTGATCATTTATCGAATTCATGAACTCCAAGTTTTACTGGAATTTAGGATTTAGCAATTAAGCAATTAACTGCTACTCACTCTTGTGCATATTATTCAATTTGGGATATGGAGTTAATGAGACCTGAAGAAAAAAACGTTTGCTTGGGCAAAAAGATTCACTTGTGCAGCACAGTGAGGTGGAGGCCTTGGATTCAGTGACAGGTGCCCAACCCCCTGAGAGGGGATCAGCTGCTGTTCCTCAATGACCAGTGTTGCCTGTAGAGTCGGATAATTCTGAATTCATTTCCCAAATGTTTGTAAAAGCAACTGACAGTGTAATGGTCTGTGTCTAGTATTTGTATAATTGTTGGATGTGCATGAATTATAAAAGTACTGAGACTCATAATAAAAAGGTTGAGATGCACGTACAAAATGAAGAAGCAAGTCCCGGTGAGCTCAGCCATTCAGATGGGGAATCTGATGTACAGCCATCTGATAAGGGACTCAGGGGTTTATGCTCTTGTTGATGCTTTTGTCTTTTCTCTTGTAAGTAAATACCATTTTTTACATATTGCAATTTGTACTTTTGTAACTTTTAATGTACTTTTGTTCGAAATTTTGTAAAGGTTTTTTCATTAACCAAAAACAATAAAGATAATAATAAAAATTAACCATTGTTTGCAGAACAGCTTCCTATTTCCACATGATGAAGTCTATTTTTTTTGATTACCTTATTTATTATTATTGGCCATGGAACTGAGTCAGCATTACTCAACCTAAAGATCTAGATTGATGAAATCAGGGATGAAGGCAAGCCTGTATTCATTCTCCTCCTCGGCCTATCAGCAGCATTCGACCTGGTGGATCCTACACTCCTAGGTCTGCACCTCTCCACCTCAGCCAACTTCTCCCCAGAAGCCATCACCTGGATTGCCTCCTTCTTAGGGGACAGATCCATCAGAGTCTTTGCAGAGAAGGCCAGTACCTCCCCGGCACCTATCACTTGTGGGATGCCCCGAGGCTTCTTCGTGTCCCCTAATTTGTATGTCATATTAACAACACCATTCTTTGCTCTCCTGTACTCCCTCAGCATATATTGTACAAATTATGCTGAGAACATGCAAATTCTTCTCCCCCTCTCAGGCAACTTCCTTGATCACTCGGCCACCCTAAATTCTGTCTACTTGACCATCCAGGCCTGGATGGCCACACACTGTCTCTACCTGAACAATGAAAAAACTGAGTTACTCTTAGTGGGTCCACCCACAGTTTTAAAAAGACTCAACCCCCCAATACTCCATCTTTAATAATGACAGGCTCCCTATACCTGTCTAACCTTTTGTGAAAACATTAGGCATATACCTGGATGCCTCCCTGCCCCTCTCACAACAAGTCAATGCCATAGCACCGTCTGCAGCCTACACCACTACACTAATCAATGCATCCAGACAGTTTTTCTTCCTGCACCGTTGTCTCACCATAGGCCGAGCTACTATAGGGTGCAAGCTTGACGACTGCAATGCCCTCTTTGCGGGTACTACTGATCACAACATTCGAAAAATGCAGGTAATTTGGAACAATGCTCTTCATGCTGCATTGAACATTCAGAAAAAATATCACATCACTGCAGCGAGAGAAAAGCCAAATGGCTCCCGATTCGAGAACGGCTTACCTTCAAGACACTATCCATTATGCACAGATGCTTGCCTAACGATGCACCACCTTACCTATCCCAATAATTCACCAGAACCAACTCGTCCAGACACACCACAGAAGTGTACGCCAACTATATCACCCAGTCTAAATTCAAACGTGTTAAAGCCAGTGGATCCAGCTTTCTGTACACGGCTGCCAAACATTGGATCCTCCTCCCCCCAACTTTGCTGGCCGAAAGCTCATACTCGACCGTCCGGAAGGAGCTAAAAACATTGTTTTCTGCCTAACAGGGAACCACAGTAATCCCTTCCTTGACATTGGCATTGTGACCCATAAGAATTGCATATTGTTTTGTTTGTATCTTGCCATGTACTAGCGCCTTGATGCCTCAGGGCTTAATGTGTTTTATACATGTAAACTGTGAACTGTGTAATTTATTTGGAGTTTTTTGTATTTTAATGAACTTGTGTATATTTGATACTTATTTGGAGAAAGCAGAACGTTTTATATAAACCAATAATGCTTAATAAATATATGTTATCTTTTCCATTGTAAGTAAATTAACCATCCTTTTCGGAACAACTTCCTACTTCCACATTGGTGGGGCAGATACCGCACATGAATTAGAGCCCATAGACAAGCAATAACACTTGCCACAAAGAGGAAACCTATGTACAACTATGCTAGAAGGAGCCGACAAGAATGCAAATGTGGATCTGCAAAGGGGTCTTGGTCTGTCTCTACTCTCTCAGTTCTTTGTGTTCTTCAACTACAATTGGAAGGTGCCAATCTTCTACTTCTTCTGTATCAATGCCATCTGCTGTCCAGTCAAAGGGTTGAATTCAAAAGGGTCGAATACAATACATTCGACTTAAAAGGACCAAAAAACAATGCTCGAATGCCATTTTTTCTGTTATAGGTCAAAGTTTCGACTCAAAAGGGTCGAGTCAATTCGACCAAAAACAGGGTCAATTTATTTATTTATTTATTTATTTTTAATATATTTTTTTTGCCCCCCCAACCCCTTTTGGTGTAAAAACACCTTTTTTTTTTACCTATAGTAAAGCAAACATAAATAAATATACATTTAAAAAAAAATGTGATCCTTTTGTTTTCGGTCGAATTGACTCGACCCTTTTGTCATTAGACCCTTTTGAGTCGAAACTTTGACCGGACACCCATTTATTTTTTTGGCCTTGGTATAGGTTACATTTGTAGTTTTTGCCCAAAAAACAGGGGCTTGGGGGAGGGACCCCCACAAAATAAAAAGTGCTTTCGAATTTCTTTTTCTCCGGTCCTTTTGATTCGAATCAACTGCATTTCGAAACTTTGGATTCAATCCTTTCACCCTAAACCAATGCATCTACTTGCTTCGATATGTTTAACTGTTTGTTTAAGTGTCTAAGTTGAATTTCCCACCCTTTTTATGTATATGTGTAGGCTCAGAGTCAATTTGTACTTGTCTACTTTCTTTGGGGCCTGCCCTAGACGTTGCCATGGGAGTTATATCTTACCGACCCCATTCCACTGTGTACCCTGTTCCTCCGGCTCAGAAGTGCAAGCAATTATTCACGTGTTTTCCTACTCTATGGTGTCTCTCCTGGCACATTAATTTTGCTGTGATGGCTGCAAGCCTTTCTGCTGATTTTTCACATAGCCTGTCCCCCTGCTCTGCAAGTATCCTAACTTGGTTTCTTTCTCAATCATTTCTTTGGAATCTGTACCGGTTTGAGTCATTCTGGCCTTCTCTGCTGAGGTTGCAGTGGTTACACTCAGAAGACTGTAGGATTTGGGCGTCCCTCATGCTTCTGCCTCATTTGTGAGGGGTGACCATGGGATTGCCCTAGGTACATAACTATCTTGAGGAGTGACACCTGCACACATCTGTGAGTTTTATTTTGTTACAGGTCAGTCATTACGTTGATACTTATCTCTCTGCTGCCCCTTTGGTTCCTAAGAGCTAATAACATATCAGGGTCCTTTAGCATGTCAGTCCCAAAGATAATGGAGGTGGGTATGGATCTGCTTCTAGTGCCTAACTTTCTGTAACATTGAACACAGCAATAGATGACGTGTTAGCAAATCGAAGAGGACTTGAGGGAACATAGCAGATACATTTTTCCTGTAGGTATTCCAGGCCAGGCCAATTTTATAGAAGGTCCAGTGAACAATGCACAGTGCCATGAATTTGTTTCAACTGTCCACCGAGAGCCAGTGCAAAGATTGGAGAATAGTTGAGGCAGAAGCAACGTGGGAGGCCTTGGTAGCTAGGTGAACTGCAGAATTTAGGTTGACAGACAGTGAAGGAGATAGGTAGTCTGGGCTAAATAGAGTTACAGTAGTCAAGTGAACCCACGACTAAAGAAGAAACCACCAGGGGACAAAGTGCTGGGAGAAGAAAAGGGAGCACTTTTGGGTTCTGATCTTAAAGTGGACAGTTTGACAGACTGTACTCACTTGAGGCAGCATAGAGAGGGAGGCTGACAGCTTGACCCTAAGCTTTTTCACAACCATGGAAGGCTGCGGTAAGGGGCCAAGCTCAGGTGGACAGAAGGCAGAGGACCAATGTGAGCCCTCAGGAGGGGCCCCAATGATGAGAACCTCAGTCTTATCGCCATTGAGTCACAGACAATGTTTTCCAATCCAAGCAGAATGGCAGAGACAACAGAGTTTGGCTGCAGATGGAAGAGCGAAGTCCAATCGCATGAGCATATGGGTGTCGTCGGTGTAGGAATAACACCAAAAGCCAAAAGAGAGAATCAGAGTGATTAGAGGCTAGATATAAACATTAAAGAGAAGAGGGGGACACGCAGAACCCTGGGGTATCCCAAGAGGTCAGAGTAAGGGGAGAGGAGGTAAAAGGAGAAAGAAAAAGTGACTGAGATCGGTCAGATACGAAAGAAACCAGTCAAGAACTTGACCCGTGAGCCCTACTGATGCAACTCTCCGGATCAGGATGGTATGGTCTTTGGTGTCAAATGCCACAGAGAAATCAAAGAGGATCAGGGCACAGATACCCCTTTAATATACAATTTGCACAGGATCATCAGGGACAGACACCAGAATGGCTTCAGTACCTCAACCCTGTCTAAATCCTGACTGCAAGGGGTCCAGAAAATGCAAGCCCTCAAGAAATGAGTGAATGAGGGGAGTGACCAAAGATTCAACCAGTTTTATAGGGAAAGAGAAAGGAGAAATAGGCATGAAATTAGAGGCGAGAGTAGCATCCAGATTAGATTTTTTCGAAGAAGGATCGCCAAGGCATGCTTAATTGCAGGGGAGAATATAGCTATTGGTGAGAGGAGAATTAATCACTGATGACACCAAGGTCGCAATAAAAGGTATAACATCTTTGAGATTACAAAGGGGAATAGGAGCCACAGGTGAAATGGACTTCAGGCTCTGAGTAGCCGAAACAACGTCAGCTTCTGGAAAAGTAGGCAATGCTGCCCACGAATGAGAAGCAGGCCCCACAACCAGGACTCCAACCACTGGCTCACCTGGAATCCAGGAATTGGAAATCTTCCAAGGAATAGTGCAGACTTTTTCTAGAAAGAAGGTAGAAAGAGATGTGCATAACTGAGAAGAATCAGTAACCTTATTAGGGGAAGGCATCGCTGACAGGGCCTGCGCAGGTTTGAAAAGTTCCTGAGGAGAGTTTATAGCAGATTCAATGCAAAATGAAAAGTAAGCTTGCAAATTGATAAACTGCTGTGGCCTTACGAAATGCCTGCAGGCCAAAGGACAGTATTCTGAATGCCATTTGTGCTCAGCTTGTCACTGAAGCAGGTGAAGTCCTGACAACTCATCTGAAAATCAGGGCTCAGAGAGACCTTCACAAGGTTTGGAAGCTTTAAGATGAGCCAGAAGATCGGCTGTGACTTGAAATGCTTTACCAATATGTCAAGATCCAAGGAAAGTCCAGGGGAAAGAGAATCCGTGAGGCACGCCACAATATTAGACTGAGGTATATTGTGCAAGCGCTGCAAGGGTGGATGAGGAAGGGCAGGAGTCCTTAAATCGGGACAGGCATTACCTCACATTGCCTGGTCGGCTGATCCTCTATCCATTCAATTGGCTCTAAATCTGATTAATAAATGGTGATCTGAGAAACAATTTATGTGAATCCCATAGAAAAATGAATTTGTAACGGTTGAGGACACAAAATGTAGTCTTTGTTTTTTTATTCTTTTATTGTGCATTTAGTCATAAACAAGGAAGAAAAACAAAATGACTTTTTACACATTTCATCATTAAGAATTACAAATAGAAATCTGCAAGAAATTGTACAGAAATGTAATCAGGATCAAACTTGAGAAACCCTTTCCTCAGGGTATTCAAGAACTCCCTGAGTGACTCATGTGGCCTTGGACTCAGGGATTAGGCACCATGCTTTGCTACCTGCATTCATCTGCAGGGAGAAACATATTTCCCAGCCTCATGTTTGTACTTGTTTCAAGTTGTAAAGCCCTACTTGGCCAGTCCACTGACGCATATCCATCCGACAACAAGTTTCCACCATTCATGAAAACAATATTGGTATCTCAAAGTATTCTTCAATCGACATACCCCAAATATTAAAGAAGAGGTTTATTATTTCTTTAACTGATTATTTGTCCCTCAACGAGTATACCTGCGGTTTCCCGGCGATCAATGGGCTAGGAGTAAGGGAATCCTTACATGGTTGGACAGGTGGCTGTCAGAAGCGGCCTCTGTGATTTGCGTGAGCTCATGTGCTCGTGAGAGGAGAGGTGCGGCTTGACAGTTCCGTCAGTTCCATCAGTTTCGTCAGCATAGGGTCCTTTCCTTTGATTCCTTGGAGTCGAGTGTGTACTCGGACGCGATGTGACGCGGGAGCCGCGGGAGCCGGGGAGCTGGGGGGCCTGAGCAGAAAAGCTGGAGTAGAAAGCTGAAAGCTGTGGACCGAGCAAGCGAGTGAGATTGCGCAAGTACTCCCGAGCTCCTCCAGAAGTCGCCCCCGAGTTGGTTTGGGCTTGAAAGTCTTGAAAGCCTGGAAAGCCTTGCGGGGGCAGTGTGGACATTTGAGAGGGCTACAGGCTCCAGGTATCCAGGTCACTCTGTCTCTCTTAAAACGCTGTGTATGTGTGCAGCGAGTAACGGGTGAGTGATCAGTGATTGACCTGTAAGCTGTGGGGGGTCCTGCTGTTTACCTCAATCTTATCCTTATCCTTATTTATAACGCTGTGTGCCACGGGTAACGGCTGAGCAGTGTGCAGTGACCCTCGGTGGCCGATTGGAGCCCATCAGTGCCCATTTGTGATCATTGGTGCCGTGCTGTGGGGTACGTTTGTCTGTAGCACGAGATTAGCCAGTGAGATGCTTGGCTTTGGGGACTGCGGGCTGATAGCCTTTGACCCAAAGGCTATTGTGATTAGTGCATGACAAACAAGACCTTGTTTTCCTTTCAAGGCGGTCACGCATTGTTCTTGTTCTTGATGATCAGCTTTATTTTGAGGTTGATTGAATCCTTGTGGAAGTGTCTGTCATAAGTGCCTGCCTGTTACTCCTGGACTGTGTCGGATCTGCATTGCTCTGACTTCGAACAGACTTTGGTGGACTGAGAAGGCATTTTTCTCTGTGAGCCACGTATCCTCTTCAGAGGCCAATTGGGATAAATCTATAGCGCTTTGCGGAAGTGCCGTCCAGAAGTGCCTGCCTGCTACGCCTGGACTGTGCTGGATTCGAATGGAATTTTGTGGACAGTGAAGGCGTTTTTCTCTGTGGTGGGCTGTGTGGTATAAGCTCCACCTGAACCCTTTTCCTGTGCAGCTGTGTGTTTTGTTAGGCAGCGTTGCGGCTACTCTCTTGTCTTTCAAACGTCAATGTGTAACTTGTTCACATTTTAGAGCCACGCCCCATCTACAGCGGCCACTTGGGTTAAATCTGTGGATTTCGGGCTTCTTGTGCATTTCTCTGGTAGAGTTGAAGTTAAAGTTGTATTGTGCTGCCTGATAGAGTAGACGTAGTTAGTGAATTAAAGGCCTGAGCCTGTGGTGCAGTGCGGTGGAGGGTTATTGTGAATTATATTGCATTTTATAATATGTTCTATGATGTCTAGAAGGCATAACAGTTTTGAATATGTCTATAATCGTACAAATCCTTCCGCCCCCAATATGAGGGGCTCTAAAGGACAGGGGCTCAGAATGTACGATGACATATTATCAGCTCCTCTAATCTTTACTCCGGTCAAAAATACCCTTCGCATGGCAATGAATATGCCACTTTGGCCCTCACCTCCAGAACCAAGTGATTCCTTGCTGTTGGAGGGGTTAGCTATGGCACACTCTTCTATGCTTTCCATCGGGGGTTCTGTTGCTTGTAAACAGGACAAAGCCTTCAGTTCCTGCTTGTTCGGCTCTGCACCAGAAAAAAATGTAAATAATATACCTATCTCTTCTTTTTTGGATACTCCGCCTGATTTTTTTTCGGCAGATACTGATCTGAAAAACCTCTCTCAACACCTTCAGGAAAATTCCTCTATTCAGGAGTTGGCAACTGGTGGAGAGACTATGTCTCAGAATCAGGTGGTGCCTGATCTCTTGAGACAAATACTAGAAGTATTAAAAACACACTCACTGGGATTTACAGAACTAAGGATTCTTTCAGAGCGCCAATTAACTGAGTAAAAAAAACCATCGGAAATCATGGCTTCCCTCTCCTTAAAGCTTTCCTCGCAGGTGCATGTACCTTTCATTGATAATCCGGATTACAAAACCGATAGTACGGTTCATCCTCCTATCTTCCCTTCTCTGACATTGAAAGAGACAGAGACGGATTCGTCTCATCCAACAAAGATGTTTTCGGGCAGAAAAAGGGACTTTTCTGCACAGCAAAAGAAAATTTACCCAAAAATTAGGAAAAATAAAAAAACCTTCTTATTGCTCGCAAAAACACAGTGTAAAAAATTTGCGAAGCATACTTGGAGAAACTTTATCAGGGGTGAAGTGGGTCAGGCAAAACGAGGTAGGTTTCTCCCTCCTTAAGAACCTACTAGGTCCCGAGGGGGGGAAACGTAAGAAATCATTAGACAGGTCTCCGTCATGTCTCCCCCAGAAAGAAGCCCTTAGGAACCAATGGAGTAGTGCAAAGACTAATACATCTTTAAGACAAACGCATTTGGTAGATGTGGAAGTGGAGAAGGAGGGGCAGAGTTTAGAGGCGATAGAGAAATTATTGGAGAAGACTTCCATCATCCTTCCAAAAACGAGTTTTCCAGTCGAATCCTTTGAGTTAGGGGAAGATTCTCATGGTCCTAGAACCATGGTTCCTCCTCCCAGAGAGACTCTGGGGATTCCTGATTTAAAATCCCTGAGTATTGGGGTCCCCCCGCCAAATCACCCCCCAATGATGGGTGTTGCTGATTCAAGGCAACCGAAAAACTTTTTGGATACCGATTTGAGGGATGTAATGTGGAGGAAGCCATGTCACCTGGATTTCCCTAGCATTCTCCTTTATCCACTTTTTGATTGTGGCAGGCAACCAGCATTGAATAGAAATAGAATTCACACCCTCATAAACGATATACCATCTCTGGTGGGAATGGCCTGCTCTGATATCAAGAGGGTGGATTTCATTCATCCCCAATGTTTTGACCATGTGAGGGTTGTCTTTCATTCACACCTGGTGTTTCAGAAACTAATATCTGAATTAGACCAATTTAATAGAAGAGGTTTTGATGTACTAATTTTTGGTGACGGGTCACAACAACTGGCCGATTGCGCCATAAATGACACTTCCAGGCCCCTATATCCAGGCGGGTCATTCCAAATAAAGACCACAGAAAATTTATCAGAGCAAGAAACAAGTTGGCTATGGCTGGCACAGAGTCTCTGAGACTCGATTTCAAAATTACAAACACTCAATCAGCGCTTCTAGGTTCAGAGAACACACTTTCTTTAATTAGCTGGAATTCGAGGGGGCATTCATATCTGTCCACCTCCTCTGAGTTATGCTGCAAACTCAAGTCGAAAAATTTATTTGCATACAGGAATCCTGGATGTCTAGTGCAGCACATTTAGATGGATATGAGTGTGTTCACTTGCTAGCTACAAAGGGTCCTGTAGGCCGTCCATCTGGGGGCATTTTCACAGCCATTAAGATCAATTGTGGCCTTCAGGTAATAGAAATCTATAGCGAACCCCCTTTTGCACTAGGCACTTTATTGGGGATGAAATATTTTTTGAATCTGTCGTATATCCTACTATGGAATGTATACTGGACCCCAGGGCATGATTTACACACCCTTCTGGTAAAAATGGAATCAATCATGGGAAATTGTGTTTTACTCTATCCTGGGGTGCAATCAATGGTGCTTGGTGACCTCAACACGAATATGCAATCCCTAATAGATGACACAGAAGATCCCCATGTAGTGCCTGCAAACATAATCCTGGATAGGCCCGTTAGAAATTAACTTTACTTCCATTTACCCGACAAGAAATTTGATGCAAAACTGTGGAATTTGTTTTTTAAATCCTAGGGTTTAAGATCTGTGCATCTGCAGTCAACGGTTGAGCTAGACTATATAACCTGGTATTCTAGCGAGAGGGTATCTGCTATTGATTACATTTTTGTTTCGGAAGTGGTATTTCATCTAGTCAAAAAATTTGAAATTTGTAGAACTTGGATGAGTGATCATGGAATGTTGGAGCTTGAACTGCAGACAATTAGAGATTTTAAGACTCCTGACTATTTGCCGATAGATCTGACTATTAATCAGGGCAGGAACAGGAAAATTGGCATGAGGTCGCTTGTAATTTGCTTTTTCAAAATTATTATTTTTTAACTACAAAGGAGGAAAAACAGGAGAGATTCTCCCAAGTAAATGTAGGTTGCTATTTCAAAAAAACTCCTTGATAAATCTTGTGCCATGCAAGACAAACGTTACTAAAGTACATACACATAATTACGATTCCCTTGTAAGGCAAGTTAAGAACATTCTTCGCAGACTGTTAAGAGGTCTGAAAACACTTCAAATTTCTGTAACAGCTAAGATTGACGGGCCGAGATATTTTAAACAACTGTATAAAAACTGGTTGAGGGGCTATAGAGGTAAGATGTATCAGGCAGATAATGAGAAAATGTTGCAATCATTGACTCATAATTCAGCACGCCAATTTTGGCGATTGGTCAACAGAACGCCTGCTGCTAACATCGATTATGGTCTCAATCCAAATAGTGAACAGGTGCGGGCAAAACACATTTCTAATCTCTATTCCAAATGTGTATTAGGTCCATTTCCATTAAAATCTCTAGGCAATGTTAAATGGAATTGTGACTTCTCTTTTGCAGAAATAAGGGAGAGAATTGTACTTGCTAGTTCTTCGAGGGCAGCGGGACCCAATGGTCTATCGAACATTTTAATGAAAGGGGATCCGGATACTTGGGCCAAAGCGGTAGCAATCTTATTTAAAGACATTGATCGTACAAAATCGATTCCTCAGACCTGGAATTTGTGCTTTATTGTACCCATATATAAGAAGGGTGATCGAACTCTACCATCTAATTATAGGCCGATCGCGCTCTTAGATTCTGATTTTAAAATGTTTAATGTTCTCCTTTAAATCGGAAAATGGTACTCTGATATTTCCATCTTGTCCTCGGCACAGTTTGGTTTCAGGAAAAAGTTGGCACAATGGCGGGAGGTTTACTGATAACTCTTTTACAAGAGATTGGCTGGAAAAAGGGTGCAGTGCCGGTTTACCTTGCAAGCATGGATCTTTCTCTGGCGTTCGATCTTGTTATTCATGAGAATCATTGGGCTAAATTAGCCAAAATGGGTATGCCATTAGAGTTGCTGGCCGTTCTTATACATCTCCACGAAGGTTCTAGTGTACAGATTAGCCTAAATAAAGATGATTTGCTTTCTTCACCGATTAAAACCTATAACGGTTTAAGACAGGGTTGTATTTTTGCCCCAACCCTTTATAATCTGTATACGGTAGACATTGGTACATGCTTGCAAAAAGCCGCTTTTGTCCAGCCATCTTTGGAAGGCAAAAAAATGTGTTGGTGCTCTTATGCCAACAACTATCTTCTTTTCGATCGAACACCATTGGGGCTTCAGCGTTTGCTAAATGCTTTCAATGTGTACATGACAGAAAATGGTCTAGTTGTCAATGCCCTTAAATCAAATGTTCTTTGCTTTACACAGAAGAAAAAGCATTGTAAGAAAAACTGGTTCATGGATAAGACGAAGCTGGACATTAGACATAGCATGATCTATCTTGGTCTACTTGTTAGTGATATTCCAAACTGTAGCTTAACTATTAACCATTATAGGATGAAAATTAAAACATGCATTGCCCAAATGCGAATAGTGGACCATAAGTTTGGGATCTTTTCTTGTCTTCCGCTGTTGAGATATTAAAAACTATTCCCAAATTTGCTTATGGCATGGAATTTTCCTTCATTCATGGTAAAATTGATTTAATTATATTGGAAGCGCAGATTCTGCGGAAAATGTTTTATTGTTTACCAAAATGTATTCCTTTAGTGGCTATTCGTTACGAATTAGGCTTGCAGTCACTAAATAGTATTATTGAATGGAAATATCTGTTGCTTCTGCGGAATATTGTTGTAATAATGGGAATATTCTGTACAATGATTTGTCTACTTTGCTTTCTCTGGGTATCTCTAAATCAGTATTTATGAGAAAACTGGTGGATATATGTAAAAATTCACTGAACAGCGTAGGAGCACAAGTCAGTACTCTCATACTCAACCCCAAAAAAGTAAAGTTATTGTTACAGAATTGGGATTGGGCAAGAACAATGCAGAAACTTCCACAATACAAGTTTTATGGTCATATGGTTTCTTATTATAAGTGTTTGGGTACTCCAGAACCATATCTTAATTCATTTCCTCAGAAAGGGTGGAGGAATTCTTTTATGCGATTCTGCTTTAATGTACTCCTTACTGGAGAGATTTTGTCAGCTAGAGCTATTCCGAATGAAACAGCACTAATGTGCGGACATTGTAAGAGTAGTCAGACTATTGAGAGCTTAAGACATCTTTTAATTGATTTTCCTGCACTGGTCCAGGGGAGATATTGTAGTTTTAAACAATTTGTGCCCGACCCTTCAAACATAGATTTGGAACTGTTGTAGAAACGTATGCTTTTTGACAACAAAATTCAAATGCAATTGGTGGTGGTTCGCTTTCTGAAACTCAATTGTATACTGACTTGATGAATTGATAAAAAGGTTTTGTTCTTAAAAAATAAGATTTTAAATCACACCTGTATATGAAATAATGTAAAATAGCTGGTGACAAGGTAGATACAGTGTTTAAAAAAAAAAAAAATGGAACTGAATCCTGGGATTCTGCATGTTAATGTGTGTTGTTATTGTTGTCTTTTGTTTTTACCTTGGTAAAAGTTCATTAATTGTAATCTTTTATTAAATATTTGGTATCATTGTATGACTTTTGTTAAGGTTTCTTTGAAACCATATACAAATAAATAAAATAAATACCTGTTGTTGACTCCTTTGTTGACAATGTTTGGGGAGCAGCCATGGCCCGCCCGCTTCAACTCCCCTTTCAGAGACTGATTTATATGTGGTGTCCTGTCCAAATTCACTGGCACTGGCATTTGGCCATGTTTGTCTCACACAGTTCTTTACCATCATAAAGTACACTTCTGTTCTTCAGTCACCATCAGCCTACCCTGGTAAAACGAGGCGTGGGAGAACATAACGCCAGTGATGCAAAGTTAACCTAATTTCCCCAATATTGCTTCACATCCGGATTGGATTTTAAAAAAAAATGTACTTTCGTTTTTTGGGCAGTGTTTCGTGTCATTTCAGCCTATGAGGGGATCCAAAATTTGCAAGCCCCTAATTGGCCGAGAGATCTTTCAAAATTGCCCCCAATAAATAAAATTGCGTGTGGGGAAAATGCCTGAGAAGGGCAATTGCCAATTTTTCTGTGCTCGAAATTGGTAAAGAGAGTTTTTTTGGCCATCAATTTACCAATCTCTCTGTGGACAGAATTTCGGTCTCTTCCACACCCCTATGTTCAACCTTCTGGAATGGTTCCTGTAATCATGCCACTTGCCGAATGGAAAGCAAACATAGCCAGTAAACTATATAAAACAATACATACAAATACAAATACATTTATGCATTAACGTATAGGCCCTTGCTGTGATAAACGACGCCCCGCTGCCCTTCTCTTTCTTCTTATTACAGTCCCCTTTTGAAATTGATTGATTGATTGATTGATTGATTTATTGAGCGCCTTACACCAAGGCGCTGATAATTTTCCATGCACATCACCTCTTGCAAAAAACGTGCATGATCTTATTTAGCTTTGCTAAGCTGAGCTAAGCTTTGCTAAGCTGCACATTTAGTTCATAACCTTTAGATTTCATAACATTCTGCCACTCACATGTTCTTCTTGTAACATGTGTGTTGTGTGATGCACAGGACTGTCAATTGAGTACAGTCACGGTCCGCAGTTTGCTGATTTTCCATCAACTGACTGTTCTGGGTCTGATAATGGTGTAGTTCTTTCCCGAACCATTTTTCCCAACCTGTGCAGCAAGCAGCCTCTATATTACCCAAATCAACGGGTCAAGTTACTCTTGTGATTGATTGCTCTGTGTCTCTGAGCTCACCTTGTTTGGATGAACACAGTCCATGATCTTTAGGTAAATTTAATAATACATGTATTCCTCTTGCACCTGGGGTTAATAAAACCCTGGCTCTCCCCTGGCGCAAGTGTCTATATCATGCCTTGGGGTTGCCCTTTTTACTGCTGCCAGTTCCCGCTCTATCAGTGTAACATTTTAATCAAAGAAATATATGCCCAGCACTAGATTTCACACTTTCTTTCATCCAATCCTTTCTAGATGTTACAATATGTTCTAAAACCAAACACACCTTACTCCCAAGTTTGAAAATCAATTTTTTCTTGTTTGTTTGTGTGGCTTCAAAAAGAGATACCATACAATTGTAAACCAAACTGCCTAGGTTACTTAATCCACTTTCCCACATTCACCTGCCAATTGCACTATCAATAATTTGACATTTGGTGATGACCAAGTCCCAAGAGCAAACACTTGTAGATTGTGTGTGTTACCTTAAATCAGTCACACTCAATTCGGTCATGTCTTATTCACCTATCAGAGACTGACATTGGAGGATAAAGAACAGCCACAAATGTTCAATATCGACCTCCTCCCTAATTTGCACTTACAACACTTTACCCAGTCGGTACCAGGCAATAACAGTATAATCTGTAGGGCTGGGGCCTGCATTAGTATGTGTACATTATTTGTCTTTTCCCCTTTCTGGTGTTCCTCCTTGCTTGTTAGTTTAACGCATACATTCATTGGCACAGACCAGTACCAGTAAAAAGGCCCCTTGTACATTCAGAAAGACCTGAGAGTGTAAACTATCTTCCTTTTACCCATATGTGTATGGATAAAGAGTCTGTTGCCTCCAAGAATGTAACTCTGGTGCACAGACACACTCACACTGTGTGATCTGGGGAAGAACCAGAGAGGCAGAGCAGTGGTCAGGAAATGTAGTGTATATCAGTTAGCATTCATGCCTACACGAAATTGTCTTCTGAGGGTAAGGGTAAATCCAGAGGCTAACAAAGAAGCACAATATTATCTGAATGTTGGAAAGCCAATGCAGGCACCACACCAAACGCAGGGCAATGTCACAAAAAAGCTTTTTTTATAAAATGCTTGTCATCACATCTCTGCTTTGTGCAAATTATCATAGAATCTACATGGGAGCACAGACGCAATCAAACATGGTGCAATGTTCCAATACAACGTTTCTTGTGAAATGCTGCAGACCAGGAATTAAAATATGTTTTAAGAAAACATGGTGCAATTGGTCAACTGCTTATTTTGTGCAACTTACATAAGCATCACCAGTTGGAACATGAATTTACGCAAACACAGTTCGTGTTCCTTCTTTTTTTCTAAATGTTTGAAAAAAGCAATCTTTGATGAAAGCCTTAAGTAAACACTAATTTCACTCAAAATCATAACGTCTGGGGACTGTTTCATCACTTAAGTCCCTTCACCTTGTGGTACTGAGTGTGGGAGTTGCCGGACACAGTATATTGTTTTTGCCATGCAGTGCTCAAGCCTATATAACTGCCGCTACCAACTTTAGCAGGTGACTCTTCATTTTTCAAATGAATATGTGCCCTGCTTTGCTCCCCTTCCTCGGGAACACTCGCCGTGGGGTTTGATGGAGAACAGCCTTAATACTTTTCTTAACCCTCTGTGTGTGTGTGCGGTCCTCTCTAATCCATTCTCTTTCTGCTCTCCTTTCTTTGTTTTTCCCTTTGGCAATTCTGTCATTGTCTGTCATGGCAATTCAAAACTCAATGACATTTGTGATGTCATCTTTGATGTCCTGGCTGTTAGTCTTAGCAGTGCACGGTGGTGGCGCCAGCTATGGTTGCTTACCTTACCATAACTGGCGAATTTCTGGGGGGTTTCGGTTTTACTTGTAACCATAACGTCCTTTTAACAAAGATTTTTCATTGAATTTCATAGGTTTTCATTAGTGCAACTTAACCATAACGTCCCTTTAACAAAGCTTTTTCATTGAATATATATATTTATATATGAAATGCCTTTGCTTTCATAATGAATGTCAGACAGGGTTTCTCAAAACAAACAGGAACATTCCATGTGTTTTGAAATGTGCTACATTTTCTTACATTCACCAGTGTAAATTGTTGACATATGTTGTTTTCACACCTATAACCAATGCAAATGAAAGTGTGTGTTGTTTTGCTAACAGATCTGAATATTTGCCTACAAAATGTATAATTGTGAGCATGTGTGGTGGTTTTTATTGTGTGGCATGCTCAATTCACGATTTCCAGTGAGAATTTCCAGAGAACATCGTGTGTGCCTGGCACAGTACAAAGTGTGTAGATGTCTAGTTAAGCATGTGGTAAAAATTGTGGAAAAAAGGAGGAAAGTGGTAGGAAATACCTAATGGTATTTAATGTTAGTTCAAGCGAGATCATTCTACTAGCTGCAGCAACTCCCTGATCTACCAGATTAGGCAAACCGCCTTCTACCATGCTCAGGTACAATGCATGAGCAGCCAGAACAATTTGAGACTCTTTGGCCCCTATGCCTGATGGTGTGACTGACTTCTGCAAGCCTGTGAAGTGAACTTCAGTGGCCACGTGATTGAAGAGCTCCATGGACTCCAGCATACTCAGTCAAAGATTATGATTTTCCATTTTCTGAACATTTGAAGGCCACAGCATTGAAGCCATATTTCCAAATCCACAATTTTAATCCAGGATTTAGTTTCATAATATGTTACAGACAGTGTGGGCACGTTGTCTAAATCTGCACTGCGACACAGATCTTCAGGGCTTTCAGTTAGGGTTACAACCTTTGTACCCAGAAGTATGACCCATCCTAATGAAACTTGTAAAACATGATTCTGATTATTAGTGTTCGACTGCGAGGAAGAGGACAAGTCATTGCTTTGGTTGCTTATACTGTTTTAGTTGATGAAGGATGTATCACCAAGACAAAGTTAACTACTGGACTTAGAGAAATGGAAAACTGTGATGTACAAGATGTTGCCTGTTGTCATTGACAGGTGCAGTGCATTGTGGTTTATTAAGTCCAACCAAGTAGCATACTGCTTAGCACATGCTGTTCTTATTGTCGATGTTGCTCAGAATCTATCACTGACGGCAGTGATGGCCTCCTCTGAGATTCAGAGGTGTCTTGACTAGCTGCCCCATGCATTGCTGTTAGTTCCTAACCAAGCATGCTAATTCTCAGGGACAAAGAAAAATCAGACATGAATCACACAGCTTGATTTTGCTCCACACTGTGGGTCCTTTTCTTCAACAGCTGTGTTAAGGTTCTCTCAGAAGCACTCCCCATTTTGTCTCTTCTCTTTTCATATCAGCCACATGGGTGTCCTAATTACAACGAGGATCCTACTTGCAAAGCAGCTCAACACTTCGTCAGAGGAGGGCAGGAGCCCATCCCTCTCCTCCATCGTCCCGGCGGCTTCAGGAGAAGCGGAACGTATTTCCAGCAAATCCGAGCCAGACCCTCGTCCTCCCACACACCCATGAAAGGTATTTGCTCACATGCCTATGAAAAGTATTTGCCCCACCACCTGAAAGATGCACTGTGCCCCTGCTCGATCAGCTCATCCGTGCCTTTGCACACTTGAAAATCAACATCTGTGCCATGAATACCGCGTGTGGCGTGAGGAAATGGCCGCCACTTCGTTGTTGCCAGGTTGCTAAGCAACCGTATCTAACAAGCAGCCCACTGATTGGCTGCTGCGTCCTATTTGCCGAGGGCAGCTCCAATGGAAGGCGTGAGCCGACCTACATCCGAAGGGCCTCCTCAAAAGGGCCAGGCCTGTCTGTGCCTGTCGTTGCCGGAGGAGGCAGGGGCCTGTCTCCCTGCTCCCCACTCCTTCTTCATATAGGTAAGAAACTCATTGACCTTGCCTGCTAAAACATTGGCAACAGAAAACATTAACCCGCAAGTCCTGTAACTACTCGATCACCTGCACGCTATTAGCCTGCCTGCTAACGAGTTAAAGAGCCTGTTCCACACTCTACCGCCTGTCACCCCAGGTGCTGCCGCTCCACGGACCCTACCGCCTCAATCTTAAGGCCCAACGCTCGTGCATTCAGACTATCGACTTGCTATTCGACCACCAACCATCACTGAACTTCCTGCACGTTCCTTTTATTGCATTGTGGCTCTTTTTGTCTGTACTTGCTACATGTTGTCTACTAGCCCTCGCTACAGTTGATTGCCTATTTCCCATGCACTGTTTCATACAACTTAATTAGGCATGAGCCTCTGACCCTCGCCTACGGCCTTATATCAGTCACCAATGTGTTATTACCACATTTCACCACTACTTGCCACACATTCTATACTCACATTCGGCCTCATTTGTTAACGCTATCGAAATGCTTCCATGTCACCAATATGATTCAAACTAGACTAGCGCTTATGCTGCATTAGGCATTCTAGATTGCATATACTCTTATTGATAGCGAGTGCATTTGAGGAGCCTTGTGATCCTCTGCTTAGCCTTGTCATACTATTATTTCAACATTGTCTTAACTGCTGGATGACCAATATTGAACCATAAATGTTTAGCGGTTCCAGAAAGCCTACTGTTTGCAGGATTATCTAACCTTATGATAGACGTGCTACAGCCAAATGCTTGCAAAGCTTACACAAGTGCTGCTAACTCTCCTCCGCCTTCATCCAACTTAATCATTAAATGCTTCTATATCCAGCCTACATCTCATAGACATCCATCCCCTATTGAAGACAGAAATTATAGACTCCGCCTAGATTCCTAACACAATATGAGCCCCCGCTCAACACCCCACAAATAAATTCACTACCGACTATTCCTAAGAACCTCACCGCACCTAGTAAAGACCTAACCTTGAGTAACCATAACAAGAAATCTAAACAGGATAAAATTAAGGGCCACTCCCATTAAAGATTCCACACATACCATCAAGGGTGCACTAATTAATGCCAGATTAATGGTAGCTCACGCGACAGACATTGCTGATCTAATCACAGCCAAAAACCTAGCCTTCCTGGCTATAACTGAATCTTGGCTGCATGCTGCAGCAGGACCCTCAATTCTACTTGCTGTACCTGACCATTACTCGATCATAAGGGCAGGCAGGTCAGATTCCAGAGGTGGCGGTATTGCCATCATAGCAAAGTCTAACCTAGACCTCAGTCTAGCTACTATGCCAAAATTCTCATCTTGTGATTTACTCACAGCCAAAATACCAATCGCTAATTCCTGCACCTTAACTGTCCATTTACTATACACACCCCCAGGGCCTAGTGGTACTTTTAAGGAAGACATGACGATACTACTATTGGATAATACTAAAACCTCCTCGCAAATATTATTACACAGAGATTTCAATCTAGGATTGAATGACCCCAAAGATCACCAAGCACTAGCAATAGCCAACAGCCTTAGGGAACATGGCTTTAACCAAAAAGTTACCCAACCTACCCATGACAAAGGAAGGACCTTAGATTGGGTAGCTGACCTCAACCGTGATTCTATAATCACATCTATCACACCCCTATCATGGACAAACCCTCCCCTTTTGTCATTTATTCTCTCAGCTAATACTCTGAAAACTAAACCTAACCCAATAGCGCCTCAATGTCCCACGAGGAACAAACAGAACATTACGGCAGATGCCATTCTGCCATATGTGATCCCTACTCTGATATCCCTAGAGGGAACCAATGACCCAAACATGTTAGTAGAGGCCTACAACTCTACCATAACTAAAGCGCCGGACATCATCACCCCACTTAAATTGTGCAACAGCAAACCAAGCGCTCACTTGTACCCTTGGTTCACCCTGCAACTAAAAAATGCCCTGAAAAAAGAAAACTGGAAACTTTTTGGAAACACCTCCCTTCCGTAGAGAATAAAACCAACCCGATGAGTCTATCTGCAAAATGTAAGGAAGAGATTCTTCGCACTAAACGCGAGTCGTACAACAACAGAATTAACCAAGCTAGCTCCAGCACCAACATGCTCTTCGTTATCCTCAAAGTGATGGAGACGCCCATTCCCCCAACGGATCCTTGCCTAAAGGACAAACTCTGGTGTACAAACATTCAGAAAACCCTCACTAACAAAATAGCTATACTGCAAAGCAATATTGCAGACAAAGTCCTTAACCTAAAAAACTCAGACACACTACACCAAACCCAAAAGCCAGCTACTAAACCATCCCAATGTTTCAGATTTCCAAAGTCTCCGTCCTGGAGGTACAAAAAATGATTGCATCCCTCAAACCGACAAGATGCCAAGGAGATAGCTGCCCGGCTCAAATAATTAAAGATGCCGCCAGAGACCTGGCGCCATTCATATCTAAACTAATTAATGCTTCATTTACCTCAGGTATTTTACCTAATAACTTAAAGGAGTCTTGGGTTCTACTCCTCCTTAAAAAACAATCACTGGACCCTACTATTCCCACAAACTATAGTCCAATCACTTCAGTCCCGTTCTTACTGAAGATACTGGAAAGGGTAGCATACTTGCAGATCTAGGAATACCTAGAGTTCAACCATCTCCTAGGGACTCGCCAATCTGGATTTAGACCTCAACACGGTACCGAAAAGGCGCTGATTGATTTAAAAAATTGTTGGTCGACCACAGAGTACTTTGCAATCACATCGCCTCAGCAGCTCACTTCTCTCAGGAAGCAATTACATGGCTCCAATCCTTTCTAAATAACAGGACCATGAGAGTCTTCTCACCATTAGCAGCAGCTGACCCTATTCCCATTTCATGCGGTGTCCCCCAAGGATCCTGCATGTCACCGACCATGTACAATATTTTCACAAAGCCGTTATTCGATGATCTGGACCATCTGGGTGTCATCTACACTAACTATGCAGACGACACCCAGATCCTCCTCCTCTAATGGGTATCTATGACACCGATGTACTGCTATTGAACAAAATGTATTTAATCATTCAGGCATGGATGGCCACCCACGGCCTCTGCCTGAATGATGATAAAACGGAGCTTCTGATTTTAGGATCTCCAGCTAACCTGAATAAACTCAAAACCGAATATGCCTCCTTCAATATCAATGGGAACAACATCCCAGTCGTGAAAGAGGTAAAAACTTTAGGTTTTTATCTAGATTCCACACTAAACCTACATAAACAAGTTCACGCCACAGCCTCAGCCACAGCTTATACTGGTAAACTGATAAGGGCTTGCAAACCCCTAATCTCCAAGGAGAGTTACCTTACCCTAGCCAGAGCCCTCATCCTGTCCAAGCTGGATTATTGTAGCAATCTCTACCTAGGCGCAAGTAAGCACATTCTCAATAAATTACAAATCCTGCAAAATAATGCACTTAGGACTGCGCTGAGCATCTAGGAGAGAACACATCTCTGAAACTAGAAGACAACATAAATGGCTATCTATGAAGGATAAGATTCAACTCAAAAACATGTCTCTCACATACAAATCCTTGAACCATGCAGCCCAATATACTTAACTGAAAAATTCAACATCAGATCCAGGGTCTTCACATACTTCCTGTCTGGTTTTCCCCAGGTAAAAACTAAAAAAGGCAGGAGGGAGCAGTGTCCCAGTAATGGCGACCCAACTTTGGAACACAGTCCCACCCTCCCTGAAAACGACCCAGTCCTTCTCTAACTTTAGAAGAACATCTATCACATGGCTAACTGAGATGTACTAAAAGTGAGAAAAGGACCTCACCACCGTCAAAGGGCACCTACAGCACACGATTTATCTCTGCACTGCTAATGCTTGTTCCTATGACCGGTCATCACCTGTAACCTATTAATTCACTGTTGTATTATATTTCTCTGTATGGTATTATCATGCCTATTTTTCGTATTGGATTTCTCTGTATGTTACTATCATGCCTATTTATAACCGTTACAATGTGCCCAGAGACCCCCGGGTTCTGTGCGCTATAGAAATAAATAAAACAAACAAACAAACAATGCAAGTGAGAGCTTGAACATGTTATCCTCACCGTCTGCTTTTTTGCCATTTTTTCCAGCTATCAAAATGGATTGTCCATTCAAATAGGAAGAAAGCGCAAGACAACGCCATCAAAATAAAAATGTGGGTTTATGACTCTACCTGGATTAATATCTAGCCCTCATTGGTCTATTGAAGAGTCCACTTTAACTGCTCATGAGACTGAGCCTGCAGGATTTCACATTCAACTCTTTCAACTTTCACACCTTAATCTCCCTCACCATTACATGCTAGACAGCATATAAAGCTTTGAAAAGTTTGCAGACTTTGATGAAAATGCACCTAGTTTTTAGATGACCCCATAAACCTCCAGAATAAATGTTGTTCAAATGTATCGATTAAAGCATTTCATCTGAAATTAAGGTATGCATGACTGGCTGTCTACTGCTCTCCCAACCGTTTGGCTAGATCATCTGGAAGGGAGCTTCTAGTGAAAGGTTTTCTGCCTCCCATGCAATTTGCTGCCTCCCATGCTGTTTGCAGATCCTACTAATTTGGGCAGAACTAAGGCCAAACTCTTTACCTAAATTAAGAAATAAAAAGAAATTACTGTCTACTTTAGTATAACACAGGTACCAGTGGGTACATGGCATACTCTTTTAATGCATACAGCAGCAAAAGGAAAAAATAAAGCCATAGTAAGGGTCCAATCAAACAATGAACTATGGTTGACAAAAATAAGCACACGCATGAACTGGTCATTTTTAATGAGTGTATCCAAAGAGATATGAAATAGGGGCTGCAATATGAGGATGGTTCACCAAATATACTTACTTAGCTTCAAAAATGATTTCATCAGAATCTAATATGGTGTTCTTAAAGCCTAGAACTCTCTGCCCAGATACATGTAAGCAGTGCTTAATTTAAAAAAAAAAAAGTGCTGGGGCCCAAACATTCTTGGCTCACTAATGCCAGCCCAGCCCGGCTCAGTACTAGATCGGCCCACCACCAGCCCATCACACTGCTGCTGCGCTATGTCACATGTTTGGCACTGCAGCAAATGCTCGCACGGGCTAGAAGTGGGATGGATGGGGAAGGAGCACACATGGGTTGAGGAAGTATAATGCTTGGAAAACAATTGTTATGGTAGGTTTAGTTGTCATGGCACCCGCAGAGGACAAAGAGTGCATTTGAACACACTTCTAGACCATACTTATTACACGACTGGGCCATACTTGCTGTCCTCAAAGTAATAATGCATTTGATAAAACGGTAGAGAAGCTATGGACGTGATCTTATTTGTCAATAATGTAAAATTCCCCGCTGCAACCTCAGTGTCCCAAATAGCTGAACTTGGATTAGCAGCTTCACAGAATGTACAACTGCTGTAGCATCTTGTGCAATGAGCAGAATACACATACCACAGCATAGATGGGCAATATGATACAGATTAGTTAGAGGTGCCATGAGTGTGCTAAGAAACAAATTGTGATGTGCTATGTGCCAGAGCTCCCTATTACTATACATGAAGCAGTGCTATTGCCAATTAGACCATAAGTGTAGATGTTTTGAAGGGAGCACTCTGAGAAATAAATTACTCTGAGGAGCTGACCATTGTGAAATATTAGCGGCTGAGCCTGGCAATTTTTACAGGTTAGGCCACAGATGGAAGTGTAGTATAAATCATTGGTACAAAGTACCACTAGTTCTTTTAATTTTTACACAGAGTACCTTTAGTTCAGAGTCTCAAGAAACACGCACTTGACGATTTGTCTTTCTCCTGAGCCAAATGTAGAATCGGCTCAGGCTGGACATACAAGCACAAGTCACAGCTAGGCAGACACACACACACATCGTGCATGGCTATGCAGATTGTTAAGGTCCTCAGGTTGCAAACACATTTCTTTTATCAGTGGCAGAGCCTTTCATATCCATGATGGAACATTTCCAACTCAAAAAGCTCACAAAACACCAGTCACGGTGCAAATCTGTGCAAGTTAAAGTGAGCAACACAAAGCACCCATTTGAAGAATTGTTTTTATCCATGATGTCTACTCTCTGGATTTGCAAAACAATAAAGTTGCTTTAAGTCACTAATCAAATGTTTTCAACATAATTGCAGTTTGTTATAGGAGACGATGTTTCTCTTTCTTTTAGCCAGAAGCCCATAATTTGAAGCCTGCGGCCTTCTTTGATGAAGGTGTCTTTGGTTCTGGTATCTGATGTATTAATCAGAACTCTATCTAGGCGCTTTTCTTCTGGGAATTCAATTAACAGGATGTCCCTTGATTGTATTTTCTTGAATTCCTCAATTGACCCAATGAGTCTCATAATGTTAGTTCTATTCAGGGTCAAGTTGTCCCTCTCTAACAGAAAACAAGAGGGGAGCCTATTGTTGCAGTTCTCGACCAACCTTGAGCACGGGGGGACATACTATCACGAGTGTCAACCATCCTTGTTATTCTGATGCTGTCTTTTTCTTGTCTGACCGATCTTTCAGTCAATCTTTGTGGCGCCTCCTTCCTTTCCTGGTTGCCGTGTCTGTTATGGTTCCAGATTTTGTACTCTTCTATTGCCAGTAGTCAGAGTCATCTGTTATTGATTTGTCTTGATTCTCATTTGACTCACCACAGACACTTGAAGGTTTTTGACCTGTTAGGTTAGCTGTTTCAATAATTCTGCAATCTTTTGAGAATCTAACCTTTAGGGTCTTTTTCGTGATGGACCCTTGTTTGTTGCTTTCATTCAATTCCTCTTCCAGTTCCTCAGCCTGTACTACATCCTCCTCATCAGAAAACTTAGAGTCTGGTTCTCTGTGCTCTGACTGAGTGTCTGCACCTTTTGAGCATATTGACTCTCAGTCATCAGAGTAAATAGACAAATTTAGTAAATCTTCATTGCTATCGTCGTACTCCAATTGAGTATTAACTAGATGTGTTAAGATTTTTTGGTCATCCACATCTAAGATCTCTGTTGCGCTTTCTTTTGCAATGAGCTCCTCTGGCCCTCTAACGAACATCTCTGGAGTTTTGGGTCTCTGAATGTTTCGGATAGCAGTGCTTGCGTTTAATTTTGTCCCCTTCTTAATAGGCACTGCCATTCCCCCAGTTTTCGTCGCATCAGTTTGTGGTGTTACTTGCTGTTTCTTAAACAATGCCTTTTTTGTCAGTGCTTTTTTTTCTTGCTCAAGTTTTTTCCGGAAAACGAGTCTCTTCGACTGTGGTGAATCTGTCTTTTTAGCTGACACTTTATTGCCCTCACTCAATTTGTCAAAGATTTTGAAGATCTTCGGGGGCAAGTGAGGTTCATTTGTTGTTTTTTTATTTTTTTGCGCCGGGGATGCCACCAGCTCAGTGATTAAAGTCTCATCAAGCCTAGGTTGGCTTGGTTGAGTTGAACTTTGGCTTGTTCTTTTAGCCTCTGTGTCTGCAATAACTATAGTTACAGGCATTGGATCTGTGAGTGTCGATACAGTTGCATAAGTTTTACCTAATTTGTTGTGAGTCTCAGTTTCTCCTTCCCAAGGCCAGTTCTTGGTAAGGCCTTATGTGATCAAGGACTCTCCTCCTGATTGATCTTGTAGATGTTTAAGTGGAAAGAATCTTTCAGATCTTCTTCTCTCTTTATCTCGAATTACAGACTCCAGAATACTCTTCAAGATGTTAGTAGTTTGTTCCTCATTTTTATCCATTTTCGTTTTGGATGGCCGTGATGAATCCTTCTACAAAAATCATTTTACTATGTAGCATTGCAATCAGTGTGGTCTGATCTCTTAACTGGTCATTTTGAGTTTCGATCAGCTTCATAAAAGGTGCCATCATTAGAGAAAAGGCTGTTATTAATTTAGGGTCGATTGCACTTTGACTGTTCAGTTTGTCTTTACTTTGCTCGACCTGAGAAGCTATTAAATCCATCAGTAGGTCCTCGTCGAGGGTGTGAGGTGTTTCTCTGTCCAGGTTAGCCCTTTGTCGTTTACTTGCAGGGACTGTCTTTGTTGGTGTTGAACGAGGAGTTGGCCGCTGAGTTGTGGCCATTTTTGCACCTTCTAAGGCACTTTGTTTTGTGCTAGAATCCAAGGGCGCTCGATCCTTCAACTTAGGAGCAGGAGCCAGCAGGCCGCCAGAACGTCCAGTGGCAAACTGAGCCCTTGAGTCTAATTGTTTGTCCAGAACGACTACCCCCTCTGTTGTGGAGTCTACCAAAGGGAGTGTTTCTGATGGACTGCTTGTAGTCCCAGGTCCAGGCTGGACAGAGGTACTCTGCCCTTACCGCCTCTTTCTGCGGGCGTTAAACCAATATCCTTGGTGTTCAAAGTGCTTTTGGCGTGGCTCCAGTCCCATCTTTGTGTATCTTTCCTGTAGTAATGGAAACGCTGATTCCCTTTTAACAGGATAGGCGTGATTCCCCGGGGTCTCCAGGCAGTTCCCAGGGTTTCTTGGGCTGAGTATTTTTGAGATTGGTGTTTTGCATTTATGCCAAATGTGTATGAGGGGGTTAATGTCACTCCCCTGTGGACCACCTGGGTATCTTGACATGGTTTAGCAGCCTCTCCTACTTTGTGGTTTCCTGTTGCTCCTTCAGCCGGGGAAAATGTAGGGTTGCTTTGGCTAGTCTTGAGGCTTGCTGGTGTTTTAGGTTCCCCCATGTTTTGTCCAATATTATCTGCTGTTGGTTCGTGCACAATGTCGCTCTTTTCCTCGCATAGGGACGCTGTCAGATCAATGTCAATTGGTAGATCCGTTACTGCCTCTGGTATTTCTTTCACGTGTGTGCTCCCTTCCTTTTGGAGGGCGTTTTCGTGGTTCAATGTTTTCTTGCTTATTACGACCACGGGGGTCAAGTGTATTCCAGACTGAGAACCACTTGAGGGCTGTCGGTGGGGGGGTTGGTTAGGTAAATGGCCTATTACCTTCAACCTCAACCTCTGTGTTGGCAGTGGGGTTAACTGTAGTCCCCCCCACCCTCCCCGAACACGGTGAGGTTATCCTCAGAAGAGGAATCCACCATGGCAGTGACGAGGTCCAAGTCGTCCTCCATATGTTCTAGGACGTGCAAGCATGTGTGAGACTAGAATATCAGTAAATATTCACCCAAGCTTCACCCAAAAGTGAGTTTAGAGTGAAACACGTACAGCGTGAGGCACGTAAGTTTGTTTGTTTGTGTGAATATCAATCAGTTTGAATTTGTAAGTCAGTGAACAGCAGAACTGATAAATCAAAGGTGAGTCAGAGGGTCCACAATTCAGCCCCCCAATACTCCCCCGCTACAAGAACTTCCTCTAAGTAGGTGTGCCGAGCTGTGTGCCGAGCAGTGCCTTGTGGGCCACCTGTATGCTGCCTGTGTGCTGCCTGTACAATGTACAATATACTGTAACTAAATCAATGGCCAGTCAGGCCAGTCAGGCAGGCAGGCAGACAAGGCGCACACTTACAAGTTCAGGTAGCTTTTTAAAAAAAAAAACGTTCAGCTTACCTAAAAGCTCAAGGGCTCCAGGCAGACCCCGGACTCCAGACCCAGGCACGGCCCGGAAGTGTTGCCGCTCCGCACCTCGCTTGTTACTTGTCACCGCTCCCGGCAGGTGCTCAAGAGGTGTGTCAGGAGTCGGGAGTCGGGAGACGGGGGATGGGAACTGGAAGTCGTAATCAAAAAGTGAAAAAGTAAAAAAGTGAAGCAAAGCCTCCAAAGCCCAAGCCCTTAGAGGAAAGGCCCGAGTAACGTCTAACGTCTAATGTCTGTGCCACGTAGTGTGTCAAGCCGCACTCTTAAGGACAGAAAGAAAAGAACAACAGCCGCTTCCGACACCTAACTGGCTAGCTGAGTGTGGCTTCCTTTCTTTTTACATTTGGTGTTGATTTCGCTGGTCAGGCTATATTGAGCTCTTTTATCACAAGTCATGATCCAATCTTTTCCCATCTTTTTCCTTTTGGCCTGACTAGGATTTTCATACCAGGTCATACATCAGGAAAGGGATGGCTTTTGAAAGATAGCATTGTGTGAGCGGCCTGATCGGGAAGCAACAGTGTTTTTTTGTAATGTGAAACCTTTGAGCTGCTAATTGTCGGCCCTTTGCCCATAAAGGCTCTCTGTAAACCTTAATTTCTTTTGGTCTTGTTAATAGGAAACCTAGATATTTAACATTTCTCACAACTAGAAGTTGTTCACCATTCATTACGCATATGAATGAATTCAATTAGTATCTTTCGCCTTTACAATTCATAATGCACGATTTCTTTGGGTTATTAGGCCATTTAATTTGACATATTCTTCAAATCTCCTTTAGAGTCTTTGTAATCCCACTTGCGTTCGTTCTATGAGTAAAATGTTGTTGGCATAGCTAATGGCGAAACATCTCTCATCTTTTAGTTTAGGTGAGATAAAGGAAGCACTTCCCAATAATTCCTACAAGTCGGCCAGATACAAATTGAAAAGGCATGCCACCAACACGCATCCCTGTCTCAGCCCACAATAGGTATCTATGGTGGCTGATACATCACCTTGGTTATTCAATCTTACTTTAATTTTCATATCTTTATGTAGTTGGATAAGAATGTCCAAGATGTGTTTTGGGATGCCCCAGTCTGCAAGCTTTCTCCACAGCCTTGTTCTATTGATAGAGTCAAATTCTGGACTCAGATCTATGCTAGCTACATAAATCGGGTCTTCTCCGACCTTGCAGGCCTGGTTAATTAGAGATTGAATGAGCACGCCACTTACATCAGTCGCCTAAAGCCCATCTGAAATTTTGGCAGAATACCTTTGTCTCTTGACCATTAATCTATGTCTTTGAGTAGGCAGCGAGAGACGATCTTACTCTCAATTTCCATTAGGGCTAGAGGGCGATAATTTATTGGATCTTTTTGATCTCTTTTTTTATATATTGGGACTATTACTGACACAGACCAAGTTATTGGGAGGATCTCACTACGTAATATGTTCATAAACAGGATGTGTAGTATTTTTGTCCATGCAGTCACTTCTTGTTACAGGATAAGGTTACATAGGCCGTTTGGACCAGGATCCATATTTGTTTGTCCAAAACACAATGCACCATTCTTGTCCCTCTTCCCGAAGCTAGGTCTCCCTCTTTAACTTTAGCAGAGAGCTATGCGATCCCCTGAAAGTGAGCAAATGAGGGCATCATGGTAAAGGCTTTGTTATAGGATCAGCAATATTGTTGATGCTAGATCTGAAGGGTAAGAAAGGGAGATTTGCAAGTTTCTTTCAGCCACCCTGAATACTGCATTCATGTTTTCTTTCACCTACGGTCTTAATTTAAATAGTTTTTCTTAATTGTAAATAAAGCAGGCTGCTACTAATGCATAGCTAAACATCTACACATTTTTGGGCAATACATATGATACAACATGTCCCACATCACACTATTTCAAGCTGGAACTAAAGTTACAGGGGGAGACCTGAAACATATATTTCTATGAATTCGTGATAAGGGTTCAATGAGTGAATCATAATAAAAACTTTGTTCTAGGGTTGTATATTTTGTAGAGTCCAGAAATACCTTGTAAGGTGACGGCGAGGTTGTTGAATGTTGCCTGTAAGTGCTAATTTTGCTAATACTAATACTCGGCCAATGTGCCATCATTTTATACATTCTTCATTTTGTGAAGAGTGTAGGCTACTATATGATCCATGACTGAACACTGAAAAATATGTTCTTTTTGGCCAAAAAACAATGCAAAATGCCCCTTTGTCTTCTCCAAGCTAGAACAATTGCTAAAGATAAAAAGGGAGACCTGTGGCACACATGAGGAAATACCACTGAAAAGGAGAAAATAGTGAGTGATTGTGGTGTCTCTACCCTAGAATTGGCTATTTTGTAGATGCTTGGGCTATTGGATAATTTGTGGGTGGTTGGGTGTACAACATTGCCTCTAATTACACAAAAATGATCTGTGCTTAGGGTTGTATTTAGTTTTTTTTTTAAAGTGGACTGCACCATCTTTGCCAAAGGACTCCTGTATGAATGGCCTTTTCCGGTCGGTGTAAAGATACATTGTAATCCAGTTTCTTTTCCCTCCCTGTTGTGTTAGCATTCAGGTCTATTGTATATGTCTTCTCTTGCTTTGTTTTGGTTTCAACACATTTAAGCACCGCCTAGTGGCTAGAACATTGCTACAGAGACTACAATAAAAGAGTGCTGATAAGCAGTCCTCCTTTATCGTTGTCTTTTGCCACAGTCCTTGGGTCTCATTATAAGGCAATACTGCCAGGATACTGGCAACCAGTAGTACCGTTTTCGGCACTCGGTCTGTCGGAATTAACCCCGGGCTCCGAGTGTCCGAAGCAGTGGTAAATCCCCATTCTTTGGAGTCCTATAGGACTCCGAGGGGGATTTGCCGGTATTACAGGCACCGGTTGTACCAGAACCAATAATACCAGATATGTTTGCTGGTGGTGTGACAGAATTACCTCCAGCTCTTGGCTGGAGGTAATTTCGGCAAACCCCACTGGAAAACTTGCACTTTGACGGTGCAGGAATATGCCGGTAAACGGAATTACTGCCACGTTATTACCACACTGGCAAACTCCTAATGAAGCTCCTTGTCCTTTATTAGTTCTTCATCATAGTCTTTCTCATTGATCATAGTCTTTTGTCACAGTGCTTCTGGTTCCATTGTAGAGTTCTTCTTTACCACAGACCTTCTCCTTCAACAAAGTTGTTCTCACTCATTTCTTCTTCATCACAGTCTTTTTCCTTCATCGTTCTTTTTCTGCACAGTCGTTTGTCACGGTCCTTTTTCCTTTATTACAGTCCTGCCTTTTCCTTTGCCAAATTCTGATTTAATTATGACACTTCTCATTTGTCACTGCCCTCCTCCATCACAGTCCTTTTCTTTTGTTATCATCCTTTATCACAGTCCTTGTCCTTCATCACAGTCCATCATCTCAGACCTTGTCTTTCATCGTAGTCCTTTGGCACAGTTCTCCTTCCATAAAGATTAGATCAGATTGTATTTGCACTTTCGACTCAATGAGTCTTTCGTGACAAGAAAATACAGTGCAAACATAATAATCTACAAAGGGAAGTGTGCAAAATACATAAACAATATTAAAAACAACAGAAATATCATCAAATTAAAACAGCATATGAAACAACATAATAAAACACGTGTGCCTTGAAACACTTTGTGTACAGGTGCATTATAAATACCCAATAAATAAAACAACATTAAAAATGTCACTAAAAGATAGCGGGTAGATGATGAATATAAAAATGCATCTCGGACCTACACCACAAAGGAAAAAAACACAAAATGAAACAATGATTAATCCTAAGTGAATAGTCCTTTAGTACTTACTCAGAATCTAAAACAAGAGGGATCATTTAGAACTGGTGATGATCCTCCTGTATACCTGGCCATGCACGCAGCCTCCAATGCCTTTTCTAGTCCCCACAGTTTCTAACCTTCTTATTTCTCTGACGCCAAGCTCCAAAACTAAAACTTGTGAACGTTTTGGTCCTAATACTATCCTGGTCCCCCAGAAGAAAAATCATAGCATCACCTGGATTGTCCTAGAAGCCTTCACTTCTTAAGAGAGGCATAATACTTTGAGCCCTGATAGAATCGTAAACAGGACACAAAAAAAGAAAATGGAACAAGTAAAAAAAAGAAAATGGAACAAGTCCTCTCTTTCCGCTGAGCACATTGTACAACTTGGACGTGATTACTTCCATTTGTTAGGGACAACTGCAAGGAGTAGAAGGTTTGCTCATGCAGGAAAAACGGGGCGTCTCATCTGCGGGTTAGTGAGTGTCGATAGCTATGGTTGGTGGCTTCCCCTTCTACAAATATAACACACCAGTGGATCTGCTCCAAGCCGTTATGTCCTACTCACTCAGACTCCATTTTGTATGCGCTTGGGCTTCCTTTCAACTATGCCGAAGGCCCAGTTCTGTAAAGTACTTCAACAGATTCTTCCTATATGGGGAAATGAAAGTCTGCAAAAAGTGTTTTCACTATGCCAGATCCACCAGCTCATTTGACTCTGAGGTTATCCGCTTGATCGCAGATCTGGCCAGACTGTCTGACACACTACTGTCTTGTTTCCTGAAGTTGACATCTGCATGAAGAACAGCTGATGGGTAACTTCTGGGTAGTTACGGCAGGTTCTTCAAGAAGAACGGCACACAAATGCCTATTTTTTGCCATTGAATTGCCGAATCCCCATAGTTCTGCACCATAAGCTACTGTGCCACACAGCTTGGCACAGAAGACTTTTTCAATTACTGTTGCATAGTTGTCCCTGTATTACGGGTCAACTTGAGGATCACTCTACCAGCATTAGGGGCTTTTCTAAAAGTAAGCTCAATGTGGGCCTTCCAACAGAGGTGCACTTGCCACCAGCTGTCCGCACCTCTACTTATTGCTTTTATTTATTCTATTTATTTTTTATTGTCGAACCCATGTACTACACTGCCCCTTCCCCCTGCACATTTCCCATTACCCTTTTCCCTGTGCTTGCGCAATCTCTTTGTCACCTGGCCTAGATAGATTTTTGTCTCTGTCTTCCCTCTGTTCCCCTCCTTGCATTGTCACGCCTTGAAACACTTGTGTATAGGCGCGTTATAAATGCCATATCATATCATATCCATATCAGATCAATGTCACTCCTAAATAGACAAAACTATCCACTACTTCAATTAGTTCCCACTCTAACATGAAACTGAGTTTTGACCTAACCCTGTTTGTGTTGCCGAAGATCATCACTTGCTTTGAGGGGGGCAATAGGAGTCCTTGCAAGGAGGGCAGAGTCGTCAGCATAAAGAAGCATAGGCACCTGCCTTCAATCTATATTTGGGATGTCGCTTGCAGCTTTCTCCACATATTTCAGCATGCCATTTATTACATGGCCTGCGGTAGCGGGTGTGTAGTTATGGTTAAGATGCTCAACTCATAGGAAGAGCAGCTTTTGGCCAGCTTGTAACTTTGGCGCCATTTGGCAAATCCTCACCAAACTGTGGCACCTCTGAATGATTATGGTGCAGTTTTGTCAAGGGAGGGCAAAGTTATAGGTGGGGTCCCAAAACTATTGAAATCCTTTTGCAAATTTGGTGTAAATCCATCCAGTAGTTTTTTGAAAAAAAGGGCAAAAAGTAGGTCAAAACAAATTAGTGATATCAGGGTCCAGTCCGCAGACTCACTTCCTGATTCAGAGTCTCCAGACACTTCTGGACCAGAGAGCCGTGTGACATTCGTGGACATCCTACATGCTTGCAGATTGGTCAATAAAAAATGCAAGGTGCATCAAAACTTTTGAAACGGATACCATGTTGGATTGGCACACTGTGGCAATACTCTGCTAACATTGCGGTAAAAACATAAAACACCATATTACACTAGTCAAAATAATTAAACAATCCCAGAGGAGATGAGGGGTGATTGGGATGGGATGGGATATGGCCCAAAAAATACCCAAATCAGGTGTTTTTATTCTCCGAAGTCCGCACAAACATCTCAGATGTTTGGGGATATCCATGCATAGTTCTGCATTACAGGGTTTGGGAAAAACTGTTTTTGGATGGCTTATAACTTTGCCGTCACTGAACGAAACTGCATGAAATTGTGCAGTATTATTTTAGATCCTGCCCTGGATGGCACAGTACAGTTTGGTGCTGGTTTGCCGTGAAGGGGCAAAATTTGAGGGGTTCCCAAAATATTTGAAAAGCTTATACATTTGGTGCTGTTTGACGAATCTGCAGAAGTGTTTGCAAATAGTTTCTAGACCCAAAGTGGAATGATTTTGCAAAGCTTGGTGGGATTTTGCCAAGAGGGGGAAAATGAGAGGGGTGTGGTCTCAATGTTTTTAGATGGTATATAACTTTGCTGCCATTTGACAAATCTGCACAGAAGTTTGCAGGATAATAGACCCAACCTTGAATGTCTGTGCAAAGTTTTAATGGATTTTGTCAAGTCGGGTTTATGTTATATGACTATTTTGTGTACGTAACTTTTGACATTTATCAAACAATAAAACATGGACGGATTTGCAGCAAACTTGTGGAAGGAGCATTGGTAACGACCCATAAGCATAGTTTTGCAAGTGTGTCAGTGTTTTATTTTTTGAAGTGTCATAATGTCAATACAAAAATTTGTGATATACCTTTGGTGACTGAGGTATAGCCTGTACCAGGGCCAATGACCACGACCACGAGGGGCCGTCAATGGGGTTAACCACGAGGGGCCGTCAATGGGGTTAAATGAGACCAGAGACCAGCTATGTCATAGAGTTTTTCGAAATCAGGATCTGTTTCAATGGGAAAAGAAATCTGCTTGTGGCTACAGCTTGAAGTGCTGGACCGGACTGCAGCAAACATGCACGAGGAGCATCAACAAGGACTTTAATGCATGGCTTTGCAAATCTAGCCTGTGTTTTTTTATTTTCCAAAGTGTCAAAAATAAGTACATAAAATGGTGATATAACTTTGGTGTCAGGGAAGCAGGCCTAGCACCCAGTAAGGAGAATTGTCTACTCCGATTTGCTAATTGGGGCATGTGACATGGCTGAAGCTCTAGTTTTGAATGGGAAAATACATTTTGGTCGTGGCTACAGCCTGAAGTGCTGAAGTGCTGGACGGGATTGCTGCAAGCTTGCACGTGGAACATCAGAAAGGACCTGAAAGCATGCTTTTGCAAATGTGTCCCGTGTTTTATTGTTCCCAAAGTGTAAAAATGTAAGTACAAAAAATAGTGAAGGCAAGTATGAAAGCCTACTCCGATTTACTTATTTGTGCATGCGGCATGGCCAAAGCCCTAGGTTTAAATGGGAAAGAAATTCTGCTTGCGGCTGCAGCCCGAAGTTCTGGATGGGATTGCAGCCAAATTGCACGAGGAGCATCAGGAAGGACCTAAAAACCTCTGCAAATATGTCCTATGTTTTACATTTTGCAATGTATCAAAATGTAAATACAAAAAATTGTAATATAACTTTGCTACCTGGGCAGTGGCCCTGGCCCTCAGCAAGGACAAATGTCTACTCTGCTTTTCTTATTGGGGAATGTGGCATGGATTGTGGAGACTGGCCATGGCTGCTTGGTCACATTATGAGGGTATAGTGGACACTGAACTAGGATGCAGGGTAGGTTGCAGTGGATAACAAGGGTGGTTTGGTGGGTCTGGGGTCATGGTCGAGCCTAATGCCGGAATCAATTCATCCATGACTTGCATCCCCAGCATGCGCTGCTGATAACGACACACATCAGTATGCGTTGCAAAAAATATGTCTGTTCAAGTAGATGTATAGTTCTTTCATATATGTGAAAAGATTTATTTTATATTATGTTATTGATAACGTATATACAGTGATGCAACATCATGACACATTTTCACTCATAAAACCCTTTGAAATTCAGTAAAAAACATTCTTAAAGGGACGATATGGTTACAAGTAAAATCAAAAAACCCAAGAAAGTCGCCAGTTATGGCCAGCTATAGAACTATAGCTTGCACCACTGCCATGCACTGCTAACACTAACTACCAGGACATCAAAGATGATATTACAAATGACATCAGTTATGTCACTGGTGACATCACATATCTGAGATGCTTGTTTTGAGTCAAGAACACCATCACTGACTCCTGCCACGAGTGGGAACTTCAACAGAATCAGCTGGACCGCATCTTCCTCAAGTTGGGCAGACCCCAGATCAATCTGTTTGCAACAGTGACAAACTCCAAATGCCAGAAATTCGGCAGCAGGTTCCACCAGCCGAGGAGCATGAGGACACGTGTTCCTTCCTGTAGGAAGTCCCGTTCCTATACGCATTCCCTCAATTGCCTCCCCTGCTGCGAGTGATCAATCAACTTAAACTGTGCCGATGCAGGATGATCCTCGTCACCCGCATGGCCGAGATAGATTTGGTACCCGGACCTTCTGAGCCTGTCAACATCGCCTCCAGTCAAGCTGCCCGTGGTTGAGGATCTCCTCACCAGAGAAGCAGGCCCAATCCTGCATCATGACCCAGGATCGCTGAACCTGAGGGCTTGGCTCCTGCAGCCGTAGTGTTCAGAGGGTTCAAATTGCCAGTGGACTGCAGGGTGGTCCTTGCCAGGGCCAGAGTGTCATCGACTCTTAAGTGCTACGGGCACAAGTGAAAGCGTTTCACTATGTGGTGCTGAGCACAGAATATCAACCCTCGGAGGGTCACAGCCTGCAGATTCTTCCATACTTGTTGTCCTTGGCCAACGCGGGGCTGGTGCATGCCTCTTTCAAGGTGCATCTGACGGCTATCTCCTGCTACACCAGGTCTCCAGGTCCATCTTCTCTTTAGTCCCACGGTCTCGTTGAGGAGTTCCTCTAAGGACTGTCTCCATTGTTCCCACTGGTGAAGGCTCCTGCCCCTGCTTGGGCAGTCAACCTTGTGCTGATGAGGCTCATGGGGGCCCCCTTTGAGCCCATGCATCAGGCATCTCTCCAGTTCCTCTCATGGAAAATGGCTTTCCTCTTGGCCAACACCTCTGGCAGGAGGTTCGGTGAGATCCAAGCCCTTTCCTGCAAACAGCCATATCTAACTTTTCAAGAATCAAGACTGGTGCTGTGGATGCACCCCTCCTTTATGCCAAACGTTCAGTTGGAATTTCATCTCAACAAGCCTTTGGTGTTGCCTGTGTTCTTTCCGAAACCTTTGTCACCAGCTGAAAGGACTTTGCACTTGCTGGACGTTGCTCGTGGTCTGAAGTTCTACGTGGCACGCACAAAGATTTTTCAGAAGACGTCTCAACTGTTCCTGAACTTTGGTCCTGGGAATCATGAGAAGGCCTTGTTCAAGGCTTCCATCTCAAGGTGGCTCTCCGGCTGCATCATGCACTGTCATAGGTTGGCAAACCGACGGCTGCCCGAGAGCCCATTCCACCAGAGTGATTGCTGCAACAATGCCGTTCCTGTCTGGTGTGCCCCTGCTGGATATCTGCAGAGCTGCTAAGTGGAGGCCTACCCACACCATTACGAGATTCTACTGCGTCGACAGGGATTCTAGAGCGGAGTCCATGGTTGGCCAAGCAGTGCTACGCAACCTGTTCACTTGAAGGTGAGCATGTTCCGGAGGTAAGAGTAATTGCTTCGGTTCTTTGTGCCTTGCCACCTCCTGTGGTTGTGTATTGTTGTACTGCTGTGTATTCTTTATTCATGAGCATGTGAATCCATGCCAGACCCCATGCTGGAGAAGAAACAACTTACTTACTTGTAACTATTGGTCTCTAGCATGGGTCTGGCATGGATTCACTTGTGAACCCTAGCTCCTGCCCCTCTGCGGCTCTTTTTGGTCATGCTGCCACTTTGCATGCTACCAAATGCCTAGGGCGAGGGCAGTCATTGGTTGGGGGCAGTATGGCCCAGACAGAGTACAGTCATTGGTTTAGAGGAGAAATACAGTTTGTAAGTGAAAGTGAAACTGTTTGTTCTTTTACCCAGGACTCCCAGCCTGGCGACAGGGCAGGGAATATTCATGGGCATGTGAATCCATGCCAGGCCCATGCTGGAGAACAATAGTTAAAGGTAAGTAACTTGTTCCTATGGTTGGGGTAGAGGCACATAGCATCCCAGCCAAGGTTCCGTAATAGTAGCTATGGACAAGCAACCACGGCTCAGACCCAAGGGAGGTGATGCAGGCTGGTTCTTAGGTATAGTGAATCCCCAAGCTCCCCACAATTGAATGTCCACGCACTGTTAGCTGATAACACAGTCCTTTAATTCAAGAATAATAAGTCAATTAGATGTATGCAAATAAATAAGACTCATTTTATACTAAAAATCTAATCAGGTAGGTACTGTGCCTTTAAAATTCTGTTACATTCAGTTATAATGCACCAACTGCTGACAGTTATTAAAACGCATTTACATTATTAGGCAAGGATAAAACTCATAAACATTAATGTAGAAAGGCAGGTAATACTACACTACATAGACAGAATGCTTTCTCTGGTATAAAAAGGCAATACAGTGTGAGGATCCCCTCCCCTGGATAAATCCTGTGTCTGCAATATGCTCTTCCTTGTCACAATACCGTGGGCACCTCGAATGGTTAAGTGGTGGGGTTTCTCTGCTCAATGATGCCTCTCAAGGATGGACCACCCTTGGAAGAAGGAGTCGCTTGGATGCCATTTCCGAGCTGGAGCAGGGAACCAAGCAATGTCGGAAAGGCAGCAGTGCAGATCTGTCACAGTGGTCTACGTTGACGCGTTGCTATGCCGGCTGTGGATGTTCCACAAAGATGAAACTTGCTATGGACCTGGGTGGGTGTCGCAGACCTTCAGCAACAATGGGGGAAGTGCCAGCAGTAGGTCTGGGGTTTGGGTATTTTGTGGTTAGGTGCGTTTCAGTTCTTCAGTGCTGGAGCCACAGCACCGATGACAGGATGACTTCTGGTGACTTGAACTCAAGCACTGGACTGCTCTGCGGACGCTCACCATGTCTAGACCTTCAGGACACTTTCTTCTGTGTTTAGTGGCAGGAAACCCACCAGCTCACACTCTTCTGTAGGCAGTGACGCAGGATCTTCTCCAGCACAGAAAAGTGGGCAGATGTTGTGGCTGCAGTGCAACTTGAAGATTGCTGGTATTACTTGGAAGTTTGACAGCTCTGGGTTCCAGGCAGCACTATGCTATGGTATCCCTCTTCTGGGTGATAGACAACAATTTGACTTCCATTTGGCTTCCAGCAATCGCAAAAACTCTTCTGAACCCTGGATGACACAGATGGCCTTCTTGGGCTCAAGAAGTCCAGACACTCCTCTTCTGAACCCACAAAAGCACCTCTTCAGGACTGGGGGCACATAGAACTGGCTTCCAGGACACTTTGGGTTAGAAGCAGCAGTTGTACAATGTCCCTTCATAACTACTGGAAGTGGTTGTCTTTCCAGGTTCTCTCTGGATCATTCTTGAAATCAGCAAAGCAGCTTTTGAATTTGATGAAGAGTTGCAGTTGCAGACCTCTTCCTCCAGCAGCATTCATGATGCAAGTTTAAGAGACTTCAGCTTCTGCTTCAGTTTTGACATTCAGCTTCTGAAAAGGAGGTAATTGAACAGTTATACAGATATACACATATATACACAAATGGTCCCCATTCACTCAGGCTGAGCCAGGCTGAGCCAGCCAATCACAAAGTGCATTCTTGCAGCTACCAATCATGCTCACAGGCATTCAGGCCATTCAACCAAAACCAGACACCCATAATATGGAATGAGGATTGGCGGCAACTCCCAACCTTTGAGAACACTTACTGCATTCACTCAGTTTCAGTCAGGGCGGGCTCAGGCAGGACCACATGCACTGTGCCACACAATCAATAACAGACACCCACAACACAGAATGTGATTTAACTCCTCTCTCCATTGAGGCAGGGCCCACCCCACGTGTGTACCCACACCAACAATCCCTGGGAAGGCTCCTACTAGTCTAACAGGGGCAGCCCCAGTTCCATATATGGTCCTAACCAACATTCAATCAGGGGAAGGGGCAGAAACATGGTTTCTCATGGCTTTGAGATACAAGGGGTAAAGGCAAATGAAACCAAGAGGCCACCAGTGGCCATGCTGCCTTTGTCTAGTAATCCATTGCTTCCAGGGCCTGGGTATTACAAAATGGGAGGACATCCAGAGCCACGGCCAAGTCAGCACGTAGCTGCCATCAGCCCATACGCTGCTCTGTGGACAACACCCATGTGCCTAAAAACACACACTACAGGTACAAGGGTGTACCTCTACCCCTGAATGCCTATCCCATGGGTCATTGTCCAACAAGAACAAAAAGGAAGAGCTGCACCGCCAGGGGTACAAACTGGACTCCTGTGCAGAATATAAACAGAAAACACAGTCTAAGGAGGTAGTGGGACAAGGACGGGGAGGCCCGGTCCCTCCAAGGCATTTCCAGCATCATACAACCACTCATAGGAAGCTGGCCTGTGAACAGGAATCAATGCAGACCTATTCACAAAAGGCTTTGCCTCACACCAAGGTGCTGCATATCTGAAGGCCTTTGATCATATTGAAAGGGAAGGGGTTGGCTTAGTGTAGACAGGAAGAGCTCTGCACGGTTGAAAGATGTGTCCATCATCTTGCCTCTCCTTCCTGTTGTTTCCACATCCTCTACCACAAAAACACTTTGTGTGGGATGTCAGAAGGGCAGGTGATTTACCTGTGGACATTTACCTTTAAAAGAAAGGCTGTTATACCACTTCTTTGATTCACTGTGGAACAAACCCGTGAAAAGGGTTCATTAGACTTCTTTTGGGAGAGGTACATTTCCCAATGCCCTCAGTCACTGAGGTGAAGAAGGTGCAGTCCAAGGCAGAAGGGATATCTGCCCCCTAACCAATCCCAGGGCATATTTGGGTTGACCACTTTCTGTAGACCAGGACCTGCACCAACATTTTCCAGGGCTGGGTGAGCAGACCCTGATAGGACTCATCCTGTCCCTGAGTCCCTGAACTGGGTCCAACAGCATCTGGAGGATCAGATCAGCTAAGGCTCTCCATTGTGCCACCTTCAAGCCAATTGAACTGCCATCAAAGCCAATGTCGACACCACCAAATGCCAGGGCATCCTGTCGGTACTACTTTCTGGTACTCCACCAAAACTTCAAACAGTTACAACCCAACCCGACCCAACCTGGATCTACCTCAGACAGATTCTTGTGAGCACTCCGACCTGCTTTGCCGAAAGCCTCCCTTGAATAGCACAGAGCTACCCCATTCAAATCTGTTTGACTCCTGCTTGCTGCTTGGGCACACACAATCCAATGTACCCGAACTGAGCTCGATCTGCTTGCATAATTGCTCGAAGCCGAGTTTCACTCCTTCAAACTGCCAAGAACTGCAAGAAGGTGCTATTGACTATTGTTAAGCGACTTCAATTCATCACTCCAACTAAGTCAATGCTTAGTCTGGGATGCCCAAGGGAAGCTGTAGGGTATTTTGTGGAGATTTGGGGCCTGACGGTATTTTATTACCGCCGAAAAATAACTTAGCAATAATCACTCTTTGTATTCAGATTTGGCCATGTGCAACAATAATACAATGGACATGCATTATTTCAGCACCCAGACCTGCATATTTGGTATACGTGGTTGGTGGTATTTTGGTGAGCATAATTCCCTTGTTTTATTTGTGGCCCAAATGTCCAGAATCCCTTATCTTTGCTTAGATTTTTCGTGTGATCACTAGAGAGACCTCAGACCTACATTTTAGGAATACCACATTTTCAGTGATAGTGTTGGTGTGCCACCATGGGCAAACTCACTGACTTATTTACGACAGAGAGCTATATATGGTAGTCTTGTGGTAATTTCCACTACCTTATATACGGTAGGGAGCTATGTTCAGAGAGTCTCTCTTCCCGTTGGCTCATGTACCTCCAACAAGCTATGCTACAGTCACTCACAATTATTCATACTGATTCTGACATGCACACATCTGTCTTAAAATGACCATTGCACTGTTTAAAAATCTCCCCACATCATCGGCATTGTAATGGTAAATAGTAAATACACCACCCGTCTGTTTTCAAATATTTTTCTGTATTATAAAAGTTGCATTTAAACACGATCTCATTCTTTACAGAAATAAATAAAATGGTACAGTAAAAGCATTGTCTATGACACACTGCAAAGAGAGTGGCGGAGAACAGAACTCAAATTGCAACATTAGCATTTGATTAAGGCATGCACAGGAATCCTACACTGACTGCATATTACCGTACACACTCAGCTCCCACACTTCTCATTACCTTATCTTTTTAGTTGTTCTCTTTGGCTGTTCTCTTTGTGAATGTGGCTCCCTTGAAGATTAACTCCAGCAAAAAGGAACGCTTGCCTTCTCAAACCGGGGTCATTGCCTGGAATTCTCAGCTTTTGCAGATAGGAACGCCTCAGCCAGTGGAAAGGTCCTTCTTTCAGCTCTCCCCAATCTCGACTGCCAAATCTTGACTGTAGCAGGACGCAGGGATCTGCATTCAGTCAGGAGTCCCACAGCCAGGTCTTCTCCCCAGTAGTGCAGAAAAATGTCTGCCTGTCTTTTTCCCCGATACTGCCCACTAAAACTTTCATCCCAGCCCTCTGTATGACGTGTCCCAATGAAATCCATCATCTCTCATCCTCCTACTCTCAACAATAGCTTCGCTTATACATTTGCAATTGTTGCAAATCTGACTTCCTTCTTCCTGCAGTTACTGTGCACAAAAACACGGAGAAGCAGGCAGAGAAGAGAAGAAAAAATCTGCACACACATTTAAATGGCTTTCAGAGTATGCCTAATTCTGCAGTGGAGAACACATTTTATTAGTGGGTTATGTTAAATAAGGTTTTATTAGTCAGGTTAATGGTTAATAGGTTAGCTGTTAATTTTCAAATGTGTCTCTCGCACCATAGGCATTTCAGGTGAAAAATAGTGTGCATTTTTAAATGAGCACGTGTGCTTTTAACTGTAAAAATAGATTTGCATCTTATATGTTAAAATCGTTTTTGACTGAATAGCCTGTCTTTCCTTGTTAATCTGGTAACCCATATAGCAATGCACCGCACCCTTGTGGTGGTGCTGCAAAAAAAAAAAATGTGCTACTTGTGCAGTAGTGCTGTACTCTGTGCTGTTTGCTACCTGTGCAGTAGTGCTGTACTCTGTGCTGTAACATGCCAAATATCCTTACATATATTATACCCTCCTTTTGTTTTTAGAACTTGGCTACAATCCAAGCCAATTCCTAAAAACAACTTGTTCTCTCTTTTTTTTTTTTTTACAATATAGCAATCTAACAAAATGAATATTCATGTGCATCATTGAAAAATTTGCAATCAACATTTCATCTGAGTCCATCAGTTCATAAAATGTTCCACATTTGCCTTCTCAGTGGAAGTGGCATTACTTTAAGTTTAAATTTTCCAAGTCAATTAAAAACAACGAAATAAAACAACTAACTAAAACAAATAATTAATATAACAAATTAAAATAAATAATTAAAATAATAAATACGTGGAACTTCATATGCCGGAACTTCTGTTTTGTCTCTTTTGGTATGTCCCGACCAGCGATGTTATTCGGTTCATTCGAGTACTCTTTCATCTTGGCAATCTTGAATCCACAGTAGTCATCTCTTTTGGCATTCCAGTTATTTTGTCTTCACCTCCACCTGGAGGCAGGCATCTTTTGGTCTTCATCCAGGGGACTCCAGGACTCCATCGTCTCTCCCGTGGGCTCTGATCTCGGAACCTCCGATCAAATAATGTTAATTGTCTAAATCAAAATAGAAAATAAACAAATTAAGTACATAGCATAATACTAACTTCATCCTTTTGCCAAAAATAAAACATGCTTGGTAAAAATATTTCATTTTTTTTTTTCTGAAATTAAACACAAGTTAAAAGAAAACAAGCAGATATTCAATATTTAACACACTTTCTCTCTGCACACCAACCATGAGCTTCCATTATATGTGCATTTATTTATTTATTTATTTATTTATTTATTTTATATATTTTTACATATATTACAGTGTTTATGTACCATCATGACAATCAACTTTTTAACTTCTTTGTCACTGCCTCCTGATTGTACCCATTTATTTTCTCTTTTTGTGTTCAAGGGATTTTATCTGTTTCTACATGCTCAAGCCGCCTGATCTCATGTCTGGGATGGCATGGTTTGATTTGATTTACATGGACAAATTGCTCTATTGCTGTTTCACCTTCATTTTTCAAAATTGTATACACTACAGGAGAGATCTTATCTATAATCCGAAATGGCCCCTGCCAGGCTGCTAGAAATTTAGAATTTTTCTGTTTACTTTTTCCAAAATGAAACTTGTACACCTGATCCCCTACACTGTATTCCTTTGCTGATGTCTTTTTATCATAATATGACTTTGCACTGTCAGCAGCTCTTTCCAGATTTCTCTGCACAAAAGCAAATGCATGTTGCAAATGCCTCCTCAGTTCATCAATATATTCATGAACTGTGGATGCACTCACTAGAGTTTGCTCATGTGTTCTGTATAGTAGGTGTTGTGGTAACACCATTTTCCTACCTGTTAAGACCTCATGGGGGCTAACACCTGTTGCTTTGGCAGGAGTCGATCTGATTGCCATCAGAACCAACGGTAAACGTAAATCCCAGCTGGAACCTGCTTCTGCCACAAATTTCTTTAAAATATCCACAACAGACCTATTGCTTCTTTCAACTGTACCTGAAGACGCCGCCCGATATGCGATATGTAGTTTCCTTTTCACACCTAGTATTTGCCATACTTTACTCATTAGAGTACTTGTGAAATGACTTCCTCTGTCTGACTCAATTCTTTGTGGCAACCCAAACCTTGACAACACATGGTTCACCAGCAATGTGGCTGCTGTTTGCGCACTACAATCTGGTGCAGGAATGCACTCAATCCACTTCGACATCAAACATACCACACTCAAAATATAACGGTGTCCCCTGCTTGACCTTTTTAAAGGACCTACATAGTCTATTTTCAAATCTGACCATGGGAGAGTTAGGCCTCTTTTCATCAATGGTGCTCTATGCATTGGTGAAGCAGGTTTAAATTGGGCGCATACTAGACATCCTCTAGTATATAATTCCACATCTTGGGACATATGTGGCCAGTAAGCATAATCTTTTAATATTTCTAATGTTTTTTGTGAACCTCTATGGCCTGCAGTTATGGCATCATGTGCATGGTGTAGCATCAGTCCTCTGAATGAAAGGGGTACTACCCACTGTATTTGTCCTGTTATGGACTCTCTAATCATGAGTCCATCCTGTAATCTGATTCGTGTTTTGTTCTTTAATAACACCCTCAACTCTTCTTTTCCCATACAATCATTTTCTGTTAAAGGATTTTGTTCAGGATCTATCAAATGATTATAATAGATTCCCAAAATTTGATCATTCTTTTGTGCCTCAATCAAATCTTGGTCTGGCGTGTCATGACTCCACTGCACCACCGGTTGATCTACCTCCTTTGGTGCTTTAGAACGTGTGACTGCATCAATTTGTATTTCACCCATTAAATAATCAATAGGTAGCAATTCTCCCATCACAGCCCCAATCTTAGCCAGATGGTCTGCCTTATCATTTCCCTGCTTATCCTCTCCTGGTGTTTTTAAATGCCCACGAATTTTTCTCCAGTATATTGTTAAATTATTTTCTGACACCAATTTGTCTATGGCTTGTATCATTTTTCCATGTTTAAGTGGCTTTTTGTTGTATGTAACCATGCCTCTTGCTTTCCAACCAGGCAAATACTCCACAAAGCTATTCCGTGCATAGTCAGAATCAGTCACCAGGACAATTTCACTGAACTTTTTATCAACTGCAGTAGCAATTGCTTTATAGATGGCTGCCAATTCCGCCACCTGACTGCTCCTATCTCCAATCCTCATCCCTATACTGGGAACGCCTTCACATTTCAACCAGACATTTCCTATTCCTGCCACTAACTGTTTATTACTGTCATTTTCAATGTGAAAAGCACAACCATCCACATATACAGTTGACAAATCCTTGCATGTTTTTTCATCAAAAGCTTTGTGTGATGATTGTTCAAATTCCTGTAAACTAGTTTCCACTTCCATTTCATTTGGTATTTGTTCAGCTGCACAGTCATGTAAGTCAGCTAACCCTTGAGCAATTGGGCTCTTTTTATTTTGTCCATATCTCACTTCTACGGGAAAACCTTGTAATGCCAGCGTCCATGAAGTGATTCTGGATTGCGCTAGATTGCCTGATCTAATTCTTTTACTCTCTAAAAATTGCAAAGGTTGATGATTTGTTTCAATAATCACCTTTTCTCCCTGAACAATGGGGCGGAAATGTTGTAGCGCCCACACAGTGGTTAATAGGGCCTTTTCACATTCATTAAATTTCATTTCAACTTGGGAAAATGCCTTACTTGCATATGCAATGGTTTTGTGATTCAAATCGTGTTTTTGTGATAATACTGCTGACATACAATGTTCAGAAAAACCTATTTCTATAAAGAAATCCCTGTCCTTTATGGGGTATGCTAAACATGGTGCCTTTACAAGACATTCCTTCAATCTAGCCACTGCATCAGACTGCTCTCTTTCCCATCTCCAGGGAGTATTTAGTTTAAGCAGTTTATTCAATGGTTGAGTGATTTCTGCATAATTCTCAATGAACTTTCTGTTATAGCCTGTCATCCCTAATAAACTTTTTACTCCTTTCACATCTTTAGGATCTTTTAATCTTTGTATGGCCTCTATTTTCTTCCTTTGTGGATTTAGCCCACATTCAGTCACTTCATGCCCTAGAAAGTTCACTTTTTTCTTGCACCATTGTGCTTTTTGCAACGATACTTTGGCGCCTGCTTTCTGCAATTGGCCAAGTACATGTCTTATTTCATCAAAATGGCTTTTCAGGCTTTCATTTTTTATCAGGACATCATCCACATAAACTATTGTTCCTCTTTCCGCTGCATCCGGCATGGCCTTTCTCAAAAATATGCCAAATTCACTCCCACTATTGATGTACCCGAACTGAGCTCTAAGCCAGGCATATTGAGTCCTGTCAAATGTAAAGGAAAATAAGTGTTGTATCTCCTCTGCCAATGGCACACACCAATATCCAGATGTGAGATCTAACGTGGTAAATACATTTGAACCATGTATCTGAGCTAGGCCCTGATCAATGAATGGTAGTGGCCATCTAGATACTGGTACTCTTTTATTTAACTCTCTTAAGTCTGCACACAGCCGCCATTGACCATTTGGCTTTAACACACCTAAAATAGGCGTATTGGATGTGCTATGAATGGGCCTGATTATTCCCCGTGATTCCAAATTTTTAATAATCTCTGCCAATGATTCTAAACATGCCAGCGGTAGTCTATACTGGCGTACAAACACTGGATTTCTGCTACAACCTTCTGGTAGTGTGGCCACATGTAAATCAGTTAAACCACAATCATAAGCATCTTTTGCAAATACATCCTTAAACTCCATAAATATTTCCCTCAGGTCGTCTCTATCCTTATCGCTGTCACATGCATCCGCTAAGGAGATCTGCTCTTCTACCATTCTGGAAAATTCTGGAAACTCTTCTGGTAAAGGAATCTCAGCGCTTTCCTCTAACTGTGTGGCTGTGTCTTTTTGTAGAGCTGCCACTTTTAAATATTTTGGCATATCAGCTTCCACTTCAATGGGCTGATTTCCTGTTTCATTTTCATTTAAATTAAATATTATGCAATCCTCTTGATGGCAGCACACTGTCTCATTTGAATCATAAGGATACACAGAATGAATTTTAAATATTCCTTTGGGCTGAGAGTCCAGGTGTTCTGGCAACTCGCCCTTGGCATCTACATATTTTTCAGGAATATTCCCAATCACCATGTTATTTAAATCTGCCGTATAATGTGATTTTTGTATGGCCATTCCTAATGGGGAGTTTTCCTCTAAATGAATATCCTGACAACCTTTATTATTTACCATGATTTTTACAGATCCCTCACCAATGTCTACCAATGGAATGTATTCATAATCCAGGCCTTGCTGTTTTATGGATTCATTCAGGCATACAAATGCATCAGAGCCTTTCATCTGCTGCCCATTTTTGCATTTCAGTGTTATTGCAAACTGTTTTGTAAATGCAGGAATAATAGTATTTTTCCTCATTTGTAATTCGACTGCATAAGGAACCAGTTGTGCACAATGATAAGCCCTTCTTTTGTCTTCAAATTCAGGTGCCGGACCACCTAGGCGTGACCATATTTTTTTATTAAGTAAATCTAACACCATACACATTCTGTGCATGATGTCATTGCCCATGTAAAATTCATTTTGTGCTCCACTCACTATCCATACATTATGGTAAATTGTTTTCTGCCCAATGCTAATTTTAAGCATGCATCTGCCTGCAATTCGGTTTTCAAAGTCTGGACTGTCCAACCCAGAAACATGTTGGTTTTTAATCCTAAATTTCGGGATTTCTTCCCTCTCCATAATTTTTTGCAACAATTTCTCATTAATGAAACTCCTTTCATGTTCAAGTGCTAAAGTGGCTTTTATTGTTTTAAGATAATCATTTATACCAACATGAACCCATGGTTGCTCATCTTCCATGTGTATTTCTGCCAGAGTGGTAATGTGTTTTTCTGAATCTGTTTTAGGAGCAATATTCTGTTTGCATGTTTTCTCTTTTAAATAGAAACGTAATGTGTGCTCATCTATGGCAGTCTGCCAATCTTTCCTTGGGTCCAAGTATACTTGTACAGGTAGTTTTTCATTGTCGCTCTGCATTTTGTCTTGACACATTAATATAACAGTGACACTAGGTATGCAGCTATTCTGGAGATATACCTCCACAGCATCATTTGTTTTGGCAACGGTGTGACATTCATTTATATTGCTGTTTTGTGATTTTAGTTTCTTAGGCCTCAATGGTTTTTTGGTTAAGGACCACATCACTCCATTCACCCCATCTATGAGAGGAGACAATCTTTTCAGGCAATCTGTCCCCATCAGAAATGGAATTTCACAAATAGATGTGATCAATACCTCTTGTTTCATTCTGTGCTTTCCTATTTTTATGTCAACCTCAGTTACACCTATGATGGGCACCTCCTCCCCATTAAAGTTATGCACTGGGCCTTGATTTGCCTTCACTGTGATCTGACTCTGTGGAGGCCTCCCTTCATTGATACTCTTTACCAGCTCCTTGGACATAATTGTGGCCTGTGCGCCAGTGTCAATCATAGCGAAGGTGTGGCATTTTTCTTCTACAGTGATGGGTGCATAATATCTGTCCTCAACTTCCTCTAATACACATAAGAAATGTGAATTCTTACTGATTTCAGGGCTCACCTTTCTCAGGTCTTTTTGACTTTTGGCTAAGCACATTGGTAAATGAAAAGACATTTTTCCCTCCTTTTTACCCATTTCTGTGCGATATATTTTATTCATTTCTCCATGTTCAGAGGTTTTTTGGAGTGTGGCCACTGTTCGCCCATCCATCTGGGTAACATCAGAGACCACATTACAACCTTCCAACTGAACATGTGTAACAACATCATTCAGCAATTTGTCATTTTTTAATTCTGTGCATTTGTGATCATTTAGTGTAATACCAGCCCTTTCAGCCTCTTCAAAAATATGTGGCTCAAAGAATTCTTCAGGTGATTGACTTGTACCCTCCTTGTGAGTATTTCCTTTTTCTGTCTGTGTTTGGTCATTGTTTTGCTTGCCCAGGGAAGGAGCTATGGCATCCCCACTTACTCCCTGTTCACTGGTATTCCCCATGCATGAGTCATTTTTCTTAAATCTGTTCCTGTGTTCTTTTGGAATTCCTAATGTTTCTTTTTCATTTGTGCAAATCTTTACTGTTTTATTTAGCTCTAAGTTAAACCGTACCTCTTTTTTAGAAATATTTGCACTTTCTATCACAATTTCATTTACTGGTACTTTCATTTTTAATCCATTAGGCATCTCAGAGTCGTTATGCAAAATTATATCAGAGCAATCTGTCATTTTGGCACTGCGATTATCATGAGTACTTAGTCACTTTTCGGAAGCCCCCCAGTCATTGCTATGGCCATCAGCCCCCTCTTTGGAAGGTTGTTTTTGCGCTGTATAGAGCTTTCCTATTTGCTCAGCTAACATTTTCACTTGGGCCTCAAGGCACTGGAACCTTTCCATCTCTCTAGGATCCTCTTTCTGTGGCCTAGGTCGATATTGGTTGTTTTCCCCCTGATTGGATCTATTCTGATACCTCTCAGGTGATTGATGTCGGTTGGGATGGTTTCTGAACTCTTGATTCATTTGTGGAGGGGAGCGGGTTGCACCCATCCTTTGATTATAGTCCCCTGGTGGGGAATCATTGTACTGGCGTGGATTGTAGTTCACGTTTTGCCTCATGTCCTGTCTCTCAGATTGTGGGTACTGGCCCCTATGTTGATTTCCATTATCAGTAAATCGATCCACATATCGGGGCCTATCCTGATTACCATATATCATGGTGCTGGGATCAAATCTGCTCTGTGTCCCCAATGACTGGTAGGGACCATCATTTCTTTGATCTTGATTTTGTCTCTGGTTATTGTTCATACCTGCCATATCAGGCCGATATCCTACCCGGGGTCTATCCCCTAAATATCTAGGGCTGATGTAGCTCTCTCTATTACTAGGATCATGTGTTTGGAACATTGGTACAGGAAATGGCGATCTTTGTTGATTACCCCTTTGTTCAGGTGTCACATTATTTTTACCTTGGCTTTGAGCAGACTCAAGGGACATTTTGGCTGACCTGATTTCCATTACTGTGGCTGAGGGTTCTTTAGATTTAGGCCTGGTATCTTTCATTTTATCACTTTCTCTACCCTGACAATAGAGTACCTCATATAGCTTTGTGCTTTGATGTACAATCCATTCAAGGGACTTGTCACGGTCAAATTCACGGACCAATTGGGATATGATGTCTTTCTGTAGCCCATAGAAGTATGCGGTTTTAAACTCATTGGAATTTGAGTCAAAAGATACATTAAAGCGAGAGAATGCTCTTTTTAAGTCTTGTAAAAATTGGCGAGGGGATGTATTAGGTCCAGCAGTAATTGTGTACGCGACTTTCTTTGCCTCCTGCAATGACTGAAAAGGAGAAAAATGACGCCTAATTTCTTTTTCAAACTCCAGCCATGTCATATTCTGCTGTTCATTTAATCCCCTTATGATGCTGGCCGTCGGGGCATCTAAAGTTAAATGAAAATATTGTCTGTACTGTTCCCTAGGTATCTGGAGTGCTTTAAAAATGTCATGTACCGCTTCTAAGTGATCCTCAATGCAGCATTCACCTCCCTTCTTAAATGGTTTGATCAGGGCTTTAATGGATTTCATTATTTTTATGGGGCTACTTGTTGCAATGCATGGAATTGCACTATTTTGTGACTCAATCCTGTTTTCAGGTGTATGAGATTGGTGGCTGCCCCCAATGGGAGTATTGAATCCCCCAAGGGCGCTGCAACCAAGTTCAGTCACCGGCCCAGCCACTGTAGCACTAGCTCTTTGGGCATAGCTAGAATTCACCTCCACTCCATTGAATGTGGTGCCCTGCCGCCTCTCCTGGGACCTGGGAATGCACATTTGCTGTTCTAAGTCCTTACACTTTTTAAGGAGTCTGTTGGCTTCATCATGCAAATAATTATTTTCATCACTCATTTTATTAATCACCTCCTGCATATCGCACATTTGCATTTGGCATTCATTGAACTCTTTATTTCTCTTGTCTCTTTCTTGAATCATTTTAATCATTTCTTGTTCTGCACTCTGGAGATCACCTTCTTTTTCGCAATGTTCTTTTTGTAAAATCTGCATTTCTGAAACAACCTCATCTTTATCCTGCCTAATGTGATCCAATAAGGCTTTTAAGTGTGCCAATTCTTGCTCACTATCTTCAAATTGTTTCTTGCTTTTGGATAACTGAGTATCAAAGTCTCTGCATTTTAATTGCATGTCTTTTTGGCATACATCCAATTCTGCTCTCGACATTTCCTGATTTTTACTTGCCCCCTCTAATTCAGTCTTTAACCTGTTAATTAGCTGAGTATCATTCTCTTGCATTCGCAGGGACTTGTTTAAAATAAACCATATTTTGCCGCATAGCCGTATTAAACAGTCTTTCTCTGCACTTTTATCGGCTGCATTCAATAATCTTGTAAGGCAGACCTGAATTATGCTGCCTTCTGCAAAAATATTGTCTAGTTTTTCTTTCTGCACCTCACCCTGAATGCGGTTACTCCATTCTAACGTGCTATTCGAAGACCAATTCCCATGTGCAAATAACTTTGCCTCTAAATATTGCACTAGATCTGAGAATGTGGTTTCCCTTTGTGACATTCTGAAATTCGTTTTTAGTGGCACACTGCTATTATAAAATGGGTTCCCTTTAATGTGCAAATGGCAGTGTGAGACACACTTGCCACGCCCAGTAGGTACTCTATGATCACTTTCCCGGCCTGCAACGCACCATAAATATGTAGGGTATTTTGTGGAGATTTGGGGCCTGACGGTATTTTATTACCGCCGAAAAATAACTTAGCAATAATCACTCTTTGTATTCAGATTTGGCCATGTGCAACAATAATACAATGGACATGCATTATTTCAGCACCCAGACCTGCATATTTGGTATACGTGGTTGGTGGTATTTTGGTGAGCATAATTCCCTTGTTTTATTTGTGGCCCCAATGTCCAGAATCCCTTATCTTTGCTTAGATTTTTCGTGTGATCACTAGAGAGACCTCAGACCTACATTTTAGGAATACCACATTTTCAGTGATAGTGTTGGTGTGCCACCATGGGCAAACTCACTGACTTATTTACGACAGAGAGCTATATATGGTAGTCTTGTGGTAATTTCCACTACCTTATATACGGTAGGGAGCTATGTTCAGAGAGTCTCTCTTCCCGTTGGCTCATGTACCTCCAACAAGCTATGCTACAGTCACTCACAATTATTCATACTGATTCTGACATGCACACATCTGTCTTAAAATGACCATTGCACTGTTTAAAAATCTCCCCTCATCATCGGCATTGTAATGGTAAATAGTAAATACACCACCCGTCTGTTTTCAAATATTTTTCTGTATTATAAAAGTTGCATTTAAACACGATCTCATTCTTTACAGAAATAAATAAAATGGTACAGTAAAAGCATTGTCTATGACACACTGCAAAGAGAGTGGCGGAGAACAGAACTCAAATTGCAACATTAGCATTTGATTAAGGCATGCACAGGAATCCTACACTGACTGCATATTACCGTACACACTCAGCTCCCACACTTCTCATTACCTTATCTTTTTAGTTGTTCTCTTTGGCTGTTCTCTTTGTGAATGTGGCTCCCTTGAAGATTGACTCCAGCAAAAAGGAACGCTTGCCTTCTCAAACCGGGGTCATTGCCTGGAATTCTCAGCTTTTGCAGATAGGAACGCCTCAGCCAGTGGAAAGGTCCTTCTTTCAGCTCTCCCCAATCTCGACTGCCAAATCTTGACTGTAGCAGGACGCAGGGATCTGCATTCAGTCAGGAGTCCCACAGCCAGGTCTTCTCCCCAGTAGTGCAGAAAAATGTCTGCCTGTCTTTTTCCCCGATACTGCCCACTAAAACTTTCATCCCAGCCCTCTGTATGACATGTCCCAATGAAATCCATCATCTCTCATCCTCCTACTCTCAACAATAGCTTCGCTTATACATTTGCAATTGTTGCAAATCTGACTTCCTTCTTCCTGCAGTTACTGTGCACAAAAACACGGAGAAGCAGGCAGAGAAGAGAAGAAAAAATCTGCACACACATTTAAATGGCTTTCAGAGTATGCCTAATTCTGCAGTGGAGAACACATTTTATTAGTGGGTTATGTTAAATAAGGTTTTATTAGTCAGGTTAATGGTTAATAGGTTAGCTGTTAATTTTCAAATGTGTCTCTCGCACCATAGGCATTTCAGGTGAAAAATAGTGTGCATTTTTAAATGAGCACGTGTGCTTTTAACTGTAAAAATAGATTTGCATCTTATATGTTAAAATCGTTTTTGACTGAATAGCCTGTCTTTCCTTGTTAATCTGGTACCCCATATAGCAATGCACCGCACCCTTGTGGTGGTGCTGCAAAAAAAAAAATGTGCTACTTGTGCAGTAGTGCTGTACTCTGTGCTGTTTGCTACCTGTGCAGTAGTGCTGTACTCTGTGCTGTAACATGCCAAATATCCTTACAAAGCCCTTATTTATATATTTTTATGACAAGTTCATAGATCTGGATGATAAACCCTTGTATAACGCCCCTCCCTTTGAATCCCCCTGACCTCACTGAGCCAAGAAGTAGGTTTGTTTTGCAAATTAAAAGATTTATTGAAATATTAAACAAGATATATATCACACTTATAAATAAATTAATATTTGATAGCACACTTATGAATATGACAGTGATCAACAATGGATAGTATTATACTAGCACACTTTTCTAATTACTTAAGAGTTGGAATAGAGAGGATAAAGTAGCTGAGAATGCTTTTATGGGTTCAAGGAAATGCAATGATGGAAAATAATGCAGCACAGAAATAACTGAGTTGGTTTCCACAAGAGATAATATGATCACTTTTTCTTTTGACAATTCACTCCCCCCTATGCAATATAAGGAGATGGAAGGGGAGCACACAATTTTCAGGAATACAATCGAATGCAATACCAATTCAGTTCCCCCCTAGCAAGCTTAGAGCAACCGGGATGCTTTTAAAACTTGCATAAATACTTTTAATGTGATTTACAATGAAGTGAACATATGCTAAAAATGATTTTAATTCCCTATAGGAGATTCAGGGTAGGTGATAGTTACTTAAGATTGGTTCAGGTCAACACTATCATTGATTCATGAGGGATTATCAGGTTGACAACGGATTTCAGAAGTTGCCAGCAAAAGACAGCGATTTTGACAGGTGGAGAAATGTGATTCAAATTGCAATTCGTGGCACTTTTTCCAAATGCGTCGAGCGCGATTACAGAAAAACTATAAGGAGTAGAAAGTCGTTTTAGGGCTTGCTACGGAAGATTTTGTGGAGGTAGATTCTCAAAATTAAAGTAATGATTCAGAATGGAAATTGACACTTTCACAGGTTTGAAATCACAGAATCGACACACAATTTCTATGCAGTTCTAAATAGGTGGAAATGGTTTGAATTAGATTATTTTAAACTAAGAGATTGGTTTGCACAGTTCTGGCTGCATACTCACTCCTAATTTTGGAAGGAATGGGCCTCGTCACAGATCTGGTCAACAGGTTTAGCTGCGGTTCTCTCTGCTCTGCTGGTCTGGATCTCTGGTTCTGGCAAACGTTCTGGCACTGCACAGCGGTCTGGTCTGGTCTCTGGTTTTGGCAAAAGTTCTTGGCACTGCACAGCAGTTTGGTCTGGGTCTCTCTGGATACAGCACTGCTTTCTGGGTTCTGGCACAGGGTTCTAGCCAGAATCAAACAGCACAGCCCGGATGTTGAAGAGTTTAATTAGGTTGCTGGATTCTGAGGCCTCTGAAGGATTCAGCTTGTGGACTAGGCCTCTCTGCTGAAGTCTGGATTCTAAGTTCTGGTTCTGGAGTCTTCTGGATTTGAAGTCTGGATTCTAAGTTCTGGTTCTGGAGTTTTGTGGCAAAGCGCTTCGCAGGAAATCAGTTTGAATGGGAAGTGAGTGTCCCTACCTGGGTTTCAGTGGTCCTTTTTATGTCTTTTGAAAGTGGGTCGGAAGGCTGAGTTTCTATGCCCAACCCTCTAAAGATCCTGATAGGTTAGCGTATTTTCTGTGCTCTCACTGGAGAATAGAGTTGTGAGTCATCCGGTGTCATTTTTATGGCATACAGAACAAACACTCCCCTTGTCACTTTGCACACAAATCTATTTTTGATCCAAATGCGTATTTATCTGTGTACAATTTTTCTAATATTATATGTCCAGTTAACATATTTTCTGTAGCACCAAACCATCCGATCCCTGTCTTTGTAAGATGTTGTGTCCACTTCTGACAGAATTCTGCCCTTTTCATCCAGAACCTCTAAACTTTTCCAGAATTTACACAAATGTGCTCAAGGAATATGGGCATCAGATGATGAAGTGTCAGATTTTTAACATACAGACAGTTGGAGTAACACCCTATTATCCACTACTACTCCCCAGAACATACCACAGAGTCCTAACACCTCTTAAAATGTGCACAGAAAAATCACAGAAATAATGATATTATTTACATAATTTTGACACTTCCGTACTATGAATTATCCATCTTTTTAAAATTATGTTCTGGCCCAGATGGGTGTGGTTTAGGTTCCAAAGCACATGGGGGAATTTCTGTCTGTCCCCACCTCCAGCTCACGTGGCTCCCAGAGGCAGCTCCCCTCCCATTTCCTTCCAAGAGGAAGCCATTTACGACCCCTGATTTAGCATTTGCCTGAGTCAAGGAAAGTTCATTGTTCTGTTTCCTGCAGCCTCAGGTACCCCTCCCCTACTTCAATCAGAGAGGTGTAATCTCCTTTTGGTGGGGGCAGGAGAAGACAGACCAGGCCTGGGAATGCAGTTGCTGGGCAAGTTTCAACTCCTGTCGGGGGTAGTTGTTGGGCAGAATTCAATCTCTTCAAACCAGGCTTCAGCTAAATGTCACTTTTGTGCCAGTTTTCTTGATTCAAATCAAACTTACAATTTTTACACATGCAGCTAGAACTCTGATTCTAAGTTCAAAACTATGACATTTAAACAGTTGCAACCTATGTGACCCTCAAAAGTAGGTCACTCATTTATTTTAAACATTTCGATTTTAGTGGTTTTAAATCCAATTTCACTTAAGCTTCTGGCATCCACAGCTCAGCCAGTTTTGTTATAAACATTGTTTTAGGCTCTTCATCTTTCCAGATTTTGTATGCACACAAGACTGCATTCTGCCAAACGTCTGCTGGTGTTCAGTGAGATTTTTGAATATCTTGCAATGTTTGAAATAGGCATTTTCAGCTTGCATGTCAGAGAAACAAATGTGATTTCAAAGCGCTTTTTGAGCTAACAGGCACTGCTGTTTTTCCTTTGGCACCACGTTTCACTCATGGCGCTTCTGGCCCATCATGCTCGCACTGGTGGGTGGCAGGTCAGGCGATCATTTTGGTGTGCGCAAAACTGCGCGGTTTTCCTGGATTCTGGCGCAAATGTGGGCTTTTTGGCCATCTTGGATTTTCTAAGCCCACAGCACCAAATGTTTTAGCATAATAATTCAAACGTGGGTCAAGACACCCTACAAGCCTCCCCGCTCGACTGCACTTTGATTTCGAGTCGAGGGGGAGTCGGGTGCAAAGGATGTTTTGATCCACGCGCTGGGATGTCCGCATCATCTTCTTCCGATTCCGTAGATGGCACAGTTCAGCATCTTTTCCTCCATCAGGGTGGATCGATCGGTTCTCTTCACCGGTCCTGATGGGAGTATTGGGCGGTACTCCGGGCCCCTCGGATCTTTGCTCCCGGTCCCCGGGTCATCCTCCTTGGTCAGTCCCCATGGTTTATCTCTCCTAGGATGACAAAGCAAAGCGGCAGAAATATATTCGTAGACATTTCCCCACCACTATTAATGGTGGGGCGAACATATACATTTTATACATCAGGAGACATTTGCATTCCAGAATCATAGAATTTTATAGGCTATATGTGGAATATTTTAGGGTTGGACTTGTATTAATCTGGAGCGGCCCCCTCTGGGATTGCAGAGGACTCCTCCAGTTGCTGCAAAGTGTGCCTGGGATGGCAACACATTAGCTGATTAATAGTGACCCACTTATCTTCCCCTTCTGCCAAACTGCCTTTGGGGATGCGGATCTTGTAGGCGACTGGGGAGATCTTTTCTACAATTTCGAAAGGTCCCTTCCATGTAGGTAGAAATTTCCGCTGTTTGGACTGGTTCCTTTGGAAATTGTATAGATAAACCCAGTCCCCTACATTGTATTCTTTCCTAGTAGTCTTCAAATCATAGTGAGTCTTCATGCTATCAGCTGATCTTTCTAGGTTTTGCTGAGCATAGGCAAAAGCATGTTGGAGGTGTTTCCTTAAATTTTCCACATACTCATGCGTTGTGGATGACTTGATCAAGGTTTGCTTTTGGGTCCTGTAGAGCAAATGCTGGGGAAGCACCATCCTGTGTCCAGTCATCAGCTCAAACGGTGACATTTTGGTTGCAGATGAAGGGGTAGATCTGATAGCCATTAGGACCAGAGGTAATCGGATATCCCAACTTGGCCCAGAATCTGCCACTAACTTTATAAATATGCTCACAATGGTTCGTTGTAACGTTTTACTGCACCAGAAGAGGCCGGCCGGTAAGCAATATGTAGCTTCCTTTTAACCCCCAGTATCTCCCATATCTTAGTCATTACTTTGCTGGTAAAATGGCAACCTCTGTCTGACTCAATCCTTTGGGGTAGACCAGAACGCGAAAAGATGTGGTTGATCATCAGGGCAGCTGCTGTTTCTGCCTTGCAGCTTGGGGCCAGGAGACATTGAACCCATTTTGTAAATAAGCATGTCACCGTCAACATGTACTTATTTCCCCTAGAGGAGCGAATCACTGGGCCTATGAAGTCGACTTGCAAATCTGACCATGACAGTGTCATCCCCCTCTTTTGGAGAGGCGCACGGTGTGTGAGGGATGTTGGCTGAAATTGTGCACACACAAGACACCCCTTCAAGTATTGGTCGAGGTCCTGCCCCCTGTGTGGCCAGTATGCAACCTCTCTTAAGATCTCAAGTGTTGCATGACACCCCCTATGACCGGCGGTGGCCGCATCATGGGCGTGACTTAACATCAGGCTTCAGAATGAGGTAGGGACCACCCACTGATCATGGCTAGCTTCGGATTTCCTTACCAACAAACCGTCTTGGATTCGGAACATTTTTGGCCATTTCATCAACACTCTAAGGTCCTCTTTCCCAATGTAATCGGTATCCGTCAGGGGAAATTTCTCAGGGTCCTCAATGTGTTGGTAAAACTTACCAATTATTGGATCCCCCCTTCTGAGCCGTGATCAAATCAGCATCTGGGGTCTCCTTACTCTATTGTGCAATTGAAAGATCATTGTGAACATTTGTCTGGGAGCTAGTGAACCCAGTGACCTGGATTTACCCCAACAGGGATTCAATCTCTATTAGATTCCCTTGGATGACCCCGGTTTTGGCCAACTGATCAGCTAAGTCATTTCCAGTTTTGTATGGTCCCTCTACTTTGGAATGACCATTGATCTTTTTCCAGTAGATGGTCATCCCGTTCGAGGTGACCAGATCATCAAAGTTTTGAATTAACTTACCATGTTTCAAGGGTTTGTTATTAGCACATAACATGCCTCTGGTTTTCCAATTCACCAGGTACTCCACGAACTCGTTCCGTACATAATCCGAATCTGTGATTATGACCAGTTCGGGGAGTTGATGTTGGACAGCAGTGAGGATGGCCACATGCACACCCATCAACTCTGCCACCTGACTACTTCGGGGACCAATTTTGTACCCAGCGGAGGGTTCTGGGGACTCATTCACCCAAGCATTCCCTACGCCGGCCACCAGTTCTTTCTCCCCGTTGTTGTCAACATGGTAAGTAGACAGTGGGCATTCCCTCACACTTGTCTTCTTCAAAAGACTTTGTGTGGTAATTACGGTATGCCTCCATGGTGTCCTTGATTTTTAGACTTTGTCCTCCAGACAGTTTTCTCTGGCAAAATCATGCAAGTCAGCCAGACCTTGCGCAAGGGGACTCTTCTTGTTTTGGCCATATCTGACCTCCACAGGAAAGCCTTGCATTGACAGAATCCAGGAAGTAATTTGGGAATTACTCACATTTCTGGCCCGAATTCTGTCACTTTGGAGAAATTGCAGAGGCTGGTGTGGAGTCTCCACTATGATGTGTTCCCTCTGCATAAACGTGCGGTAATTCTTCAATGCCCACACCATTGCCAGGAGTGCCTTCTCACAATCGTTGAATTTTTCCTCCACAGAGGATAAAGTTTTGCTCGCATTGGAGATTACATTATTGTCCTTGTCATGCTTTTGATATAATACTGCAGTAAAGCATGTACTAGAGAACCCTATCTCCAAGAACAACTCCTTGTTTCTGACAGGGTAACCTAGGCAGGGCGCTTGTGAGAGGCTTCTTTTGAGCTGTCTTACTGCCTCGGATTGTTCTGGACTCCATTCCCACTTAACCCCCCCTTCAAGAGATGAATCAGGGTTCTGGTGATCTCTGCGTAGCCCTCATTGAACTTTCTGCTGTAATTAGTCGGTCCAAGGAGGCTCCTTAGTTCCCGCAGAGTTGTGGGGTCTTTCAGTTTCTGAAGTGCTTCCACGTTCTTTTCCTGGGGACAGAAACCCTGAGAAGTAATCTCATGCCCCAAGAAATGAACACGGGTTCTACACCACTGCGCTTTCTGAAAGGAATGTTTTGCACCGGCGGCCCTCAACTTTGTCAGAACATAACAGAACTCTGCTATATGTTCCTCCACAGATGAACTTTTGATGAGGACGTCATCTACATAAGTCAGGTTACCCCTTGCACCCAGGTCGGGCATGGCCTTTTGTAGGAAAATGTTGAATTCATTGCCGGAGTTGAGGTATCCAAAGGGAGTTCGGGTCCATGTGTACTGCTGGCCCCCAAAGGTAAAAGCCAGTTTGTATTGGTCCTCCCTACTGACAGCACGGTCCAGTATCCATTGGTCAGGTCTTTTGCAGTGAATACCTGTGACCCCTGGATCTGGGCCAGCCCTTGGTCAATGTAGGGAAGAGGCCATCGGAAAGTATGGACCCATTTGTTGAGCTCCCTAAGGTCGGCACAGAGTCTCCACTGGCCGGTTGGCTTCAATATTCCCAGCAATGGATTATTGAAGGTGCTGTGAACTGGACAGATTATTCCCTGGGACTCGAGGTTCTTAATTATTTCAGTAAGGGACTCGATGGATGCGAGAGACAAGCGATATTTCTTCACAAACACTGGAGTCATGCCAGGGTCCATGGGAATTGTTGTTGTGTGGATGTCGGTGCGACCACAGTCATATGAGTCCACCGCAAAGAGATCTTGGAAATCCAAGAAAACTTGTTTCAACTTTTGCTTCTGTTCCAGAGTCACACAGGCATCAGCTAGGTTGACTCTCTCTTCCACCATCTGCCTGAAGCCTGGAAAGACTTCTGGTTTTGCTATCTCACCGGCCTCCTCCAGCTAGGTGGAGAAGTCCCTGGTCAGAGTGCTGATTTGGACTGGAGGCTTCAGGTGGGAAAGGCAGCCCTCATGGACCTAGAAAATCACCTCATCCCTTCTGAAGTCACAAGTCACATCTTCCTTACCATAAGGGCAGGAAGTCTACACCAGGAAGTTCCCCACATGCCGGGTAAAGATCCTGCCTGGTGTTGTATTGTCATCACTGTCACTGTCAAAACAGTCCTTGGGGGTTGGTCCTAACAGTTCATTTCCTAAATCAATGGAGAAATGTCGGTCATCAACCGCCATTCCAATAATGGTGCCTGCTGCTAGAGTAATACTCTTTAAATCGCTGTTATCCACCTCTATTGGAATGGTGTCATGTTCTATGTTGACTAATGGTGTTGGGTTTACCCCTAACCCTTGCTGTTGGAGAAAAGCATTTAGATGAATATAAGCATCAGTGTTTTTCAATTTTTGTCTTATTTTTAACTTTCACTTCCAGGGAGAATTGTCGGGTCCTTTCTGGGATGGTGACTTCCTTTTTAATCTGAATTTCAACTGCATAAGGTAGCAATTGAGCTGACCTAAATGCTTTTTCTGGATCATCAAAGCACATGGGATTATCCGCTAATCGGGTCCAAGCTTTGAAGTTTCTTAGGTCCAAACTAATGGCAAAGCGAATGAGAATGTCACTGCCTAAGTAAAAGGCGTCAGTGCTGTCTCGCACGACCCAACAATTATGGACTATGCTCTTGTTGCCAATAGAGATTTTGAGCATACACCTACTTGGCAGGAGATGTTTGGAATTGGGTGTTTCCAGATCCATTTCCCATTTGTGTATCAGTTTGAATGTGGGAATGGCTGGATCTTTTGGGAGTTGGCGGAACATGGCTTCGCTGATGAAGCTCTTACTGTTGTTCACACACACTCGGGCGGGAACAGAGTCCTTCCCATCATTTAACTGAACAGGGATGAACAACTGCTCTCCAATTTGCTGAATATCAGCCAGGCTCTGGGCTGATTTCACATCTTTCTGGACTATTGGAGTGGGAATGTCTGATTGTGGATGAGTAAAGAATTTCAGAGTGTTTCCTTCCAGTGTGGAATACCACCTTAGACTGGAAGGAAGGTTGATTTTCAGAAATAGAGAGGACCACCCATCACCAGTCTGTTGTCCTGCTATTACTGTCACGTCTGGAATTTGGTTGTTCTGGAAGTGAAATTCTACTTGGTCAGATTTTTGTTCAACCATGTGGCAGGTGCCGTTTAAATTAACATGGTTGACGCTCTGTTTTAATTTTATTGGTTGGCTAGTTTGGGTCCAGAGGACCTTGTTTTATGCAATCTATTAGGGGTGACAACCTTCTCAGGAGGGCATTCCCTAGTAAACAAGGGGTGCGCTCTGGAATCACTACTAAGACCGGGTGTTTCACCTTGTGAATAGACACTTCCGTACTATGAATTATCCATCTTTTTAAAATTATGCCCTGGCCCAGATGGGTGTGGTTTAGGTTCCAAAGCACACTGGGGAATTTCTGTCTGTCTCCGCCTCCAGCTCAGGTGGCTCCCAGAAGCAGCGCCTCTCCCATTTCCTTCCAAGAGGAAGCCATTTACGACCCCTGATTTAGCATTTGCCTGAGCCAAGGAAAGTTCATTTTTCTGTTTTCCTCCAGCCCCAGGTACCCCTCCCCTACTTCAATCAGAGAGGTGTAATCTCCTTTTTGTGGGGGCAGGAGAATACAGGCCAGGCCTGGGAATGCAGTTGCTGTGCAAGTTTCAACTCCTGTCGGGGGAAGTTGTCGGGCAGAATTCAATCTCTTCAAGCCAGGCTTCAGTTAAATGTCACTTTTGTTCCAGTTTTCTTCATTCAAATCAAATTTACAATTTTTACACATGCAGCTAGAATGCTGATTCTAAGTTCAAAACTATGACATTTAAACAGTTGCAACCTATGTGACACTCAAAAGTAAGTCACTCATTTATTTTAAACATTTCGATTTTAGTGGTTTTAAATCCAATTTCACTTAAGCTTCTGACAGCCACAGCTCAGCCAGTTTTGTTATAAACATTGTTTTAGGCTCTTCATCTTTCCAGATTGTGTATGCACACAAGACTACATTCTGCCAAATGTCTGCTGGTGTTCAGTGAGATTTTTGAATATCTTGCAATGTTTGAAATAGGCATTTTGAGCTTGCATTTCAGAGAAACAAATGTGATTTCAAAGCGCTTTTTGAGCTAACAGGCACTGCTGTTTTTCCTTTGGCACCACGTTTCACTCATGCGCTTCTGGCCCATCACGCTCGCACTGGTGGGTGGCAGGTCAGGCGACCATTTTGGTGTGCGCAAAACTGCACCATTTTCCAGGATTCTGGCGCAAATGTGGGCTTTTCGGCCATCTTGGATTTTCTAAACCCACAGCACCACATGTTGTAGCATAATAATTCAAACGTGGGTCAAGACACCTGACACTATTAACTGCCCCCTTGGCTCATTTTGGGTCTTAGAGACTGGTTAGGTCACTTTTGCTCCTTTTTCATCCAAAGCCATATCGTTTTTCTGATTCCTAATTTGCCTATCACCACTGTATTCATACTCAGAGTGATACATTCTTCCATCTGCTTTATGTTCTCTGTTCATTCCATAGAGGTGGGCTTTGCACAGTGTGTTCTATTTAGTTGTCATGCAAATGGTGTGCTTGATTAATGCATATATATTTTTATTGAACCTTGATTCGAGATTCCATTTATTTTGGACTGTGTTGCTGTGTTATTAGGGTCACTACTAAATCACATTCACAGCACTCTTAAGAGTATAACTTTCCCTCGGACCCTTGGTACCACAAAGGGCAAAGGAAGTATATCCCTTAACTGTGCCTGTTTTACCTTTATGATTGTGTTAGCTCTTGGTTTGTAGGATTGTGAGGGGCTGAGTCTGCATTTTAGCCACTACTTGTCCTTGTACTGCTGCAGGGCGGAATCCAGTTCATCCCACATTTTATGGCACAATTCGGCAGCAGTGGGTATTTTCAACAGCCTAAAGCTCAGCCATCTAACATAAAAGTGTGCAGTTAACCTTAGTTTTCACTGCAAAGGTATTATTACAACCATAGAACTTGACATGAGTGTTATGCAGACTTTGATAGCAAGTGTCTTGCGTGAACTCTTTTAAGAGAAGGAACTCTCTCATGGCATTAAGGTTAAGAAACCGAACTGTTGACAGGCCGCTAAGCTTTTGAGGAAGCAATGCGATGGAGTGTTTCCGGGGGGACAGCGGTGAGCTGGAACCCCCAGCCCTATTTCCCATGCACCTGGGGGCAACAATTTTCCCTAATCTTGTTTTTCTGATTTTTACTTTCTCTATTATTTTGAAGGTCTATACTGACTGTGCCAAAAATAACAGTATGGTAACTGATTTTGTTTATAGATCCTCTCCTGATGATCCATTATAGAAAAATTGAGAAACACGTGTAACACGTGTAGAGAGAAAGGTAAGAGGATTTTTCATATCATGAAAAATAAATAAAAAAGTACGACCTGAGATTTAAAAAGTGAAAAACAGAAAAAAGGAAAAAGAACACTCTTTTATATGATTTTAGATAAAAGCACAGTAAATAAAATAACAATGATGTCAAAAATATTGAGTGGATATTGTGATTTCTGAAAAAGCCAAATGCTATCCTGGAATTGCCAACACCAGAAACAACATCAGAGATATCAACCACTGATGTAATGGGTGATCAGGTGACAAGAGTGTGTGACATCACTTCTGGACTCCCTATGGGTGTCCAGCCAGGCGCATCGCATTGAAGTGTGAAAACCAGCAGTTCACAAGCCTCTTTACCTCTCAGCCTATGCGTCTTTGCTTTCGCCTTCTTCCCTGCTGCAAGTGTGAGGACCCCGATCTTGCTAATTACTTTTCTATCTCTTTACTCTGCAGTACTCACCTATTGTGCATTGGGTCCTTCAACTGCTGCTTGTCTTCCTACTCTCCTCTTCCTACGCTTTTGGCAATCACGCTATAACATTCTCCTTTCCTATCCCTGTGATAAACCAAACATCACGAAACTCCCATTATTCCATCTCCCTTCCACCTCCTACTTCTAACAAAGAAATCCAATAAGCTAACAATCCCTCGGATAACACCTTTACACCTCACCTCTCTTCTTCTGAGACTAAACTTCTCCACTCTTCCTTACTGTACCAACTGATCATTGCATTCTGGGCAGCAAAACGTCCTTTATCACAAACTACTTTCACACCAGCTCTCCTCTCCCATACCACCTTGCTATCACTAAAAACTGGAATTATCCATCTGACACTGCCACTCTGGCAGCCCTACACAACTCCAAACTATCCTTCATTTACTTTCCTCATCCGACTGGCAGAGGTTAAGGCATCAGACACCTTCTCTATTACCACCTCAAAGCCTCACAAATCTCCAATGACACATCCCCTCCTCTCTTTTGAATTCACCATCTCCACTATTGCTCAGTTTCACTTGGTTTACATCATCTCCAACTGCCCCACTCCTGGTCCCACTGGACCACAATTTGATGGAATTTGGCAACTCCTTGATTCTCTTTCCACTAGAGATCACCCCATTCTCTTAGGTGACTTAACCTTACCTCTCCACCCACATCAAAAAAATTAGAACATTGGTCACCACATTCGTATGCTGTGTCTGCACAGACATGCATCAGATGCTTTGCAAATGGAGGCATACCCACTCACTTGAGGACCTGGAATCTACCCTTTTCCCTGAACCCTCTGAAATCCTTTCTTGATAGAGAAATATTGAATTGTGCATAAACCTCATTGACTCTCACTCCAACCATCCTCGCCGGCTACAGGGAACCCTAAACTGACTCCTTACTTTACCTAAACCTATGGCTTCAGCTCCACTTTCACAGCTAATGACCTAGTTGAATACTTCACAAAACCATTTCCTAAATTAGCGACTCTCACCTAACCTTGCTCAAAGTGACCACTCTCTCCACTCTATCCATAACGTATCTACCCACACCAGGGCTAACTCTTTGGATATCCTATTCATCTCCTCCTCTCACTCAGACACTAAGACTACTGTCACACAATTCCTATCTGATCACTCCATTGTCTCTACCACCATCTCCTTTCCAGCCTCTGACCTCTCTTCACCCATTACTGAAGGGAAATTTAAACACTCTGCTATTCATCCCTTCCTCTCTGACCTACGGTTCTCACTCTCCTCCTTTGCACCTGATGCCTCTTCCACAAACACTGCCTTTTCGAGTTTCCAATCCCTACTACATGACTCATTCTCCTCTCACTTACCACTGCTAACATTCACCCCAACGTCTCAGCATCCTAAACCATTGGTCACCAGATTCGTATGCTGTGTCTGCACAGACAGGCATCAGATGCTTTGCAAATGGAGGCATACCCACTCACTGAAGGACCTGGAATCTACCTTTTTCCATGAACCCTCTGCAATCCTTTCTTGATAGAGAAATATTGAATTGTGCATAAACCTCATTGACTCTCACTCCAACCATCCTCACCGGCTACAGGGAACCCTAAACTGACTCCTTACTTTACCTAAACCTATGGCTTCAGCTCCACTTTCACAGCTAATGACCTAGTTGAATACTTCACAAAAACATTTCCTAAATTAGAGACTCGCCTAACCTTGCTCAAAATCCCTCCTCCTACATTGTACACTCCACCTACACTACCATCACCCTCTTGCTCTATCTCCCACTTTAGTGACAATAATACTGAAGAACTCTACTGACGAAAGGCTAACACCTCTTGTGTCTCATCAGACCCTCTTGTTCCTCAGCTAGTTAGGCACATTGCCCCATTAGTGGCCTTTCATCTTGCTGAACGTTTCAACTTTTCCTTCGACTCTGCTTGATATATTTAAAATGGCAACTGTCATCCCTCTCATAAAAAAGCCAAGGTTTGACACGTCCTACCAGATAACTTGTGCCCCATATCTCTCATTCCACACTATTCTAAAGTGCTTGAAAGGGTTGTGTTCTTAGTTCTTTTCCTAGACATACGCAAACCTTTGAGAACGTCTGCAAGCAGGTTACTGCTGCTGTCACTCCACAGAAACTGTTCACATGAATGTCTCTAACTTCATTGCCTCTGTCAAGCACTCCAACCTATCCTCTATCCTAATTCTCCTTATTCTGTCTGCTGCCTTTGACACTGTTGCTCCCTCTTATCTCCTTAATACTCTCTCTTTTCTCAAGATTCACGATCAAGCCCTTGCCTGTATTTAATCCTACCTGGCACCTCACCAATTCCCTGTCTCCTGGAACAACATCCTCTCGACTCACTCCTCTAACTATTTGTGTTTCCAGCAAGGCCCTCTCTTGGGTCCTCTCCTCTTTACACTCTACACCTATGTTCTTGCGCACTAATCTCCTCCTTTGCGTACTCGTACTAACCCTCCGTGGATGACACACAAATCTTATTTTTTCATCAACTCTCCTCTGATTTCTCTATCACAATTTCCAACTGTCTCAAAGTCACTACATTTTGGATGATTTCACACTGCTCTTATCCCCTTTCAAATGCTCTCTCTCATCTCTTGCCCTGTCTATCCAGTTCCCACCTGACATTCAGCCCTGCTCTTCTTTACCTAGAAACCTCAGTGTCTTCTGTGACCCTTCTTATGCTTTCTCTACTTTCATCTCCTAAACTGCAACAGCGGCTCACCTCAAACTCCTATTTATTAGGAAAATAAGGCACCTCATTCTTTTCAATCCTGCCAAGAATTTTATGAACGCTGTTGTATTCTCTAAACTGGACCACAATGCCAGCATCCTCTTTGGTCTCCGTAAATATGCTTTCTGTCCTCTCAACAAGGTCATTAACTTTGCTACCAGAACTCTCTTTGAAATCCATCACTTCTCATCTACTTCCTCATACTGTCCCCAGGCTGGATGGCTGACAATGCAAAGCAGGGCCCTATTTACATGTCTTCTCCTGGTTCACAAATCTATCCAAAGTAAAGCACCACTGTATCTATCTTCCTCTATCCAACTCTACAAGCCTTCTCATTGTCTTCACTCTGCCTCCTTGACTACCCTTGTGGCACCTTTCCCTTCATGTGCTTCTTCTCGCTTATGCTCTTTGGGGGTCATTATGAGTTTGGTGGTATATGTTAAAATTGGGGGTAAACACATTTTTACTGTACTGCCGTACTGCCGAATCACGAGCGACGGTAATACTGTCAGCGGTTAGTCAGTTGAAAATCTAGCACCTGTATTACAGTCAAAGGTATTATTTTTGATGGTACTAAAACAAAATTACCATTGTATTTCAAGTTGGGCAAATGGTGGTTGTACCTGTGCGATTGGGTGGTAATACTGCCAAAAACACAGTGGAGCTAACTCTACCTGAAAGGTGGAGGTAAATGCATATGGGTAATGGAAGTGAGGCCACAGGTGCACCATTTGCACTCAGGAAGGGTACATAAGGACCAAACCTTCATCAAACAAACTTTCCATCACCATTGTGCTGCTACTGGTTTCTCTGCACCTTGACACGCAGCTGTTCCAGCTCCACATTGAGCTGCAGGGGCTGGAAGAGCAACATAGGGTACAGGAAACGGAGGAGAGGGGGAGTAGGATGAGGGGGAGACAGCATGCAAGGTGAGTGCCCATACCCCGGGTCAGGCCATCACCCTGGACCCTGACAGACAGACAGCTACTTCCCCTGTACCAGCTGAACAGAGAGACCATTGCGGAGCTGCTAACCCTAATCCAAGATGACGTTGGAAGCAGTATCAACACAAGGACAGCCATATCACCTCGTGTGAAGCTTGTGATAATCCTGCACTTCCTGGTTATCAGGTCCAGCTACAGAATTCCTGCAGGAGTGACGATAGCCCACCAGACCCCCTAAGCCTGCTGACCCAACAGTCATTGAGTAATAACTATCTAGCTGGCAAACCAAAGGGGAAAGGGGAAGTGGAGAAAATAACAAACACAGGTTTCTTCTAGCACTGGACTTCAGAACATGACCTCTTCATGACTAGATTGCCCAGAAGACAATCTAAAAGATAATCACAAAAACATTACAATGGGTCTGTTACTTCTCTATCTTTTCTGTATTTCATGTTCCCAAAAACCTTCCTTTCATACCTGCTGCCTATGCTATTTAGCTGATAGGCCCTTTATATGTTGAAGAATGAAGTGATGCTTATTCCAAAATAAATGTGCAAGTATTTGCTGCTTGGTATCTTTTTTTTTACTTTAGTCTCATTCAACCTTCAAAAATAAAAAGGCTTTACAAGCCAAAGTTTTAGAATAATTGCCCTTGATGCTTTGTCAGCTTCACTGCTTCTCATTTACTAACAATTGTGGTACTCGCAAGCCTTTCCTGAAAAACGTTTTAAAAATTGAGGCAACATGTCCTTACCTCAGCAAAAACTGAAGTCTCAGTATATTATTAGGGACACATTACTCTGCTGATCCTTGCCAGGCTCAATGCCTTTCCATTAGAGTTTGTTCACTTAAGTGTCTGAAAATACATCAAGCGACTGATGCGTATGCTGGAATGCCCCTAAGTTGCTGCAGCATTCAGTTGAACGTGTAACATCTTTTGAAATTGACTTCAGGCACACAGACAATGTTCCGAGTATAAATGAAGCAATGCGCATGTGTGCACTTCCATACCGTAGGTCCTTTCCTTTAACAAGCCCGACGGGGAACTCCTTGCGCTTGTTACGACAGAACAAAATGCTTGCGAGTAAACTAATGTTAGTTAGCTATTATAGAAAAGTATCTTCAATTAGTGCGTTAGTTAGGAAAACAAATGCAACACAGTTTACCCGCTCGTTGGGTTAGTTAAATAAATGCCACAGCAATATGCTGCAACTATCAATAACTCTTTGCCAGATAGCGTTGTCAATTTTGTACAATGAAATGTATTCTAATGAAAGCTTTCACTTCCAATTCCTTTTCACAAACATTACATATAAAACAAGATAAGTACTTTTTCTGTAAACTGAAAATCAGAGGTTTTCAGAGCTAAGTTCACTTAGCTTCCTTCTTCTGTGGTTGCTGATTTGGATTCTGTTCTTTCAAGTGATCACACAGTTGATTCTCAAAACTTCTCAGGAACTTAATCTATGGATCTAAAACTCTTTCAGTTGTAACAATCCTTTTCTTAAAGGATATATTTCTCTGGTTGCTGGAGCTGCAAAAAATGTGACCAGCTCTGATGGTAACTTGAATGAAAGGCAGTATAGAATTCTAAAAGGAATTCCAAACTACCTCACACACAGCTTCAGCCAATCAACACTTCTGCATGGAGCCTCCATCTTGCCCTGGGGAAACACTTTCACGGCCGCCACTCTAGCACTTAAACCATCATTGTAATATATCTAACACAGCTGGCCGTACCACCTACCTGCACTTAAAAATGTCCAATGGTGATTGGCTTTAATCTATATAAGTCCACCCATGTATTGTTCCGAGTGACTGTTCCATGTGCTCCCCTCCGCAACCTGGTCCGAATGCCACTCAAACTCACCCAATTGTAGGAAGCTCAATGCTTCCAATCAAATCAGCTTTCTTATCTACTGTATGATCTTTTGTGATCAAAAGAGCATTGTTCCTCCCTCTAAATAAATACATAAAGTCCTCGTTTGAAAACGTACACACCACAGGAAGAGTCTGGATTGCCTGGTAGCAAAGAAAAAACCTCCAGAGCAAAGGATTTCGATTTGCCCTGTATACAGTTTAAGCCTTTATCATCTAACCTGAATGGGAGGCGCTTTGAAAAGGTTCTGATTAAAAGAAGCAGAAGCCTGAAGTAGTAGCGATCTCTCAACTGGAACAACGTCATGCAGGTGTAGCCCCACTGCCAGTGTTTATTTTGTATTTTGTGAGTTATAGTGCTCTGTTTATGATGATTAAACACGTTCGTGTAAAGAAAACAATCTACACATGATGGGCCTCACTTCCCTGGCTTGAAAGAAGTTTTGAGCTCTGGGTACAACAGCAATAATGGTTCACCCATGATACATAATTGGCCAACGTCACTGTCACTTAGCCTTCCTCTAATGATCACTTGAATTTGATGTGCATTTTGGAATGTAGCTCTGCTTCTGCCAGAAGGCGCCACCTCACGTATGGTCTGAAATGGTCAATTTCTTCCAATAAACACATGAATGGGAAGTGATTAGCAAAAAGTCACACAATCAATGGCTAACATGTTATGAAGGAGAATGATCAAATGAAAAACAAAAAAAAAGTTATGAGAATTGCATATTTAGCAGCAAAGCAATCACCAATATAGTAAATTATAACATTCCCACGAGGGGGAACTGAAGGGAGCAAAATACTATGGGGCACTAATTGCATTTGGCACCAGGTGGCCAACTCACAGTATGAGACCAGGGGGAAAACCCTCAGAAGGGGACAATTGCAGTGGGACCCATACAATGAAAACTACAGTGCAGCACCTAGGAGCAAATCACAGCTGACAGAATCACAGTGGGGCAACCGGGAGCAAATCACAGCTGACAGAATCACAGTGGGGCAACCGGAAGCAAATCACAGGGGATAGAATCACAGTGGGGCACTGGGGATCACATCACAGGGGATAGAATCACAGTGGGACACCTGGGAGGAAATCATAGGGGATAGCATCACAGTGGGGCACCGGGGATCACATCACAGGGGATAGAATTACAGTGGGGCACCTGGGAGCAAATCACAGGGGATAGAATGACAGTGGGGCACCTGGGATCAAATCACAGGGTATAGAATCACAGTGGGGCACCGGGGAGCAGTGCAGTACAAGGTAGACATTAGATTGTTGGGTAGGTTAGCAAAGAAGAGTTGGGATCCTGCTGCTATTAGACCTCTCAGTGGCCTATGACATGGTCAGACACTCTCTTTTAAATAAATAATCGAGGGAATTCAGAGTCTGAGGTACTGTATTATAGTGGATCACTTTTTAATGTCTTGCTAACTGCCAAACAAGTATAGCTGTATCTCCTTGTTAAGCCAAACTGACAGTGGTGAAATGCAGAGTCCCAAGGAGATTCGCCCAACCCCCTCCCCCCATATAATTTAAGATGTATTTCCACCCTCTGGTGCTTTCATCTAATTCTTGTTTTAAACATCGTTAATTACTCAGTTGACACCCAGATCATGTTCAAGAAAATACCTTTCTCGGACAACTCATTCAGTGGATTTTAAAGATGTTGTTTTAGTACTGGATAATTGGGCGGGGGATAATTTCCCAGGTACTAATCTTACAAAAAACACATTCTGGTAGTAGGTACAACAGAACCAGTTCTCAAGCTCCACTGACCTCCCACCACGGGTATCTGACCTTTACCCTCTACTTGGTTGAAGGATTTCAGAGTTATCATAGACAAAGAGTTTTCATTGGCCCTAAGCTGTTAAGACAGGGGTATTTCTTCTGAAAATAATCAAGTAGATCTTTCCTGTTCTGGCCCAGCCACACAACCTTAAAACTATAATGGCACTGGTACTGGTACAGTTGCATCTAGATTACAGCAACAACATCTTGCCTGGCTTAACGAAGTATCCACTAAACAGACTATAGAGACTGCAGAATACAGTTATCCCCTAACCAACACACACAAACACAACTATTTCTCACCAGTGTTGAGATAATTTCACATGTTTTCTGTGGGACGGGCTAATATTCCTGGCTGACTTGCTCAAGAAATACTGCTCTACTCCTACACTCTCTCAGTAACAGATCCTTTTTCAATAAATAGGATGAGCTAAACTAGTGGTCAGGCCTTTTCCTACTGGGCCCAGCTCTCTGCGGAATGCGCTAGCCACTCAGATCACAAGCTTAGAAGATCATCTTTCGGGCACACACCTGAAAACTAATCTTTTTCAGTATTAACTGTACGTTTTTCTATCACTGATACTTTTTAGTTTAGCTCCATTGAAAATGTTTTAATTACATTAAACATTCGTATAGTCTGTCAATTATGTTTTTAAGTCACTTACTAGACAAACACATTTTTCTTCCTGTTCTCATCTTGCGTAAAAAGCCTAAAACGTTCTTTTATGAAGGAGTTTAATTCCCTTTTGCTAAATCCCCAGCTTTATTTAAATTTTTACTGTCTTTCATAAAGACCTTAACCCCCCCACAGACCCTCTCCATGCCTTCCAGTCAGCAGGATCTCAGAACACAGTATTTCCTTTTTTAGACAAAGGAACTTGCTCAAACAAATAAACAGGCTAAGATCAGAAAAATGTCTACGAAAGTGCATTTGTTTATTGGGGCCAAAAGAAAATGTAATGGCTTTGAGAGTAGGTAAATGTATGCCCAAGTGTACACTCATCCACTAATCCCCAGGTTTACTTCATTTATAGCAGTTCTTTGGGGGATTGTTCTCATCAGTGTGTACTCCAACCGTTAAGGATGTGTCTAACTACGATTGTCTATTAGGTGATGGGTACCAATGGGAAACTTAAGCAGGGGCCAGAGTCACATTTTGTACTATACAACATTCTTACCTGCAAGAACACATTTTTGTTTTCCTCCTTCCTCTTACCTGCAGCACAGTCACTGTTCGGCCAATCAGCAGCTGTTTTATAATATGCATTCCTCTCCAACACTCTGTCAACGACGCAGTATAAATAAAAAATAAAAATAACAATAAAAATTAAAGAGACGCCCACTCATTCTGGTTGCTTTGGGGTTATCTGCCACTTAAGTAGCTTGAGAAGTACAATGCTCTCTTTCTGGCTGATCACTGTATTATTGTAGGGTAATATGGCTCATTCTAAAAATAAGTTTGGTCTCAGTCTCTGCCCCACTTAATAAAGTCAGTAAGACTCATCATGAGATTCATAGTCCATGTTGAGATGCCCAATCATCTTGCCTAAACTCATCCCAGTACCTTCTTCATGAAGACATACCCAAGAACAGCTGGAATGCTTTTACCCCTATAAAAAGTATACAGTGGCCCTCATTACGACCCTGGCGGAAATCGCGGTGCAAAATGCACCATGGAGCACGGCGGAAAGCTGCCGATAGCGCCATGGGGGTTGGCGGATTTACCGCCCCATTCCGACCTTGGCGGGGCGGTAAATCCCCATTCCCCATTTTACCCTTCCCCATTCCCATTTTTGCCCCATAGGGTATAATGGGAGTGGGGAAGGCGTTAATTACGCCACCGTAAAATACGGTGGCGTAATTAACAACAAGGTCCCGTAGCGCCATGGATTTCTCCGCCCGGAAAAACCAGGCGGAAAACGCTCCATGGCGCTACGGGAACTCGTAGTAGGGCGGACGGGTCCGCCGCGAATAACGCTGGCGTAAACCCACTCCGCCAGGGTCGTAATGAGGCCCAGTGTTTATGTCGACTTTTATTTATATTGACTGCCCATGTATCAATGTTTAATATTGAAAACCTTTATAGTGAATGAATTTAGGGGTGTGGTAAAGGGTTCAATATTTTTGGGAAAAGGCCGGGGTGGGTTTTTAGGGGCTGGAAATTGAGGTTTGAGGGGGACCCCCACAAAAAAGTGCATTCCCTATAAAAGTTGTCAAAAATGGTTCTGCAGGATAACGACTGCAGCACCCTGGTGTGTTTAAATGGAGCTCGCAGTGTCTGGGGTGGGGTGAGGTTCAAGGTATCCAAAATGTATCAAAGATGTGCCACAGTTGGCACCAATATGTCTCATACTGCTGGGGAAACCTATTGAGACACGAGAAGTGTAAGTACCTGCCAAAGATTTCTTTGATTTTATAAGCAGGCAGGGTTCAGCGATGCTTGCTCATGCTGCCAAGCGCTCGGTTTTAGGTGCTGGTTTCCAGGCCTTATAAGAGGGTTTGGATTCCTTTCTTTGCTCTGGAACACATCTCACAGAATTTGAGACGTGAGCAAAAAATCTTCCTATAAGGCTTTACCTTTGGGTGCCAGGGGAGCCTGGAACCACTGAATATATCTGATTTTCCAAACTTTGTTCTGTCTGGAGGCCTCAGATAGGGAGACAGAGTGTGGATCTCCCGGCTAACTCGCATGGATCCGATAAAGAAAACCACAATTATACAGGATCATTGGTACGGGTGACTAGAATTGCTGAAAAACTGACCAGACTGGCCTTTGTATCAATCACGTAGAACAATTCATTAAACAAAGCCGAGAGAAATTGCCACAATATTTAAATCACTGATTATAACATCGATTTTTTGAACAAGTCAATTTCAAAAAAAGTTGAAGACAACCTTTTTTGCTCAAATGGTGCCATTGCCCTTGGTCTATGAAGCACATCTTTTTGGGGCAAATCTCAAACCCGTTTTTTAGTGAATGATCACTGATTACTTTAACTCAATATTCAATGGTGCAACACCTTTGTGAAGCTGCCAGGAAGAACCGATTTGTAATACTGGGCACCTCAATTGTACTCGCTTAACCACCTTGCTGTGTACCTGTGGACCAGGAACAACCTCATTCAACCACACTCAAAACAAACAGCATCTGGATATAAAAAGGCATAGATAAAGAAGGCCAGCTCCATGCTCTGTGCAGTTGAACTTGTGACCACTTACCAAGAGGTCTAAGGGCAGCGCAGTTGTGGAGCCGTTTGCCCAGGGTCTGATCATGTCGCCACTGTCTGAGGAGTGGGAGGAAGCTCTGCCCCCACAGGGTATCTGCGAGACAGTGACCCAGTTGTGGCAGTTAGTGTGATGTGGAGTGAGTTGCGATGCTAGTAATTCTCTTCTGCCTCATACACCAATGGTCCTTGTATCATTGGCTAGACCTGGTTATTTGCTTACATGATATAGACCTTTGTTGTATTTGGATCATTGTAGGACCCAGTGTCTTCCTGTTCACCTTGCTGGTACACTGGTCCATTGTGGGCCTACTGTGGCTGACGCCAGAACTGAGGTCCTGGCCTGGGATGGAGGTACCAGCAGAGGATGCGAAGGAAGGCATGGCACCAGAGTAACTTTAATTCTCCATGACTACAGGTTGTCCTGTTGCTGAGTGCTGCTTGGCATTGGTCGGCGATCAGCAGAGATGTACAGCAGAAAATAGAGGAGCTACATCTAATCTAACCCGTCTGGGTGTGAGAAGATTAGCCCATTTGAATCTCTGTTGGCAGCTGCCGTCTTTGCCAGGTATTCTGGTGACCTCTGCAGTGTTTGCCACTGCTTTGTCTCTCGCCTCCCTACCTATTCACACCGATGGGAGGAGCAGAGGAATAATTTTGCCATTTGAAGCAGTGAAGATTGTCACAGAACACAGAACACAGGATTGTATCTGTCAGCGTTTAAGCTGCTTATGTCTCTGATACCTTGCTTTGATGCCGTTTGTTCAGCCTTTAGACAATGCACTGGTTGTTGGTTGTTTGCTGGGGCCTGCCACCAACTACATTATTGACTGTCTTTTTGCCGCTTGTGAGTCTACATATGCACATAAGTACACTGTTTGGTACAGACTGAATTCCCATCTGGTATGTCCCCCATAATGCTATTTCTCCCAAAATGCCATTTTGCATGTCATTGTGAATTCCTGCTCACGGGCCTTGCAAGAGGAACACTTTCATGACTTCCCAGATCCGCTAAATTTCAAGAGTTTTGTTGTGTTAAATCTGCACAACTTAACTGCACTTTACCTAAGGTTTTTTTCAGTGAATTTCAATAGTTTTGTTATACCATTGTTTTTTAAATTTACGTGCCACTAGCCATGGTCTTCAGCCATGTACACTGTACATGTTCCTCAGTTTGTTTCTTTTGGACTCAGTAGGTGGCCACAGCCTTCAGCCATGTCCATTGTGCATGTTCCCCCAATGGCCCCTATAAGTGTCTTTTGGACCCACTAGCCAGGGCCTTCAGTCGTGCCCACTGTGTATTTTAAAACACAACCCGCCCACTAGCCTTTGGCTGTGTCAACTGTACATGTTTCCCCAATATCATTCTTTTGGATCCTCTAGGTGGCCATGGATTTTGGCTGTGGTCACTAGCCATGTCTTTTGGACCGACTAGCCAGTGCCTTTAGCCTTGGCCAGGGAGCACGGCCTTTGGCCGAGCCCACAGCATATTTTAACACACTACAGGGCCACTAGGAATGGCCTTCGGACATGTCCACTGTACATTTTCCCCCAATATGTTTCTTTTGGACCCAGTAGGTGGCCACAGCCTTTGGCCATTATACATGTCTTTTGGGCCCAGTAGCCAGGGTCTTGAGGAATGCCAAATGGATATTTAAAAAATCTACCTTTCCTTCTTACTCACTGGCATTGGCCTCTGCCCATGACCATTGGCCCCGGGTTTCATCCATGGCCACACCACTAGGTTTCTTTTGCGCACACTAGTCATGGCCATTGGCCATGGCTGGTGGTCACCTCCTTCGACTGTGTCAACTTTCCATATTGCACACCTTGACATCTTGCCCCAATAGGTTTTGTTGGGATGAACTAGCCATGGCCTTCAGCCATGGCCAATGGCCACAGGCTTTGGCTGTGTCCACTTACCATATTGCACAATGCGGTTCCTGAAAGTAACCCAGTACCCATATCTTTTGGCCACACCCATTACCCCCACCTCACTGTAACTGTAAAATTCATCTCTTTTTGAATTAATCTAATTTTCTTTAACTCTCTTTTAACATCCGAAAATAAACATGGCTATTTTGGTGTGACGCACTTTCATTCCTGATCCCGTTTTCTATCATAATCACGGTTATCTCCAGTATAACCCCGCTTATGCAAAAACATTCAAGCTTGGTCCCCAGGTCCTCCACCACTCCACAATTTCTCATGGTGTTCTCTTTCCTCCTTCCCACCTCTAGCCTAATACCATTTAATCATTTTTCCACCTCCAAATGGCATTTTTTCCACTTTTGTTTTTGGCTAAGCTTGGTTGTACCCGTTATAACCCTAGTTATCACTTGCATCGAACAAAAATGTAGCTATAAGAACCGCCTTCTATGTCAAATATTTTAACAACTACTGGATGGAATAACCCCAGACCCCTCCCCAGAAATCAAGTCAAATCTTTGTGACCAAGTTGTTTCGTACTGGGTGCAGTTCCGTCCAGCAGTATTTGCTGTTTGCTGTGCATACATTTTGGCTTTTTCTCTATGGCAAAAGAAATGGGAACAGGCCGAAAGCAGGGTTTTTTTTGCTTTATTAATAACTTTTTTATTTTTTAAAGGATGTTAACAAAATTTCCAGTCTTGGAACAGGTTCGTGAGGGTCAGGGGGCCCTGACAAAAATTTTGTTGCAAAATATCAGCCAAATTCGTCTTGCAAGTCAAAAGTTATTAGCAATTCAAATTTCAGGTTTCCTATGGAACTTGGTACTCAACTTAACTATAGTGCAGCGACTGCCGCACTATAACGATATTCAAATTGGTTCTTCCTTTCTGCCCTGTTATTTGTATTCTGCATCCCACATATTTCAATCTTTTTTTTATTGTATTCTGTATATGTGGTTTACAAAACCTTTATACACGTTTAAATTAAAAAAAAAATACATCAATCACATTCAGTTTCAAAAATAAACATTGCCATGTAAAAATGTTATATAAACTCTTAATGAAACATACTGTTGCTAAAACCACTGATGTAGAATCGATGTTCGGGAAGTGGTGGCATAAGCTACCTAAAATACAAGGCCTATGCCAGCTTCCCCTACCTTGCCGCCTTACATTGGAACACCCTTCCCACCTCACTGCGAGCTGAACCTTAACTGACTGCCTTCCGCAAAGCCATGAAAACTCCCCTGTTCGCCTTACCAACCCCATCTGCTCAAGCACCCAGGACTACCATGTATGATGTTGTATGATACTCCCTATTGCCTGACACAGGATCCTGTCTTACTGTAACCCAAGGCACAACCTGTACCCACTGTAACTAAGTTTCCCGATAAGTAACAGTGCCACAATGCCCCTGGGCTGCCTGCGCGCTATACAAATGAAATAAATAAACAAATAAATAAATAAATACACACATTCCTAGCAATTGTATTCTAAATGTACCGGTTTCCTGACAAGACATAATTAAATGTTTCTATTTCATCTTCTTTTTTGCAAGGAAGCATTTTCTAAAACCTTTTAGTATGCCCCTGCGGAATCCCGCTACCTCTGTTGAATACAAAACAATTATTCTAAAGCGTAAGTACATTTCCCTAAATCATTCATCAGGAAACTAGTGTAGGAGCCCATGTACACGGGCCAAAGAGCAGGTTTTCATTAACACAATAGGACCACTATTTATCCTAAGGCAACAGTTCCCTCTAGCAGTGACAACAGGCAAAGCTATGCAAATTGGCATTGTCTCTATACAGCCTAAGGCAACAGCTCCCTCTAGCGGTGACAACAAGCAACACTACTGCATCAGACAAACATACAGGGACAAACATACATCAGGCCTGTGCCCCTCGTTTTATTGAGGCGTTGACACCGGGCTCACAACTAAGAAAAATACAGCTAAATATGGGAAAGGTTATGAAAAAGTGACTGACAATGTTGGGGGAGAAAATTGGGAAAAGACATCCAAGAAAACTGTAAACCACCAAGCAGTTGGGCCAAGAATGTTCGAGTCCTTTTTAAAAAAAAGGTAGTTGGGGCTTTAGAAGAGAAGATCATGTTAGCTGAAAAGTTTATAGGGAAAAAGGAGGGACTGGATGTTATCCCTAGCGACCTTGAGGTTCTTATCTGCAAGGTTGATAACATGAATTGCACTTCTGCCCATTTGCTAGTGGGAAGCAGACAGTGCTGCAAAGAACTATAGTAGAGGAGTACGAGATGGCCGTTGTGCTTCATTCACCCCACAGTTGGGAATTAAGTTAGATAATAAGTTCTCTAAATCTTCCAATTTGAAGGCGATCTATCGTGAATATGCCTTTGGCAAACGGTTGACCATTATGGAAATATTCATGAGGTTGTCCTGAGATAAGAAACCAAAGTGGGAAAATTGACGGGGATGACAAGACATAACACTGAACATATGAATTCTTAAATACATTTCATGGCTGAGGAAGAACCTTAGCTCATCACAAAAGAAACACTGGACTGGGTACTAAGGGACAATCTACCACCAAGGCGACCTGGAGTCATTCGGAAGTAAGAAATAATGAGCCAAAGGAATGGGTGCAAAGAGGCAAGGAAAGAGAAACGATGGAGGGGGAAAACAAATATCTGTCTAATCTTCTTAGTAGGGGAGTATTTCAAAGGAAATAGTCGGAAAGGGAGAAATATTTGATCTTACTAGCATTCCAAAGTGTAGTGCTGGGGCACCAAATAAGGCCTAGGAGGACGGAGTATCAAGCCCAGCCATAAGAACTGAGGCTGAACATAACTGGTGGCAACAATGGGGATATCTTGGTTTTATATCTCCATCCCCAGGCAGCAACTATGGTTGTAGTATTGACTAATGTCCTCAGGTTAAACCGATCTGTTGAGGAGGACACCATTTCCCTTATGAAATTAGTGGGGCATTATGTTAAAGATATCTGTGGCCTAGTTCTGTCAAGAGGAATGGATTTCCTGGTGGCAACATTCTCTCCCCAGTAGGATGCAGTCCTAAGTCTATAGACGGAGACTGTGTCACTCTAACGTTGGACCATCCGTACATGGTCTGTAACCTACAATGGAGGTGAACGCATCATAGCTTAGCCATGTCAGAAATTGGTTTCGTCCCCCTTCGGTTCTTATGTAAACCTGTGAGGAACAGGATAAGCATGGCTAAAGCGTTCACTGATTTTCCCAACTCAAATCCAGCGTTGCCCACTTTGAAACACTTTTTCCGAAGCAAAGTTGTAAACAGGTCCATGGCTCAAATACAAAGATGGCTCTGCCACTAGATATCATTGTCTGAGTGGCTTAGAGGAGATAGACTGACTTTCAGACTTTGATGAGGGCTCAGGACATTCTCTATTGTCTAGCTCAGATTTACAGGCTCTAAATGCAGAAGAGTTGGGGGAAATGGGGATTGGGAAATTTAGATATGTGCCTCCACTGAGTGGAGATGAAGGCACCTTTAGATCTCCGCCTGCCGATAAGTTGGGAATTAAGATCTTGATTTGCTAGCTTATACAGTAAAGTGCAAGATTGCTCATGGCACAACTTAATTAAAAATTACTAAATTATTATGTTCCAGGAAACATGGACCATTGAGCCCACTTATCTCCAGGAGTTCTTTCTGTATCATATGCCAGCAATCAGAATTTTTTTAAATGTTAAAGGTATTTGTACCACAAACCGTCACCACCGGAGTGGTCCCCAAGCGCTCTGGCAGATCTGAAAAGGAAGGTGTGAAGAAAGGGTGGAAGTGGGGAGTTAGTAGGGTGTAGTAGGAATAGGAAAGTGAGAATTGTGATGTCATGTCGGCAGCTTCAGTTCGGTTTGCACCGTTCGCTGAGCTTAAGTGCAGTTTTTGGGTCTGTGGGAATTCCCATGTGCTGTTGTGCCATGTTATGTGTTGTTAGTCTGTTTGTTGTTATATGGTGAAGTGCGTGCGGATTGCTGTGCCAAGAGGTGCTTGTGTGAGTTTCTTTATGAGAAGTGTATACAGAAAGTTGAGAATTGGGTGAGCAGGATTTCCTTACCTCTTTGTCTTTGCATTTCTGTGATCAACATCTATGATTATCCTGTGTGTTTGGAACTGTAGTTTGTCTACCTAGTTGGCAGGCCTGTTGAGCAGTGGCAGTTTTCCTCTGTGTTACTGTAGTGGTATGTGTACCTGGTTTATGCCAGCCTATTCCTCCACCCTGAGGTTAGGGATGTTTAGCTTAGAGGATTCTGGTCCCTCCCTGCCCATGCCATGTGGGGACTTTACCTATTTAGGTTTCCTCTGTGGATTAACGGTATGTGGACATGGATGGTCAGAGCATCACTCGCTCCTTCTGATTAGGGAAGATTAAGTTAGGGGTCATGGATTCCCTCCCTGGGATTCTGGTTTCCTGTTGGGTCCATGCTTCGTAGTCGTTACCTCCTGTTTCTGGACAAAGAGCCACATTTTGAGTAGTTTTCTGAATTCCAGATGATCCCTTGTGTTGCATATTTCTTTTGGTAGGTGATTCCAGGTTATTGCTGCCAGGTGAGAGAAGGATGATCCTCTGCATGTTCTTTTATTGTATGGTTTTGGTTCTAAGCAAATGGCATTGCTTGATCTGAGTAGTCTTGTTGGATGCTAGACGGTTATGTTCTCCTTTAGGAACTCTGCTCCTTGGCCGTGGATTACTCTCTATGTTATGCACATCGGTTTGCACTTTATTAGCGGTTTTATTGGTAGCCAGTGTAGCAGTTTCAGCGCTGGGGTAAAGTGTTGTCTTTGCAGTATTGTGAGCTGGAGATTGGCCGCAACGTTTTGGATGTGCTGCAGTTTTTTCAATAGTCGTTCTGGCATTCCTTGGTATAGGCTGTTGACTTAGTCTATTCTGGACATGATGAGTGCGATGATGGTGAGTGTTTTTTGGGTGAAAGAGAGGAAGGGTAGGATCCTTTTTACTCCATGTAGGAGGAAGAAACATTTCTTGATTATAGCGTTTACTTGAGGCTCAAGTGCTAGTCTGTTGTCCATTAAGACTCCCAGGTTCTTTACTATCGTTGAAAGAGTCAGTAGTGTTCCTAGTTCAGTCGGCCATGGGATGTAGTAATTCTTTTCTGCGCTTTTGGGTATGATCATTATTTCTGTTTTATCCGGGTTGAGTTTGAGGGTGTTAGATTTCATCCAGCTTTAGGCATACTGGGGTCATGCTGGACGCATTTTAATTTAGATGTTAAAATGCAATACCATGCAGAGTCAGACTTCATGACATTGCAGCTGTGAATACTGTGTTTGAAGGCACAAACAGCAACCTACATTGCATGAAAGTTATTTGCCACATTGGTTGTCCACTACCTTCCAACAAGTGGAAGGAGAGCCCAGGAGGTATGCACTGCGCATGATGCACGTGATATCATCAGCACTAATGCAATGAAACAATCACCATTAATGACAATGCAAAGAGTAAGAGAAATGTGAGCAAACTTTCAGTTACATCCGAAAACAGTGTTTGAAAATGTAAACACAATTACGTCTCTTTTTATTGGTTACATATTTTGGTGGACAGTACTTCCAATAAGTAGAAGCATACTTCTAATATCACCAATCAACATTGCTTTAAATCCAATCTTTGCTACGTGGAATGCTTGCTACATGAATAGCATGTATCTTTCCTAGCCTAATAATTCCTTGCGGTTGCATTCGGTACCTCATCAATACCTCCCTGGGCATGCTGTAGCTACACTTGTATTTAATCAAGGTGTAAAATTTAAGGTTGCAAGCAACTAGCCAGCCATAACCATAAAAACACATTCACCACTCAATTCTATACATGCAGACAGCACAGCAACTCTTACATACCAAGAGTCAATAATCAATAACCAACTGCTAGTGTAGAGTGCCCATGTTGTGCCCAGATTTAATTACATTCTGTTTGATATTTATTTGCAATCATGAACAACACTTGGTATAGTAACATGGTCAGAAATGCTAAAATGCACTCAAAAAGACATGCACCATTGGTTTCCAGGTCCTTTAGCAAGGCATGGTATCAGAAGTTACCTTCCTGTGTTCTAAAGGGGTTGTTTCCGCTCTCCTCATATCATACGCTGCAACAACTGCCGACGACACAATTCCTCTGTGCAAGGAAGACATAAGAAAGGGAGATCCTATGGGGGGCTACTTATATAGCTAGCTCTCTGCACTAGGGATTTACACAAACATGTTGGATGCTAGTATACTGTTCCTAACCATTGAGATCACAGGAAATAAACCATTAGGTCTTGTAAATGTATACAATGGAAATGGAAATAGGTCTTTAGCCCTATTAAAAACCTTACAGAGTGTGAGGAAAAATGATGATACCTCTTATGCCTCTGACGTGACAGTGATTATTTGGGGTTTAACCTCAGGGTAGGAATGGGTACTCCTCTATGACAAAGAATAGGAGTGGGGCTTCTCTGTACCAAGTCCTTGCCTGATGGATTTGCCCACCTCTTTTGGAGCCCTCCTCCTATAGGACATAATGATAGAGACTGGCTATAGAGCCATAATGGGAGGTACCAGTCAAGATCTACTGGGAACGACACATTTAACAATAGTTGTCTCTGTGGCATTATTGATTACACATTGGTCTCCATGAACAGTGGAGATGTATAGATGGCTTTGAAAATCTTGATCGCTGTGATAGTTATCATTATCCAATCTCAATGGTTTGGTATTGGGGGTGGAAATGTTTACAGGCAGCAGTCTAGCTCATTCCATGAAACTGCAAAGGGGATCAAATGAAAGGGTAATACAATGGAGGGGTGATAAGGGGAATGATTTACTTAGTAAAGTGGCAAGACTTAATAAGGATGTTTTAATGTCATGCTTATGACAAAATACGCCAGCAAAGATAATTGGTGAATTCCCTAATTTTATTACAAATTGTACTGAAATCTTTTGCAGTAAGAGGACTGCTATCCCATCTATTCATACAAAAACAAGTCCTGGCTAGCATATAGATGCAAAGAGAAAAAGACCAATCTCCTTGCCACCCTTAAGGCTTCTTCTCCCGATCTTACTATTATCAGACAGAGGCAGAAATAATTTAAAAGAAAACTGGCATTAAGAAACAGAGAGAGATTGCCAGTGGCCACTTGGACACTCTACGCGAGGATGTGATCTCTTCCGAAAAGAAAGGTTTTTGGAAGATTATTGCAAGGAATTGTAATGGCTTTGATTTGGGGTTGCCTGAAGATTCTGAGTTCCATGTTACTGAAAGAGACTGGGTTGAACATTTTAATTTGCTTTGTACCTCTAGTACAAATACAACTGCTCCAGGCAATGATATTCCAGACCTGGTTCATCTGGGCAGAGGAACCCTTGAGCCATTTACACTTAGAACTTGTCATTGGACGTCAAAGACCATTTAAGGTGCTGAGGGAACATTGGGTTCCAAACGACCTGTTCCCTTCTGTTCCCTTCTGTTCTGTTCCCTTCTTGTACTGAACTATGGGCTCAATTCTTTACCCATGTGTTCAACACAGTATTGGCCACAAACCAAACACACCATAGTTAGACAATGGGCACTCTAGGGTGCATCTACAAAAAGGTAACAAAGCATCTCCCCTCTTCTTATTGCCGGGTCACCTTGCTGGACGGTAGACCTAAGCTATTTTCTGGTATTCTTATGAAAAGACTGGAGGAATGGGGTCTAATGATCTCCTTGACATCCAGTTGGCTTTCAGGCCTGGGTGTGGACTGTAAAAGAATACATTAATCTCTACTTGCTTCTTGCCAAATATGTTTTCTTTAATTTTTTCGCTCCATTTGCTCTGCATTTGACCACATAGACATGAAACTCCTTTGGAACATTTTGGATGAAATTCGTATTCCAAGACTGGTACTATGAATGCAGGAATCTCTTCATTCTGATTCAAAGGTTCTTGTTAGATTTGCAAAGTGGGGGCCTGTTGAGTAGTAATATTAGGTACATCATATAATTTATATGTTAATTCCCTTCCTTCTGCTTTGAAGATTCTGGGAGCAGATGTACCACAATGTTGGGAAAGAAGGCTTCCCGTGCTGAGTTATGCAGATGAGGCTGCTCTTATAGCTGGACCTCCTGAATCCTTACACACTTCAGTCAAGGGTATACACCAAAGTCATGTCTTTTCGGGCACTTAGGATGAATATTGTTTTATGCTTTTCCACTAAATCCCATCATCACACTAAGGTATTTGTAAGCCAAAAGCTGCCCAATTGTGAGAATTTGGAGTGTTTGGGGATAGGTTTTACCAGACGGCTTAATTAGAATGGAAATATATGTAAGACTATACATTAAATAAGTCGTAGGTTGTTTGTTTTGATTTGCCAAGACCCTGCAACAGTTTGCTGTTGAACACATGCTAACTGCCTACAGAGGAAATGGGGTGGCCGTAGGGGCTTACGATAGTGAATTGTGTGCTGTGGGAAAGATTGTTGGGCTCCAATGTGAGGCAAATTTGTTCCTCTATCGGCTCTTAGGTGCACCTCAACATATGCCACCTATTTAGAATCTCACATTTCAGACATCCTGTATCTTAAGTCTATTCTATTTTGGAGATCCTCATGGTTGGGGCAAGGTGAAAAACTCACCAAATTATTAATACGAGACGTGTTGTTCCTGGGAAGCTATTGTAATATTTATGTATTTACTGTGTTTTAGCTCAATTAAGAACTTTTCACAGGAAACATAAAAAACAATTTCATAGCAATAACAATTCTAAGAATTAAAATGTAAACACTTCAAATGCAAATTCCATAGAAATATAGTGCATACCCATTAAAACTCATTTTAAACATACAATTCATCATTGAATCATAAGGAAAGCATTCTTACTAACTCCTAAAAAAGCTTCTTAATATTTGTCTGTATTGAAACACAAAGTCCAGAATTCCTGGGTTTTAATTGTCTCATATTATGAACTTAACTGCCCAGGATACATGTATACTGTGTGCACAAATTAGGGCATTCAGTGAAAACATGCTTTGTGGCTTCTCGTTTTCCCAGTGCCTTACATATTAGGCAAATCCTCTCCTCCATATGTCCAGTAATGGCAATGGATTAGTGGGAAGTAACAGACATAATCTTCACACCGCCGGATCCGGACCTAAAATTATATAGGGCGCGGCTTCATATAGTAATGAGTAACAGCAGCTACATTCTTGTAGCTATTCAGATTCTATAGAAGGCCTTTTTCAAAACCTCCAATCTTTTCCCGCCCCCGAAATCTGGGACCCAGCTAATTTCTTCAAAGAAATCCTCCATGTTTAGCTTCTGGTAATTGTAGCCCCCATTAACTGACTCGGCCTCGTAGCGCTCGCCTATTTTATTTAGCAGCGGCCATTTTGGAGTATTTTTTTTAATAATATTGAATGGTTGGCCTATATATAACTGTGCCTTCAATCAGTCGGCTGTGATTGCTAATAACATTGCTGAATTGCCAGTTGAAATGTTAAAATCCAAGTGTATGTTGTTGTGGGGAAGTAACACGGAGGATCCTCGTTCCATCTAATTGGGCAGTGAGATTTCTTAATTTGGTTAGGAGTTGCTACCATAGCTCCTTGCTGACTCGAGCTAGGTTAAAAGTTCTGCCGGTAAAGGCCAGGCCCGGAAAATGGTCTGGTGCAAAGTCTAAAAATGATGGACTTAAACCATGGTCTACTTTGGCTTTGTTTGTCCACTGTACAATGAGCTACGAAGACGGTAACTCCTTATTTTTCTAACGTGCTTTTAAACTTGGCTGTTATTATTTACAGACTGCTTAGAAAAGGAGAATATTCATTGTTATATGATTTGATACACCCAATTGTGATTTTAATCTGATGTTGGTAATATTGAAGTCAGCCTCATCACGAGTTGGACGGTAACGCCGGCGCTATTAGCGCCGGCGCTAATAGCCCTACCGCCAAACCCCCGGCGCTATTAGCGCTCGATCACGGGTTTGGTGGAAGGGTTATTGCCCATTCTCCATTGGGCCCATTCGGGAATTCCTCATTCCCCATTGGGTCCAAAGGGGAAAATTTGCGCTATTACCGCCGGCGGATTTCCCGCCGGCGGTAATCGCGCCGAAAATCAGCAATTGTGCCGCGGATTTACCCCCAGCTCAGAACTGGGCGGCAATCCGCCAAAGCCATGATCTGATGGACCCTTAAATGCAGCGGTAATAGCGCTAACACCGCATTTAAGGGTTACCGCCAGACTCGTGATGAGGATGTCTTAAAAAATATTTTATTGTTTTAATTTTTTGTTGTTCATGGAATTTTTTAGTATGCTTTTATGATGTTGTTTATGGATTTGTGTTAATCAGAATGCACTGATTTGACTGTCTGACACTTACCAAGATGAGAAAGAAAATGCCGAACATGTGGCATGACGATGTCTTTCCCATATGTATTGTGGGGAGGTTACATCAATGTCGACATCCTAGACCCCCAAATACATGCCAGCCATTTTCTTTTCGGATATTTAATCACATTACACACACTTTCCATCACCGCAAAAGAAAATGAATTAGAGAAAAATTGTTCTAGGGCAAAAAGCTAATTCTTTCAGTGCATTTTTGTATCAGGGCAAATTTCGAATTAGTAGTGGGAATAGGGGAAATATTTACCTGATACAAAAATGCATTTGAAAACTATTTTCTCCCAATGTGCTCTGTGCGGCCGGGGGCATGCAGCAGAAAAGGTATTGTGTAAGGGGATGGCTTGGTGCACCATCAAGCTAAAAAATGTCAGCCCAAGTAAACTACTCTGAAAGCAATGTGTTTGAAATGCCACAGCCTTATAGCAGGGGTCACCAGCTTGTCAAAGTACCCCACCCCTCCTTAACTGCCCATGCTTCACTCAGGCCATGCATTGCTCGTCCTTCACTTTGCACAGCCCATCCACGTGGCCTTAGTAGCTTTAACATCCATGAAAACCCGCAGTCCCCATTAAACATCTCTACACAAACAGACCATGGAATGAAAGGCAAGAGCAGTGCAGGCTTATGCTTGATCAAGAAATAGCCAAGACATCCATTGGTTAAACCTGGACACTTTATTTCAATAACGAGCACCATTGTTTACACTTTCATAGAAAGAAATACGTAATAGAAAATGTAATCCAACCGTGATGAATTATGTTTAGTGAATTAGTAGCAAACAAAGCAGATTTTCTTCTATATTCCTGGGCACTGACAGCAATAGCTTACAAAATAAATGGGCACACAGAATTGATCAAGTGTAGTGGGCTCTGCCAATGAGACACTCTAGGCCTGATTTACAAAGTGTTTTCCAATGCAGTTTTTCCATTGAACAAGGCTATGTAAATTAGGCCCTCTATGTAGAGAACCTAACAAGCTGGTTGACAAGCTACAATTCTGTTCCAGGCTATGAAGCATCTTCATTGGGTCATTTGGCAAACATCGCTCAATGGACAAATATGTGCCTGGAGTTTGGTGCATTGTCTGCATCGCTTTACCACCCAAGACCCCGAAATTAAAAACTTTAAAAACAATTGAAACTGCTCTGATTAAACTGCTTGGCTTGCAGAACCTTAGGGTGCCTTCCTTGGGTTCACCGCAATAGTTTTGTAACCTTTCATAACTTTGAATTTGCTGCTGCTAATGTTCACTTGAAGTTGCTTTAGACCGCTCTTGAAGGGAACAATTTCAAATGTGATACTCGACTGTTCTCCTGGGCCCATGGCTCCAATGCTGAAATATAAACAAGTATTTGGCGAGGGTTAGCATAGGAGAGAGCCATACATGCATCAAGTCACCTATTCATTAATTTCCAATAGAAAAGGGAATTCTAGTTTCATATCTACTAAAACAATGCCCATATGTTGGATATGTTCACACTTCACATTATCATTACACTATAACACAAACAAAACATGCAATTCATCTTTTAGGCTCAATAATCTTGAATGATTGTAGTTCATCTATACTATTTATTTATTTTAGCACAGTTAGTATACCTGTCAGAAGGATTGGTATATTTTGATAGTCACAGGTAATGTTTGAAGCTCTTTCACCAATGTATAAATATCATAAGATTGTGACATATTTGACACCTTTTTGGTAAAACATATTTTTTAAAGAATTATTATTATTATTATTATTATTATTATTATTATTAAAAATTAATAACGCGTGAACTAAGGCCCAAAGGCATCTAGGTGCTGAGCAGAGAAAGGCAGATGTTACTAGAGAGTACCAAAAAACTATGGAGCAGAGAAGAAAGAAAACAGGTGGGTTTTAAGTGCTTTCCTAAAAGGAAAGTATTCAGATTGCACTCTCAAATGTAATGGGAAGGCATTCCATAAACGGGGGGCAAGTACTGAGAAAGAGCGGCTACCTAGACTCTTAGAGCGAAATTTAGGAATCTTCAGGGGCGCCTGTGATTCAGAACGAAGACTTCTTGCAGGAACATAACCAACTTCTTCTTCCTCAGTTAATGCGGACCAGTGTTACCTTTTCATTTAACATTTAAATAATGACAACAGAACATTTCTTAATGGTAACTATTTTTTTTTTATAGAACATAATTGTACAGTCACCATAGAAATCATATGGGCTATCATATGGGCTATTTTGAAGAAAACAGAATCTCATGATAACAAATCAAAACTCATAATTTACAGAGAAATTACTTTGAGAAATGTCAGGAACAGAAGTGGTTATTAGCAAATACTGGAAAATTTTAAAAAAGAGTGACGAAGGATCAACAGACCACCGAGGGGTGCTCTCTGGTGTTGAGCATCAGTACAGGATGAGTGGGTGGCTGTATCACTCTGGAAACCAAAACCACATACTTGTATTAAAGGTGTTTGGAGGGTTAGACCTAGTCTGTCACAAGGATCTATTTAGGGCAGAGGTTTTCAACATTTGGCTTTTCAGATGTTTTTCACTAACCCACATTAGCCATATCAAGCCCAAACAATTGTCAAGGATGATGGTTGTCGTAGACCAAAACATCTAGAGAGCCACAGGTTGCAGCCCTATGAACTAGGCAAATGCTAGTATTCCCTTGTGAATCCTGACTAGCAGACATTCCCGGTATATCATTTGGTCAGGCATTGACTGTTAACAACATTTGCACCAGGCCCAAAAAGCAACCTGTTGCTTATTCAACCTCACTTGACCTGCCCTTGTAGATCTGATTTGAGAGCCCTCATAACTGACTATTTGCACCATTACCGAGTGCAAGTGATTCACATCAATCATGAACAACCTGACCACCAAATCTCCCGCCCGCTTTAAGCCGCTCGGGCCAACCACCCCATCCCTTACTCCCAACCTCACAGCTCGCAATGACAGATTAGGCTCCAGGCTCCCCACCACAATTTCAAAACCCAACTCCAAACCTTACACCAAAACTAATACAAAGCACATTGCACCGAACAAGCCCACACCTCCCCCACTAAAAGGCGCCCTACTCAACGTCAGATCCCTGGCTGCCCACCCCACAGAAATTGCAGACATTATCCTTACCAACGTCCTTGACTTTCTAGCCCTAACAGAAACCTGGCTTCATGAGGCGTCCGGACCCCATTTATCGCTAGCCATCCCAGACAAATACTCTATCCTCAGAGCGGACAGACCAAAGCCAGAGGTGGAGGTGTAGCGAGCATTTCCAAATCCGCCCTAGGCCTTAGACCAACCGACACAGTCGCACGCACATCCTGCAAGTTACTCACAGCCAAACTACAAACCTCCCCCACAACCACGATCACCATCTACCTCATATATAGACTCCCAGGCCCCCCTGGGACCTTTGAAGAAGACATCACATCCTTCATCACCAAAAATTCCAAACCATCAGCACAAATCATGATCCTCGGAGACTTCAATCTCGGCTACCAAGACCCGAACGATGCACATGCCGCATCCCTAGCCAATGTCCTAACCGATCATGGTCTTACTCAACTCATTGTACTCCCTACCCACCAAAAAGGCAGAACCCTTGATTGGGTAGCAACTCACAATTGCAATACAACCTGCAAAGACCCCCAACCTCTGGCATGGACCGATCACCACATGATCCCTCTTGAGGTCAACACCAATCAGGTACTGTCCAATAAGCACCGCATGGCACCAGCAGGTCCCACCAGGAATAAACGCAACATTACTGATGAAGCCCTACTACCACTGGTCTTACCTACCCTCAATGCTCTTCCAGCCAACGCTGACTTAAACCTGCTGATCGACACCTTCAATGATTCCATGGCCAGAGCAATGGACACCGTTGCCCCCTTGAAAATACGCAAAGTTAAACCCAAAGCTCATCTGAACTCGTGGTACACCCCTGAGCTCAAACTACTCAGGAAAGAGAAAGCTAAGGCTCATCACACCTGGAAGACTTACCCCACCGCGGAAAACAAATCCAACCTCACTAACATATCCTCACTTTACAAAAGCGAGATAATCCTACCAAAAAAGATACTGTAAGAGGATTCAATTCAACACTACAGCTAAGTCAACGCCTAGTCTATAATACTGAATGAAAACCCTTATTGATATATCTTTATGTCCAGTTCATGCGTTCTGGATGACTACCCCTATATAACACCCCTCTCTTGGAATCCCCCTGACCCCACTGAGCCAAGAAGTAGTTCTGTTTTGCAAGTTAAAAGGTTTATTTGATAATTTAAACAATAGATATATATATATGTCACACCTTATAATAAATTAATAATTGAATATCACACTTAATCTGATATGATAAAGATTAACAACGGAGAATCTGGCACTAACACGCTTCTCTATAATCAATAAGGAGTTGACATGAAATGGATAAGGTAGCACAGTGGTAAATAGGTACAGAAGTATAATGTGGTAGAGAATGCTTTATAGGGTTCAAGGAAATGCAAGGTTGAATGAATGAAATGCAGTATAGAAAATACTCAATATGATTTCAACAAAACAATGTAATCACTTTTCTCTGGCAATCCCCTCCCCCCCTTGATACAATGCAAGGAAATGGAAGGAAGCACACAGTTCTCAGAAATGCAATCAACTGTAATTCAGTTCACCCCAGCAAGCTTAGACTACAGAAGTTTGAAAACACAGGCCCAAATTGCTTTGATATGTGCTGGCAATGAATTAAAAAAAATATGCTAAAATGCTTTTGATTCCCTCTAGAGGTTCAGGGTGAGTGGTATCTAGTTAATATTAGCTCAGGCTCACTCTTGCAATGATTCAGGGATAGTTTTTATGAGGCAAACGATTTTCTGGCAAATGGAAGGCAAGCAGCAGCTGTTTTTACACGTGGAGAAATTTGCACATCGCGGTAAAATTCGCGGATGCGTGTTCCGCGATTGCGGTAAAACTATAGGGGGTAGGAATGCGGTTCTAGGTTCGTAGGAAAGCCACGATTCTAAGCTTTCAGATGAAAGTTATTGCAAGTCTCTAAGACAAACGGTCGCGGAGATATGAGCGATTTTGTGAAGGTCGTTTTTCAGATTTGAAATTTTAAAAGCTCAAAATGGCAAGTGACAGATTTTGCAGCTAGAATGACAGGTGACAGATTTGGAGCTATCAGGCAGTTCTACTTAGGTTAAATAGATTGAATTAGATGAATTTAAACTAAGAGCTTTGGTTTGGTACAGTTTGGCGGTACTCACAAGAGATTTTAAACAGGAAGGCGGCTTTGTCACGATCTGGTCAACAGGTCTGGACTTCGGACGGTCTCTGGGCACAGTGTCTGGTCTCTGGAACTGCTCACAGCATCGGGGTCAGCACTCTGGATACAATGGCCTGGTCTCTGCTAGGCACCGGTTCTCTGGGTCGGGTCCTGCCTTCTCTTTGGATATTTCTGTCACCGGGTTCTTGCAAAAGTTCTTGGCAAAATTCAGACGGCGTCAGCCGGCTGTCTGAAGAGTTCAGTTGCAAAAAGATTTTTAGGCCTGCTGACAAATACTCTTGCTGGCAGTGACCTTTTTGGTTAAGGTTCTGAAGAGTCTGTTTATCTTGGAGTCTAAGTGTTGGCTCTTTGAAGTTTGATGGAGGTAAGTATGGATTTTTCCGGCAGAGCTTCCAGCGGCAGATGGAATTGAAGGTCTCTACCTAAGTTTCAGTGGTCCATTTATATGTTCTGCAAGTGGGCGTGTGTGTTGGTCATAACTAAACTTGCCCCTCTCACTTGTCATTGGTCCAGCTTTCATTCCTCACTTGATTGGGGAAGGAACTGTGAGTCAGAGTGATGTCATCCATTTATGATCTCTTGAAAAACCTCCCCTGTCATCTGTGCACCCAAATCTATATATGATCAAAATCCATATTTCACAGTTACACAGTTGTTTGAAATTACATACCCATGCCACATATCCCATGAGGTATACTCTGTCCCAAATCTGCTGTTCCTGGGGGCTTGCATTCAGAAATGGCACATGTTTCACTTTTTAACGGATTTCGCAATTTCTGACATTGACCCAAATTGACACACATGTGCGCAAGGAGTATGGTCATTAATTGATGAAGTTTCAGATTTTTAACATGCATATATTTAGAGTAATATCCACTTTTCCGCTAACACCCCCCTGAACATACCACCGGTTCTAAAAACCTCTTAAATTGTGGGCAGAAAAATCACAAGAATTATGGTATCATTTATAACATTTTCACATGTCCGCTCTATGAATGATCCATCTTTTTAAAGTTATGTTCTGGCTCCAAAGGGGTGTGGTTTACCCTCAGCACAAGGTTGAATTACTGGTTTTTCCAGTTCTGCCAAGCCAGCTTGCTCTCACAAGCAGTGCCCCTCCCAGCTTCTGCCAAGAGGAAGCTGTTTTACGACCTCTGTAATAAACCATCTGCCTGGGTCAAAAACAGGCTTTGTTCAGAGCTCCTGTAGAGCACAGGTAATTCAATTATCAGATAGATGGCATATCCTTAGTGTGGCCAGCAAAAGGCAGATAGGCCTGGGAACACAGTTGTGACTCAAGTTTCACTCCTGATGGGGGTAGCTGTCAGGCAGAATCAAGTTCCTTAAGCCAGACTTTCAGCTAACTGTCATGTTTTTTTTGTTGCTTTTTAAATTAACTTGCAATTTTACACATGCAGCTAGAATGCTGATTCTAAGTGCAAAACTATGACATTTCAACAGTTACAAAGGCATGTGACACCAAACATAGGTCACTCATTTAATCTAAACATTTTCGATTTTAGTGTCTTTAAATCCAGTGCAACTTAAACTGCTGACTCCATAGCAGTTTTGTTATAAGCATTGTTTTGGGCTCTTCATTTCCCAGATTTTGTAAGCACACAAAACCTCATTCTGCCAAATGTCTGCTGGTGTTCAGTGAATATTTTGCACATGTTGCAATGTTTGAAAATAGGCATTTTGAGCCTGCCTTCAGAGAAACACAGGGTGGTTTTAAAACGCTTTGAAGCTAACCGGCGCTACTGTTTTTCCTTTGGCAACCCGGCCTATCATTCTCGCACGGGGGTGGCAAGTGAGGCAACCATTTTGGTGTGCGCACAAACTGCGCAGCTTTCCTGGATTTCGGTTCACATGTGGGTTTTCCGCCATCTTGAATTTTCTAAGCCCACAGCACCAAATGTTGTAGCATGATAGCTTAAACGTGGGTCAGGACACCCAACAAGCCCCCTCACGTGACTGCACTTTGAATTTGAGTCGATGGGGAGTCGGGTGCACAAGGGTTTTGACCCACGCACCGGTCTGTCCGCATAACCTTCTTCCTACTCTGTAGATGGCACAGTTCAGCATCTTCTTCTCCATCCGGTACTGATCGATCGGTCCTCCTCGCCGGTCCTGATGGGAATATTGGGCGGTCCACTGGGCCCATTGGATCTTCGTTCCCGGTCTCCGGATCGTCCTCCTTGGCCCGTCTTCAGGTTTTCTTTCTCCTAGGACGACAAAGGAAGAGCGGCAATACCTACTCATAGACGTTTTTCCACCACTGTTGAGATAGTGGGGCAGCATATGCATTTCATCATAATGAAACATTACATTCTTATTTTAAAAAAAAAACAGTATAACTAAGAGACAGTTTCATGCAAATCACAGTATTTTAGAGACTAGATGTGGTATGTTTTATGATTGGAACTGAATTAGTCTGAGACAGTACCCGCTAGGATTCCAGAGGATTCCTCCAGTTGTTGCAGAGCATGCCTGGGATGGCAACATTTCAACTGGTTTATGTGGACCCACTTGTCTTCCCCCTCTGCCGAACCGCCTTTGGGGATGTGGATTTTGTAGGCCACAGGGGAGATCTTGTCGATGATCTCAAAGGGTCCCTTCCATGTAGGCAAAAATTTGCGCTGCTTGGCCTGGTTCCTTTGGAAGTTGTATAGATAGACCCGGTCTCCCACCTGATATTCCTTCCTGGAAGTTTTCAGGTCATAATGGGTCTTCATGCTATCAGCTGATCTTTCTAGATTCCGCTGAGCATAAGCAAAAGCATGTTGGAGGTGTTTCCTTAAATTCTCTACATACTCATGAGTAGTGGAGGCATTTATCAGTGTCTGCTCTTGGGTCCTATAGAGCAAATGCTGAGGAAGCACCATCTTGCGTCCAGTCATCAACTCAAATGGTGACATTTTGGTTGCAGATGAAGGGGTAGATCTGATGGCCATTAGGACCAGAGGTAATCGGATATCCCAACTTGGCCCAGAATCTGCCACAAACTTCTTTAATATGCTCACAATTGTCCGGTTATATCTCTCTACTGCCCCAGAAGAAGCTGGTCTATAAGCAATATGCAGCTTTCTCTTGACCCCCAGTATCTCCCACATCTTTGTCATTACTTCACTGGTGAAGTGGCTACCTCTGTCTGACTCAATCCTTTGAGGTAGACCAAAACGGGAAAAGATGTGGTTAATCATCAAGGCAGCTGCGGTTTCTGCCTTGCAATTTGGGGCTGGGAGACATTCCACCCACTTGGTGAACAAGCATGTGACAGTCAACATGTACTTATTCCCCCTAGCAGAGCGAATCACGGGGCCTACAAAGTCGATTTGTAAATCTGACCATGGCAGTGTCATCCCCCGCTTTTGGAGAGGCGCGCGGTGCGTGAGGGATGATGGCTGAAATTGTGCACACACGAGACACCCCTTCAAGTATTGGTCGAGGTCCTGCCCCATGTGTGGCCAGTATGCAACCTCTCTTAAGATTTCCAGTGTTGTGTGAAACCCCCTATGACCGGCGGTGGCCGCATCATGGGCGTGACTTAACATCAGGCTTCGGAATGAGGTAGGAACCACCCACTGATCGTGGCCAGCTTTGGATTTCCTTACCAACAAACCGTCTTGGATCCGGAACATTTTTGGACATTTCATCAACACTCTTAGGTCCTCTTTCCCAATGTAATCGGTATCCGTCAGGGGAAAGTTCTCAGGGTCCTCAAGGTGCTGGTAAAATTTACCAATTATTGGATCCCCCTTCTGAGCAGTAATCAAATCAGCATCAGGGGTCTCCTTACTCCATTGTACAATTGAAAGGTTGTTGTGAGCATTTGTCTGGGACCTAGTGATGGCAGAGACCTGGATTTCCCCCAACAGGGACTCAATCTCAATTAGATCCCCTTGGATGGCCCCGGTTTTGGCCAGCTGATCAGCTAAGTCATTTCCAGTTTTGTCTGGTCCCTCTACTTTGGAATGACCCTTGATCTTTTTCCAATAGATGGTCATCCCATTCGATGTGACCAGATCATCAATGTTTTGGATCAACTTCCCATGTTTCAAGGGTTTGTTGTTAGCACATAACATGCCTCTGGTTTTCCAATTAACCAGGTGCTCCACGAACCCGTTCCGTACATAATCCGAATCTGTGATTATGACCAGTTCGTGGAGTTGATGCTGGACAGCAGTGAGGATGGCCTGATGCACAGCCATCAATTCTGCCACCTGACTACTTCGGGGACCAATTTTGTATCCAGCGAAGGGTTCTGGGGACTCATTCACCCATGCATTCCCTACGCCAGCCACCAGTTCTTTCGCCCCGTTGTTGTCAACATGGTAAGAGCATCCATCCACATACACAGTGGGCATTCCCTCACACTTGTCTTCTTCAAAGACTTTGTGGGGGGAATTAAGGTATGCCTCCATGTTGTCCTTTATTTTTAGACTTTCGTCCTCGAGACAGTTTTCTCTGGCACAATCATGCAAGTCAGCCAGACCTTGCGCGAGGGGACTCTTCTTGTTTTGGCCATATCTGACCTCCACAGGAAAGCCTTGCATTGACAGAATCCAGGAAGTAATTCGGGAATTACTCACATTTCCGGCCCGGATTCGGTCACTTTGGAGATATTGCAGAGGCTGGTGTGGAGTCTCCACTATGATGTGTTCCCCCTGGATAAACGGGCGGTAATTCTTCAATGCCCACACCGTTGCCAGGAGTGCCTTCTCACAATCGTTGAATTTTTCCTCCACAGAGGATAAAGTTTTGCTCGCATAGGAGATTACTTTATTGACCTTGTCATGCTTTTGATATAATACTGCCGTCAAGCACGTATTAGAGAACCCCGTCTCCAGGAAGAACTCCTTGTTTCTGACAGGGTAAGCTAGGCAAGGCGCTTGTGAGAGGCTTCTCTTGAGTTGTTTTACCGCCTCAGCTTGTTCTGGACCCCATTCCCACTTGACCCCCCCCTTCAGGAGATGAATCAGGGGTCTGGTGATCTCTGCGTAGCCCTCAATGAACTTTCTGCTGTAATTAGTCAGTCCAAGGAGGCTCCTTAGTTCCCGCAGAGTTGTGGGGTCTTTCAGTTTCTGAAGTGCTTCCACTTTCTTTTCCTGGGGACAGAGACCCTGAGGAGTAATCTCATGCCCCAAGAAATTAACACGGGTTCTACACCACTGTGCTTTCTGAAAGGAAAGTTTTGCTCCGGCGGCCCTCAACTGTGTTAGAACATAACGGATCTCCGCTATGTGTTCCTCAACAGTTGAGCTTTTGATGAGGACATCATCTACATAAGCCAGGTCACCCCTCGCGCCCATGTCGGGCATGGCCTTATGTAGGAAAATGTTGAATTCATTGCCGGAGTTGAGGTATCCGAAGGGAGTCCGGGTCCATGTGTACTGCTGGCCCCCAAAGGTAAACGCCAGTTTGTATTGGTCCTCCCTGCTGACAGGCACGGTCCAGTATCCATTGGTCAGGTCTATTGCAGTGAATACCTGTGACCCCTGGATCTGGGCCAGCCCTTGGTCAATGTAGGGCAGAGGCCATCGGGAAGTATGGACCCGTTTGTTGAGCTCCCTAAGGTCGGCGCAGAGTCTCCACTGGCCGTTTGGCTTCAATATTCCCAGCACCGGATTATTGAAGGTGCTGTGGACTGGACGGATTATTCCCCGGGACTCAAGGTTCTTAATTATTTCAGTAAGAGACTCCATTGATGCGAGAGGCAAGCGATATTGCTTCACAAACACAGGAGTCATGCCAGGGTCTGTGGGGATTGTTGTTGTGTGGATGTCAGTGCGACCACAGTCATATGAGTCTACCGCAAAGAGATCTTGGAAATCCAAGAAAACTTGTTTCAACTTTTGCTTTTGTTCCAGAGTCACACAGGCATCAGCTAGGTTGACTCTCTCTTCCACCATCTGCCTGAAGCCTGGAAAGACTTCTGGTTTGGCTATCTCCGCGGCCTCCTCCAGCTGGGTGGAGAAGTCCCTGGTCAGAGTGCTGATTTGGACCGGAGGCTTCAGGTGGGAAAGGCAGCCCTCATGGACTTGGAAAATCACCTCATCCCTCCTGAAGTCACACGTCACATCTTCCTTACTATAGGGGCAGGAAGTGTACACCAGGAAGTTCCCCCCATGCCGGGTAAAAATCCTGTCTGGTGTGGTATTGTCATCGCTGTCACTGTCAAAACAGTCCTTGGGGATTGGTCCTAACAGTTCATTTCCAAGATCAATGGAGAAATGTCGGTCATCAACCGCCATTCCAATAATGGTGCCTGCGGCTAGAGTAATACTCTTTAAGTCGCTGTTATCCACCTCTATTAGAATGGTGTCATGTTCTATGTTGACTAATGGTGTTGGGTTTACCCCTAACCCTTGCTGTTGGAGAGAAGCATTTAGATGTATGTAAGCATCAGGGTTTTTCAAATGTTGTCCTCTTTTAACTTTCACTTCCAGGGAGAATTGTCGGGTCCTTTCTGGGATGGTGACTTCCTCTTTAATCTGAATTTCAACTGCATAAGGTAGCAATTGAGCTGACCTAAAGGCTTTTTCTGGATCATCAAAGCCCATGGGATTATCCGCAAATCGGGACCAAGCTTTGAAGTTTATTAGGTCCAAACTAATGGCAAAGCGATTGAGAATGTCACTGCCTAAGTAAAAGGCGGCAGGGACGTCTCGCACGACCCAACAATTGTGGACTATGCTCTTGTTGCCAATGGAGATTTTGAGCATACACCTGCTTGGCAGGAGATGTTTGGAATCAGGTGCTTCCAGGTCCATCTCCCATTTGTCTATCAGTTTGAAGGTGGGAATGGCTGGATCTTTTGGGAGTTGGCGAAACATGGCTTCGCTGATGAAGCTCTTACCGTTGTTCACACACACTCGAGCGAGAACAGAGTCCTTCCCATCATTTAACTGAACAGGGATGAACAGCTGCACTCCAATTTGCTGAATATCAGCCAGGCTCTGAGCTGATTTCACATCTTCCTGGACTATAGAAGTGGTAGTTTCTGATTGTGGATTAGTATAGAATTTCAGAGTGTTTCCTTCCAGTGTGGAATACCACCTTAAACTGGAAGGAAGGTTGATTTTCAGAAATAGAGAGGACCCCCCATCACCAGTCTGTTGTCCTACTGCTATTACTGTCACATCTGGAATTTGGCTATTCTGGAAGTGAAATTCTACTTGGTCAGATTTTTGTTCAACCATGTGGCAGGTGCCGTTTAAACTAACATAGTTGACACTCTGTTTTAATTTTATTGGTCGGCTAGTCTGGGTCCAGAGGACCTTGTTTACACAATCTATTAGGGGTGACAACCTTCTCAGGAGGTCATTCCCTAGTAAACAAGGGGTGCCCTCTGGGGTCACAACTATGACCGGGTGTTTCAACTTGTGTCGCCCAATTTTAATGTCCAAGTCTGCCGTCCCCTCAACGGGAATTTCCTTCCCGTCGAAGTTCTGGAGTTGCCCAGGAAGAGAGGTGAGAGGAATTTGGTAATTCTCTCCCCTTCCTGCATTCAGTTCGTCAAAGGCCCTTCTGGACAGAAGGGTAGCTTGAGATCCAGTGTCCACCAGTGCCAAAATTGTACCCTGCCCCTGTACTTGTACCGGGGCATAATATCTTCCCTCCTTCTCCTCAAGGGGGCACAGATAATGTACATTTTTGGACAACTGGTGGGCTAATTTTCTGGTTTTGGACATCGCTAGCGAAGAGATTTGGGCAGAATTCTGTGGAGAGCCTTGGGAATCTGAAAGAAAAATTTGGCAACTGGAGATCAGAGCCATTGTGGGTTCCCCTGGCTCCGGTTCTGGGCCGCCCCCCCTTTTTGGAGGCAGTCACCAGGATGGGTTTGAACCAGGGGATTTTCTTGCTGTTGGTTCTGGGATGAGATGGTGGGCGGCGGTAGCTCAGTCTCCACATCTCCCCAGTCTGGATTTGCATCCCTAGGGACCCATTTTTCTTTGGGAGGAGTTCCCCCCTCCCTGAAGGAGAAGATCCTTTTCCCAGGATCCTCTGAGGATCCCTCTCCCTCAAATTGGAAGATCTTTACCTCCTCCTCAAACTGAGTCTGTTTGGGTCTTTTGTTTCTCCTACCACTCCTCTGCTCCTTAGGAGGCAGACTTTCAGGGGCAAGAGATTTTGTTTCCGGTTCCTGGGTTTCCAGGGGCTGTTTACAAGTGAAGAAGGAAGCTTCCTCCAAGGCTTTACACCCCCCTTCCCCTTGTGCCTCCTCCCTGGGAACCGGGAGGGTGCTGCCCCCGTCATTGTTCTGGAGCACCAGGTCCAGAGTTGGGTGCGTTCTGCGCCGGCACGCCCATCTGAGGGTTCTGCTGAGCCCTCAGTATGTGACCCAGATCCCGCGCCATGTTTTGAACCTGGCGCTCTAACTGGGAAACCCGCTCAGGCTGATACGGGGCCCTGTTTTCTCCCCTGGGCTGATCCCGGGAAGGGTAGCTGTCCCTCCTCTGGTAATACCCCGGGTTGGGAAGATTTGGGTACCCCTCCACCCTTGGCCTCCCCTCTCCCGGATTCAGTGGTCTGGGCTCAGGGAATTGGGGAAAGAAGGATGGATGGTTTTGGGGCTGAAAGTCGGGTGGATACCTGGGGAAAAAGTTCTGCCCAGGGTTTGGTAAATTTCTGCCCTCCTGTGGGAAGTTTGGAGGGAAGTTCCCTGGGTTCGGTGCTCGGTTGGATCCCCCCTCCTGGGCTGGGGGAGTCCACACATAACCCAGGATTGGACTGTTACCTTTGTAGCGAGGACTTACATAGTCAGGAGAGCGAGGGACCCCATTGGGGCTGCCTCCCTGGCTCCCTGTCTGTGACTGGCCCGAGGACCTTCTGGGCCTAGCATTATTAGGGGCAGGTAGGTTTTTAGGCCCCCCCATCTCCAAATCCAAAACGGGGGTGACCTTTACCTCTGCCACCTTGGCAGCAGCAGGGGTGCTGTTGGCTTTGGGGTTTTTCTGGGCATTACTTTTGCTATCTACCGGTTTCTGCACCTCATAGATCCGGGTAGCCTGTTCAATGACCCCGTCTAAAGATCTTTTCTCGTGAAAATCCCTCACGAGCTGGGTCATGATATATTTGGGCAAGGCATGGAAAAACGTATTTATAAATTCTCTGCTATCCGTGCGCACCCTTCTTGTGGTCTGTGCAAAAGCACGCTTTAACTCCTGCACAAATTCTTGTGGGGCCTGATCCTCCCCACATTGCAAATTGTAGGCTGCCTTGCGAGCCTCTTGAGGATTTCTGTGAACAGAAAAATGTTTCAAGATGGCCGCCTTATAGGTGGACCATCTTAAATGATTTTGGTCCTCCAGCCCCGCAAAGAAACTGGAGTATTCCGGGGAGAAGGTCCACTTTACATATTGAATACAGCTTTGGCTGTCCTTCAAATGGAAAGTCTCCATCATTTGCTCAAACAGCTCTAAGTGCTCCCAAACAGAATACTTAGCGTTCTTATGGTAAGGCGTGATGACGCTCCTGATCGCCTTAATCTGCTTTAAGGGGTCCTTAAACAAGGCCCTTTTTGCCTTATTGGCCTTTTTGGTTCGGGTAACCCTTGTCCATTCGTCCTCGGACTCAGAGGCACTGCTCCCAGAGGTTCCCGTCTGTTCTTCCAGGTTTTCCCGGATTCTGCGAGCCTGGGAATGGCTGGCAGAATGTGGGGACCTGGTCTCCTGTGTCCTGCGCAGTTCAGAGGAGTCTTCAGATTCCTCCTTGCTGCCAGGATTTGATGTGTACCCCCTCCACTGACCTAACTGGGCGGTGGTTTTCAGGATGCCCTTAATGGGCCTATTCTCCCGGGGTTCCCCACTGAATTGCACCATGCTTGGGTGCCCATGCCCAGATGCCCGCCCATCCATTCCTGGGAGGTACTGGCCTATGAGCCCCATGCTTCTGGCTGGATAGTAATCTGCCATCCCTGTGGCCCTGTGCTCATGTGCGCCAGGGGACATGGGGGTGGCAGAGTCCAGGGACTGAGAGGTATGAGGGCCTCTGGTACTAGGGCTCCTGAGGTTATGCTCCGGAGTTTCCATTTCCCAGCGAACCTCATCTCTATCCGCCCCTGCTCCCTGTTGCAATGCAAGAGCCTGCATTTGTGCCTTCAGTTCCTCAGTTAAGGCCTTACTAGACTCTATCAGTCTCTCCTGCATCGCTACCTGTTGTTGGAGCCTATCATTGTGTTGACAGAGGGCCTCATTTTCCCTCTGTGCTTCCTGGAGAACTAGGCCAGTCTTTGCTGCAGGAGGTTTACCTCCTGAGCTGTGTCCCTATTGGCCTGCTCCTTTCTTGCCAGAGCCTCTTCCACCCTCCTGGTGTGCTCTAACAAGTTCTGGTTTTCTTTTTGGAGGTCACCCAGCCCCTGGAGGGCCAGGTGATTTTCTTCCATTTTCCTTTTTAAATGGCAGACTTCCTGGCCTATGGTGTCTCTTTCCTGACTAAGAGCCTGCATTTGTGCCGCCAGGTCGTCCCTCTGCCTTTGGAAGGCACCAGCTTTCTGGCGCTCCTGATCAAACTCTGCCTGGGTATCCAGGTCTTTCAGAATCAGTTTATTGCTCTCCTCTTTCTCTCTATCTAGCTGGCTTTGCAGGGTGACTACCTGCTCCGCGCATGCCCTGTTGAAATTGATCTGTTGCTCCAACTTTTTCTGGTTCTGCAGTAAGGAGTCCAAACTGTCTGCAGGGCCAGAAATCTGGTATCCTGATCTGTCTTTTCCTGTTGTAGGATGCCCATATCCTCTTTTATTTTAATGATGTACTGCCTGCTGTCATTTTCTGACTCCTGTCTCCCCTGCAGCCTCTGCTCAGAAGAGACCAGGTCAGATTGGACCTTCTCTAACACCACCTGTTGCCTATTTGCCAGATTTTGGCTTTCAGCACATCTATCCTGCATGTCTCCCATATATAGGTACAGGTATGCTGCTATCCTGGCAATCTTATTGTGTTCCTCTTTGGCTTTAGGAGCCATATATAGTTCACTCAGGGCCACATGTAATGGACCCTGATCTCTCCATAAGTCTGACCCTGTTTCAGTGACCTGTCGCGTGATGGCCTGCAACCAGGCATCCTGGCCCTGCTCAGCCCATTCACCTCTCACAAATAGTTTATGTAAGAAGTGCTCTCTGGCTATTTTCATATCTACCAAGGTCGTCATTCTAGAGATTGGTCTCTGTCCTGACTTACAGAAGTTAGTATTTTATTTTTGCAGAACAGAACTTTTCTTGGAGTGTCCCTTTTGAGGAATGCTTCACAGCGTAATGCAGCGTGGTGATCCGACCGGATGTATGTATCCCGTCAGTTAGCACACTGTATTAAGCTGCACAAGTGGTATTCTAACCCAAACGTCCGGCCGAGCCCCCAGTTTGTAAGAGGATTCAATTCAACACTACAGCTAAGTCAACGCCTAGTCTATAATACTGAATGAAAACCCTTATTGATATATCTTTATGTCCAGTTCATGCGTTCTGGATGACTACCCCTATATAACACCCCTCTCTTGGAATCCCCCTGATCCCACTGAGCCAAGAAGTAGTTCTGTTTTGCAAGTTAAAAGGTTTATTTGATAATTTAAACAATAGATATATATATATATGTCACACCTTATAATAAATTAATAATTGAATATCACACTTAATCTGATATGATAAAGATTAACAACGGAGAATCTGGCACTAACACGCTTCTCTATAATCAATAAGGAGTTGACATAAAATGGATAAGGTAGCACAGTGGTAAATAGGTACAGAAGTATAATGTGGTAGAGAATGCTTTATAGGGTTCAAGGAAATGCAAGGTTGAATGAATGAAATGCAGTATAGAAAATACTCAATATGATTTCAACAAAACAATGTAATCACTTTTCTCTGGCAATCCCCTCCCCCCCTTGATACAATGCAAGGAAATGGAAGGAAGCACACAGTTCTCAGAAATGCAATCAACTGTAATTCAGTTCACCCCAGCAAGCTTAGACTACAGAAGTTTGAAAACACAGGCCCAAATTGCTTTGATATGTGCTGGCAATGAATTAAAAAAAATATGCTAAAATGCTTTTGATTCCCTCTAGAGGTTCAGGGTGAGTGGTATCTAGTTAATATTAGCTCAGGCTCACTCTTGCAATGATTCAGGGATAGTTTTTATGAGGCAAACGATTTTCTGGCAAATGGAAGGCAAGCAGCAGCTGTTTTTACACGTGGAGAAATTTGCAAATCGCGGTAAAATTCGCGGATGGGTGTTCCGCGATTGCGGTAAAACTATAGGGGGTATGAATGCGTTTCTAGGTTCGTAGGAAAGCCACGATTCTAAGCTTTCAGATGAAAGTTATTGCAAGTCTCTAAGACAAACGGTCGCGGAGATATGAGCGATTTTGTGAAGGTCGTTTTTCAGATTTGAAATTTTAAAAGCTCAAAATGACAAGTGACAGATTTTGCAGCTAGAATGACAGGTGACAGATTTGGAGCTATCAGGCAGTTCTACTTAGGTTAAATAGATTGAATTAGATGAATTTAAACTAAGAGCTTTGGTTTGGTACAGTTTGGCGGTACTCACAAGAGATTTTAAACAGGAAGGCGGCTTTGTCACGATCTGGTCAACAGGTCTGGACTTCGGACGGTCTCTGGGCACAGCGTCTGGTCTCTGGAACTGCTCACAGCATCGGGGTCAGCACTCTGGATACAATGGCCTGGTCTCTGCTAGGCACCAGTTCTCTGGGTCGGGTCCAGCCTTCTCTTTGGATATTTCTGTCACCGGGTTCTTGCAAAAGTTCTTGGCAAAATTCAGACGGCGTCAGCCGGCTGTCTGAAGAGTTCAGTTGCAAAAATATTTTTAGGCCTGCTGACAAATACTCTTGCTGGCAGTGACCTTTTTGGTTAAGGTTCTGAAGAGTCTGTTTATCTTGGAGTCTAAGTGTTGGCTCTTTGAAGTTTGATGGAGGTAAGTATGGATTTTTCCGGCAGAGCTTCCAGCGGCAGATGGAATTGAAGGTCTCTACCTAAGTTTCAGTGGTCCATTTATATGTTCTGCAAGTGGGTGTGTGTGTTGGTCATAACTAAACTTGCCCCTCTCACTTGTCATTGGTCCAGCTTTCATTCCTCACTTGATTGGGGAAGGAACTGTGAGTCAGAGTGATGTCATCCATTTATGATCTCTTGAAAAACCTCCCCTGTCATCTGTGCACCCAAATCTATATATGATCAAAATCCATATTTCACAGTTACACAGTTGTTTGAAATTACATACCCATGCCACATATCCCATGAGGTATACTCTGTCCCAAATCTGCTGTTCCTGGGGGCTTGCATTCAGAAATGGCACATGTTTCACTTTTTAACGGATTTCGCAATTTCTGACATTGACCCAAATTGACACACATGTGCGCAAGGAGTATGGTCATTAATTGATGAAGTTTCAGATTTTTAACATGCATATATTTAGAGTAATATCCACTTTTCCGCTAACACCCCCCTGAACATACCACCAAATCACAATAATTATGGTATCATTTATAACATTTTCACATGTCCGCTCTATGAATGATCCATCTTTTTAAAGTTATGTTCTGGCTCCAAAGGGGTGTGGTTTACCCTCAGCACAAGGTTGAATTAGTGGTTTTTCCAGTTCTGCCAAGCCAGCTTGCTCTCACAAGCAGTGCCCCTCCCAGCTTCTGCCAAGAGGAAGCTGTTTTACGACCTCTGTAATAAACCATCTGCCTGGGTCAAAAACAGGCTTTGTTCAGAGCTCCTGTAGAGCACAGGTAATTCAATTATCAGATAGATGGCATATCCTTAGTGTGGCCAGCAAAAGGCAGATAGGCCTGGGAACACAGTTGTGACTCAAGTTTCACTCCTGATGGGGGTAGCTGTCAGGCAGAATCAAGTTCCTTAAGCCAGACTTTCAGCTAACTGTCATGTTTTTTTTGTTGCTTTTTAAATTAACTTGCAATTTTACACATGCAGCTAGAATGCTGATTCTAAGTGCAAAACTATGACATTTCAACAGTTACAAAGGCATGTGACACCAAACATAGGTCACTCATTTAATCTAAACATTTTCGATTTTAGTGTCTTTAAATCCAGTGCAACTTAAACTGCTGACTCCATAGCAGTTTTGTTATAAGCATTGTTTTGGGCTCTTCATTTCCCAGATTTTGTAAGCACACAAAACCTCATTCTGCCAAATGTCTGCTGGTGTTCAGTGAATATTTTGCACATGTTGCAATGTTTGAAAATAGGCATTTTGAGCCTGCCTTCAGAGAAACACAGGGTGGTTTTAAAACGCTTTGAAGCTAACCGGCGCTACTGTTTTTCCTTTGGCAACCCGGCCTATCATTCTCGCACGGGGGGTGGCAAGTGAGGCAACCATTTTGGTGTGCGCACAAACTGCGCAGCTTTCCTGGATTTCGGCGCACATGTGGGTTTTCCGCCATCTTGAATTTTCTAAGCCCACAGCACCAAATGTTGTAGCATGATAGCTTAAACGTGGGTCAGGACACCCAACAATACATACAACACAAGGATCACTCAGGCAGGATCCTCCACTAAAGAATTCTTTAAAATTCTGAAGGAACTAGAAAACCCTATCTCACCTCCAGAAACCTGCCTGAAAGACAAATCCTGGTGCACCAACACCCAGAACGCCCACAACAATAAAATTTTAGGACTCCAAACTAAAATCGAAGACAAACGGCAACAACTCTTCAACAATAGGGTCACCAACCTTAGCCTACCCACACCCAACAACACTAGCGCAGGCTTCGCCTTCAAAAAAGTCACCATCCCGGAAGTTTAAAAAATCATCACCCCCCTGAAACCCTCTAACTGTAAAGGAGACAGCTGTCCTGCACAGATCATAAAAGATGCAGCCAGAGAGCTCTCCCCCTTCATTACCAAACTCATCAACCTATCCTTTACCAATAACTCTATCCCCAGCAACTTAAAACAATCATGGGTTCTCCCACTCCTGAAAAAACAATCCCTCGACCCGGCCATACCCACCAACTACAGGCCCATCACCACAATCCCCTTCCTACTGAAAATCCTGGACAGAGTTGCCTACATCCAAATTCAGGAATACCTGGAATCCAACCAACTGCTAGGAATACGTCAATCTGGCCTCAGACCTCAACACGGAACTGAAACCGCCCTTGTTGATCTCAAAAGCCAGATTGATGAAATTAAAGACAAAGGCAATGCCGCAATCCTACTCCTACTAGACCTCTCAGCGGCCTTTGACCTGGTCAGCCATGAAGTCCTCTGTAATCACCTTGCCACCGCAGCCCACTTCTCCTCCTCTGCCATCACATGGATATAATCCTTCCTGGCAAACAGAACCATGCGAGTCTTTTCCACTACAGCTGCAGCAGACCCCATCCCCATCACATGCGGGGTCCCACAAGGATCCTGTGTATCCCCCACTTTGTACAACATATTTACAAAGCCTCTATTTGACCAACTGGACCGTCTGGGTGTCACCTACACAAACTACGCAGATGACACCCAGATACTCCTCACCATCTCTGGTAATTACCAAGAAGACTCCGCCCGGATCAACAAAATATTCTCCATCATTCAGGCATGGATGGCCTCCCATGGTCTCTGCCTGAATGATGAGAAGACAGAGCTCCTAATCGTCGGCTCCCCCAACACTCTAACTAAACTTGACCCCAGCTATAACAACATCACCATCGATGGCCATGCCATCCCCATAGCCAAAAGCGTAAAAACCCTTGGTTTCCATCTAGATGCCAACACCAACCTTAGCAAACACACCAATATGACCGCCTCAGCAGCTGCCTATACCGGCAAGCTCATTAGGGCCAGCAGACCTTTCCTATCACTCAACAGCTGCCTCACCCTTGCCAGGGCCCTAATACAATCCAAACTGGATTACTGTAACAGCCTGTACCTAGGTGCTAATCAATCCGTACTCAACAAGCTGCAGGTAATACAAAATAACACCTTGCGCGCAGCCCTCAACATTCCCAGACAAGAGCATATCTCTGCTACTAGGAAAGCCTGCAAATGGCTATCCATACGCCAAAAAATTGATCTAAAAACCATCTGCCTCACGTACAAATCCCTCAATCACCTAGCACCACCATATCTAGCTAATAAATTCACCCTGAAACCTGCCACCAGATCCACCAGATCATCCAACTCTCTTTGCTTATTAGTGCCCAGGTTCCACCTAAAAAGAGCTGGAGAGGTAAGCTTCACAGTGCTTGCCCCCCAACTCTGGAACTCCCTACTACTTAACATCAAAACTGTCGAATCCTTCCAGATCTTTAGGAGGTAGGTCATCAGCTGGCTGCTAAACAAAGAATAATGCCATTAACACCAGACCTGTGCGGTAACTGGCTTAGACACTGTATTTATACTGAAAACTGTATATTGTACCTACTGCATATGCTCTGTTTATTGATCACTGTATATATATATATGTATATATTATAAACTTGTACAAAGTGTGCAACACAAAGATACTTCTCAACGCTGTAACCAAATTCCTAAGCGCCCTTCTACCTCTGGGTTTGGAGCGCCATACAAATAAAACAAACAAACAAACAAACAAGGATTTCAAGTGTCATAAAGTGGTAAGTAGGCAATCTGTCAGTGTGGAACCAAAATAAATAAACAAATGAATGCATAATTTTGAAAGAGATAGATGTCAGGGAGAAGGACATGGTGTGTATTGTGATGCCAAGCCCTAACACCAAAATCCCATTTATAAAATGAAGCCGTTTTTACTTACTTTATTTGCATCTTTAAAAAGAAAACGATGTAAATATCTTTGCTGGAATATTTGTTCGACAATGATAGGTTTGATGCATGTATTTTGGTATTGCCCAGTGGTACAGGGGTACTGGACAGCAATATTTATCAAGCTCACTGAATAGGAAATAACAAGCTTCTCATGTTCGTCCCGGGTGTGCCTGTTGAGCATGTACCCTAGGAAAGGCCCGAAGACGCTGAAACCTGAGCGGAAATTTGTAGAACTGGGATTTTCTATTGCATAAACACAGGATTGTGCTGGCATGGGAGAACACAGAAGGCCCCATGCTGGACAAATGGTTGATAGGCCTAATAGGAAAGGTGTTCGCTAAAATGAGAGTCTGCCTCAAGTACATAGATAGGACGGAAGGAGGGGGGCATAATCATGGGCTGGAACGTGTTGACACAGCTGATATTTGACCCTCCCAGATGTCATGCCAACATGAATAGTAGATGGTACACAGAGTACGAGTTTTGGTATTGGCATGTAAGATGCCTCCATAGTACATGATAGACCAAGCATGTTAGACCAAGCATGTCCACCAGTGAGTGATTGGACTTAGGACCGAAGAAAGGAATCAGATGGGAGGAAGAAGGGGGTGGGCAAGAGAGGAGGGGTGCGAGGGTTAGTTGGAGTTTGATGTTTCGACTGGACGCTGTCCTACAGCTGGCTGATTAACCTGCAATGATAAATGTGCATCTTTATGATGACCAAATTGCAATAGCATTTCTTTTGAAGTGTTGAATGGCATAGAATGCTTTCAACTGTTCCCTGGTCCATGTGAATGTAGGAAAGAAAATGTTCCAATAAAATACATCTGCAACATGTTTTAAAAACCATTGCAGGAGAATAAATACACATATCAAAAATACAGACCTCTAGTGTAACTATCACTTCAACTTGGGTCACTGCTGAACGCCCTGTATATCTGTCTCGCATTTGTCACTTTTTTAGTAAGTCTTGTATATGCAAAGATTGCTAAAAAAAACATGGTCCCTAGCTCTTTGCACATGACACCTTTTGGCTGACAGTAGAACAGAGTAACAAATGTTGGCCATGTTATTGGTGCTTTCAGGACTGGTTCATGTGGGCATGGTCAGGATGCATTTGCTACCATAATACCACATTGGTTGTAAAACTCAAATACATCCTATTGAGCTAGAAGCCATACCTTGGAGTTTAGGGATTATGATAGGTGCTGTAAATCATCTTCCTAATACCTTTTTTTTTAAATAAAGGCATGCATTAATATCTGTGTAGCCAATATTTTGATAAGTGTAGCTTTGAGCAGTGACTGTTCAATGCCTCATGTCATGTTTCTGACTTAGCCAGACGGATCTGGAGCACGTCTCTTCTGTTTTTCTCTTGGTCATGCATTTTTAAGTGTGAATGATTGGGCGGGAGTCTCCATATGACTTTGCGGTAGCTGCTTCTGGTGGATGCATGCTTCATTAAGGTTGCGAACCCCTTGATCT